>NC_092860.1:70880406-70899551 GCF_032062135.1 Pyxicephalus adspersus
TAAACTTTAAAAATGTGGGTGCTACTATGAGCATAAAGGTACACTATTTCCATAGCCATTTGCAAAAACTTCCAGAAAACCTTGGCGATTTCAGTGAGGAACAAGGGGAGAGGTTCCTTTAACATATAAAGGTGATGGAAGAAAGGTATCAGGGCAGATGGGATAGACACATGATGGAGCCTTCAATGTGATTGTCCTGATCATCAGCATAAAAGGAAATCATACAAATGGAGTTTTTCAATTACTTCTTTGTGATTAGTTCTGTAAATATAATGAATATACAATATATTCATATTTTAAATATTTCAAAAATTTAATTTTGTATACTTAGGCATATCTAGTTTAATTTTGCTTATTTTTCATGTTTCATTAGTTTTCTATGAGGTTAATATTGAGGTAATTATTGAAAAAACTAGAGCCAATCTAGCAAAACCAATACCATATTTGGAATCTGTGCATCAAACATAACCTAAAATGACTTTAATCTGTTTGGCAAGAAAATGTTTGTTCACCAGTGTGATCAAGGAGATTGATTAAAAAAAACTCTCTTATTGCAGCTTGTGCAAATAGTATGATATGTCAGTCAAAATAGTTTAATTCTGAAGAGAGGTTGCTAGACAATTTTAAAGATATATAAATAATGCTATTTTGATCCATTTGTATTCTTTTCTGGTAAAGTTATTCCATTTCTATCTCAAACCCTAACAATCTCTGCAAGTTCTGCATTTGGAAAGTATGACAGACTAGATCAGACTTTCTCAATGTTTTTAGCATAAAAAGCCTTGAAATAACTTTGGAGAACCCCTGCTATAATTACTATATCCACAACTCACAGTACATTAGTGTGGTGGTCAGTATGCTGTTACATTACTGGCCAATGGGAAGAATGTCACCCTTACAAATAGCCAAAAAGAACATTGGTAACCATGGTAACTGACCTGGGAGGTACAAACTGTCCATTGCTCTGGGAACCTCAGCAATCTCTGGAGGAACCCAGGTTGTGAAATACTGGACTAGATAAATAAAAAAAAACATCCTTTGAAGATTTGGCATCTTGGAAGTTTTAGCATTGGGACCTGGATCCTACTTTATGTTTTTTTGAAGGCTTCAACATTGCTAATTTATGTGACCTTAATATATGCTTTATATATTTACTTCATGCTTGTTTGTGCTACATGTAATGTTACTTATGGAAATGTGTTTAAATATGGTTATCCCTCATAGGCCTATACTTTTTACAACATTCACTAGTCAGTTCATTTTATAGATTTATGATGGAAACAGTTTTATAAACTATGGGTTTGGGTTCAATTGTATTGCTATGATTATGTTATGGTTATGTTTTTAACCCTTTTTTATATCTTTGTTGTATTTTATATATTAGCTTTATTTTACAAATGAACATTTCAAACAAGGTGCAGCAATGGCCAGAATTCTCAAAGCATTACAGGTGGTCTAGAGAGAAAGAATATAGAAATAACTCTTTGCTTTCATGTTCTCTCTCTCTGATTGAGATATCAGATAGAGTTGTCTGCGCAGCAAGAAATGGAGATAAAAAACATTCAGTTTAAAATCAATTGGAACATGAGCTATGTAAACAACAGATATTTTTCAGCAGGCAGGGGCAATCAGGTCAACTGTGGAAAGTAGCCAAGAGCTTCATCTGCTGGTTGAAAATAAAAATATAAAATTTTGATTTGTAATAGTTCACATTCAGATAACCAAGTAAAATAGAAAACTTATAGATCTGATTATAACAGAAAAGATATATATTCGTAGAACAAGTATGTATTCCCTTTGGCATCTATTAGTCTATGTTCAGACTGGCAGTGAGGTTGCAGCAGAGTTACAGGTTCCTCATGCCACTGAATGTAGCATGACAGTCCAGTAGAGAATGAATAGGGTTGGCAGTGAGTGGTATAGTACCACTTTTTCTCTACTGTAGTTCAAAAAAACTGTTCAGGTCTCCTCCCCAAGCTGTGACCAGACAGTGAAAGGACAGTGAATGGAGAAGTAGCGCAATGAGGAGCCCATCTCATTCTGTCATTCTCATTCTGTCATTCTGTTTCATCATCATATAGGCATACACTTTGCACTGCAGCAATATAGGATAACTTATTGTGCTGCTTCTCCTTCTCCATCATTAGATTTTCCTCCAGGGGACCAAGTTCAATTGGGATATTTTTGCTGCTTGCATTTCAACCAATACATTTAGTTTGTATTCAAAAATATAGAGTGCAATTATGATTTTTATATCCACCTATGTTTCTTGCAAAATTACCCAGCCCTTCTCACATTATAGACTGTGACAAGTGATGCCAGTTTATTGCAGCATCAATAGAGAACAATGTCAACACAATTTCAATGGCTGTATTGTTTTGTTCACCACAAAGGTGATTTCTGGAGGCTATATTTAGCAACTGTACACATCGAGTACAGTCACTATCTTACACTGTATAGCATACATGTTAGGGTTTTGTCATGTTAAGGAACAATAGGAAAAAATCTCAAAAGAAATATAGTCTAAACGCTGTATACCAATGCCTGATATACATTCATTTTGGTAAAGACCTTATATATACACATTTACTTGCCATCTGTTTTGGGTTCTTTCCTGTTAAACAAATGTCTTATAGCACATCTGCTGTTTTTCTGCAGCCAGTTAAAGAAATATCACAGGGAATATGCTCTTCTAATCAACACCAAATGTGTGATTTCAGGGGTGGGAGTAAGATGGGTTCCCACCTTTGGATAAAGAATAATAAGTGTACTCTGACAGAAAGAACACTTTGCCTTTTTATCATTCATTGGTCTAAAGTAAACTATCCTTCCCAGTTCCAGATGCATATGTACCTGTACCCCAAAGTCATTGCCTGTCGCTTTAAATCTTGCAAACACAATCTTGTTTCCGGTTTCACCTGCATGGTTGATCCTCAAAGATTTCCAAACATCTTCCAAAAAGGGGTGTAGTTGTCAGATGAGGAAGTTTCAGTATATCTGTAAACACAGATGTAAATGTATTTAAACATTTTTTTAAAGTCATCCTTCTGCATGGTTGACTAGAGAGATGGTTCTTCACCTTCACCAGCTCTTGTTTCCCTGGAGCTAGCTGCTGGTGTCAGTGGCCCTCATCTCAGCAATCTGTGACAGGGAAGCCAGTCCATAGGATGTAGGGCTCTACAGAACAGAGTGTCCTGCTTTGAGTTATTTTATACATTAACCCTTCCACTTCTGTAACCCCCTTCCCCACAACACCAATCTCTCAATCTGAAAGGAGGTAGAAGAGGAGAAACAGACACAGGGCACTGATCCCTAGTAGTGTAATGAATACTGCTGGATCTGCGGCCAACCACATGGGGTACCTTGTATCCATTTTACCTTTAAATCAGGTTGTGGGCAACTTGAAAAGGATAGCTGCAACTGAGCAGGGGACCAGTCCCACAGCAGTAAGGTCAACATATCTTCAATCTATGCTATGGAGTCTGGTAATGTGGGGGTATTTTCTTTCTCCCTTTTTGGACGGCTAGCTGTCATTCTTTATCACCCTGGAGAACAGATCGCTGTGTTGTTGTCCCTTACACCCCATTGCTGTTGACCTTTTCACTCCTCGTGTGTTCGTGGTAGGGTTTCTTTTTTTTTTAGTATTCTAGGCAAAGTCAAAAGGCAGGCCCCCTGTGTGAAACTAGAAGGAACTCTTCAAATGTGTAAGTGATGCATACAGAAGTTTATGTTTGTTGTTAAGTTATTGTTATAACCTATTACCTTACCCGTTTCCACATGACAGACACCATAAGGGCAACTGTGGGCATCATTGCATGCTCAGCGGCCTATTCACCAGAGTCAGCACAAACTGCTAAGTTTTGCTATAAGGCACTTAAAGTAAACTCTGATTTTAAATTTCAAGAATCTTGGTGAACTTCTGGAACAAAGGAATCAGTATCATAAACTAGCTAGACCTACGTACCTGCCACTACCTATGAAACCAAGAAGAGAGGGGTGGTGATTCTTTTACGCAAAACTTTGCTTCATAAAGTTTTGTCAGTAAAGAGTAGATGCTCTATTTACGTGCCTACTGGCAATTCCTTACAATTTTACACTAAATTGCTACTGAGATTCTATAAAATGGTGGCATTCTGTGATTACCCCATTATTAGCAGAAGTATTTAATGGTAGTCCCCGAGTTGAGGACATCTGACATACCAACGACTCCTAGATACGAGGAGGCGATTCGCATGACTTACAGAAGAAGTCTTTTGCTGTTCTGCAAGCTTTTGTAACTGTTTCATGACCAAGACAAATTCTGCAGTTGTTTCTTTTTACATATCAAAGTACAGCTTGCTCCAGAAGTTAATGAATGTCTAGTCTCCATAAAGTTTTTTTTTCCTTTGCTTTGTTTTTTTTTTGACAGAGTGGAATGGTCCCTCTTAAATGTTATTTTGGCTCACCGTGCATTTTTCAAACTTTCAAATCTTATATCCAATATATCTATAATTCCACAATAACTAAACTCTTTATAAATGGTACATTTTCTGCTCCAGTAAACGTTACCAGAGGGACCAGTCAGGGCTGCCCAATGTCTCCTATTTTATTGTCTGGCACTAGAACCTTTGTTGCGTCTTTTGGAACTCTTAACAGAATTTGAAGGGACCCAGATAGGCAATAAAACAGTGAAGGTTACTGCCTTTGCCGAAGACTTACTTTTATATATTGCAAAACCTAATCGCAGCCTTCCAGCTATTATCTCACTGCTATCACAGTATGGAATGGTGTCAGGCTATGCGATTAACCTGGATAAATCTAAGGCTCCATTTCTAGACAAATGTTATTAAATCCAACTGGAGTTGTCAATATACATTTGTGTGGTGCAAGGATAGGCTAAAATATTTGGTTGTGATTCCAAAGAACCCCTCTAAACTTTACTGCTCGAACATCCCACCCTTGTGGCGAATTGGTAAATTTGGTAAATCAAAGACTGGATACATGATACATGCCAACTCTTCTTTGGAGCAACAATTGGCCCCAGAGACATATCTTCTTTATATTTTACACATGCACAGAGAAATGCTGTCTCAGGAATTTCTCAAGAATCCCCTATTGTACTCAACTTGGTATGTTTGGCATAAGGTAAGGAATAGATTTTTGTTAAACAGCCACTCTTCTTTGTTTTTACCACTATGGCGTAATAAGGATTTTTTGTATGAATGCTGCGTGAACTTCAGGGGAAAGACCAGAAAGAGGTTTGATGGTAAAGCCTACTTTGCATTTTGTAAAATGATCAGAAAAAACAATTAGATTCTGGTATCAGGTATATTACTGTAACAGTTTACTCTAAAAGACAGCTACATAATTGCTAGATACACAATATATTGAGATCAAGTGTGTAACTATAGCCATAGCAGATCATGATACTGGTAGACAAAAGGTATCATTCTATAACATGATTTATTTGGATAGCAACCGACTAGTTAGATTGATTTGTATTCTAAAAATATCAAAGTAACTTTTAGGACCTTAAGGACTTTTGCTAGATCTTCACAAACTCAATATCTAAAATGTATCTCTCTTAAAATTTCAAAATATCTATGTCCAGTGGTCAAGCGACTGTGGATTCAGGTGTATAATCACCTACGCACTGTCTTGCAAATTACCATACGCAAGAATCAGTGGGAGGCGTTATTACATAGACCATGATAATGGAAAAGATGACTGGTGTTGTTAGAGATGCCCTTCCAGGTTTTTATAAGGTTTGGACCCCTTGGCTTGACCACCACTCTACTCTCGTCTTAGACACTACTTTTATATCTGTAATAAAGTGTTGAGTATAATATTAATAATGTGTGTCATGTCATGTATGTTTTTATGTACTTGTTTTTCCTTTTGGTTTTCTTCTTGTCTGTTCTGTAATGTTAGGTTTTACTTATATTGTTAAAACTTTTTTGAATAAAAATGTATTGAAACTTTCCTCAGTCTCTCAGTCTCACCAGTAAGATTGCATCTAAGATGAATAATGTTGACCAGGGGTTCTATAATTATATTTTATATGGAGACCTACATACATAGGTCCATCCTTTGGGGGGGGCTGTTTTAAGCTGCAGTTTCAGAACTGCTAATTCATAAGCATTGACAGCTCATTTTATATCATACTGAAAGGTTTCACAGGGTGAAAAAAAAAAGCATAGCAGACTGTTACAGACTGCCCCCTGGTAGGTGACATGGGATTACCTGCGCAGAATCTAAGTGGCTTCTGTTCTTTATCAGAGCGTTCTGCAAGGAGTGTTGGGCCAATGACCCTAGGGACAAGTAGGTTACAAGGTCATGACCTCCAGTCTTTCCCCACCAAGAGCGACAGAGATCAAATGGTTTCAGTGCAGAAATAGCTAATTCATGCATCAAAATACCATATTTTATCAGGAAGGCTTCCAGCACCATAACCTCAATAAAACCTAATAAACACAAATATATATTATATTGCAATGTAAAATATCTCTAAAAAAATAATGCCAACACAAGAAGTAAAAAGATAAAGTATTTTATTAAGAAAATAATAAAACAAATATGACATTTCTAAAAGATTTAGGCCTAGATTTATAAAAGGATAATCTATATATGTAACCTCTTTAAACCTTTTTACATTAAGTTTATAAGAAGTTTAATATCCTATTTGTCCTTTTATGAATCCCAGCCTTTGACACATTAATGACCGACAACTGATCACTATTGCAGCAGTAATGAATGGCACATTTTCCATTGTATCCACTAAGGTCCACTATGGCTTACCTTTTTTAAGATCTCCTGTTAACATTAGGACCTACATGAGCTCCAACCTAGACAGTAGACACGTTTGTGAAAAGCTGCATCGTTTGGGTGTTACTGGATTTGTAGTATAAACATTGGAACAAGTATTGTATAATAATATAACCTTTCTAGAAAAACTGCCAACAAAATTGTAGTGTGTGTGTATATCTTAGTATATTCGGATTGGGTAAATACAGATTAATCACAAGTAATGCCACAATTTAGAGCATCACATGCAATACATGTTGTTAACTTTTAAAGTATAGAAAAGGGAAACAAATATTTCACCATGTGTGAGCAGATTCATTATTTTTGATGAACTGGAGAGAAAAGTAGTGTACACACCGAGTACTGACCTGAAAGATAGGGCAGGCTATGGCTAGCCTAGGTTAAAGGACTTTACTTTTAGTAAGGTTAGGATTATGTAAATCTCCCACCCATTAATGTACCCAATATACTTCATGCCCACTTGTGAGTTCCTCACTGGAGTCTTATTTGGTGCACAACCTTTGCTTCTAAAACATCCAATGCAAGTCCTTTGTCCAGTGCACATGCCCACCATGGCCCTATTCTTTACTTTTAATCATCTGTACTCAAGGGGGCCTCCGGCTATTCAGTACAGTACAGACCATTATTGGTGATGAGTGGGGCAATAATTCACTCATTTTGAATGCAAATTATTTTGCTGTTGGGCAGGGCCCACAAACTGAGGAACTTGGAAGCCTGGATGATATATTTAATGGTGCTGGCTACACCCAATGGAGTGAGAAGGATTTACAAAAAAGAGCTTCAGTTTGTGACCTTTGAAATTTATATAATATGAGACATATGGCTAATAAAAACTTTCAGAAACCGTCATTCTCATAGAAGCTTTCAACGCATACAGGAAACAAATTCCTTGAATCAAGTTCTAATTCTTTTTAGGATATATAGGGCCCATATCTTAGTTTAAAACTGAAATTCCATAAAAAGCATCCATGAAAAGGTGTTGCTTTTTGCATTACAAATGTATATTGTGAAACATCAGGCTAAAAAATGAAACTTGGCCATTCCCAGTTTATACTGCTGCATCATTTGGTAAATACACAGAGGCTGAAGATAGATTCTAATTCTTTCTATGGAAATGGTGTGTTCATTATTTTATATGAATATGACTGAAACACAGACCCTTCTATGTCTGCTTTTTTAATGTGAGAAGTAAAAATGCCAGTAACACCCAATGCAGCTTTTCAATCAGTTCCTTAAGCCTTGTGCCTGTGTGGCAACATTTCTACTGGTTTTGCTAAGAAGTGCTAGTTAATAGTAATGCAGCATTTTGAGTACAAATCACAGTAGGATTAGATAAGAAACAAGAAGTGTGCACATTGTTGTGACTTTGTTCAAAAGTGAACTAAACACTAAAATAAAGTGAAACTTTAACATAATAAATTAAAAAGGAGACATTTTTTTCTTAGCGGGTATTCTTATTTTTCAACCCAAATGGAATGTCCTATTGATAATACATTCATGTAAACACCATTACATATGTAGGATGGTAGAATAACCTTTGATGCAGTGGAATAAAAAACAATATGTTAAAGTGCCAGAAATAGAGTGTGTACAAAGATAAAATGAAACCTAGACACATCTGTTATTCCTAGGTGTGTCCTCCCTCTGGATGCTACATTAAGCAAATAAGGAGAATACTGTTTTCTCCATCCATACATGACCAATGGATTGTATACCCTAAATGAAGGCTTACTGGGCTTTGCTGGTTTTATTTCTTGGTAAAGGTAGTCTCATATACAGCAAAGCAACTATGTAACCGGGCTGTAATGGATACAGCCATTTCTAGACTAAAGCTCATTGCTCCCAAGCCATGTTCTGCTTCACATCATAATCTTTTTGTAGCACTTGAGTCATAAAATGGCTGCTTCCATCAAAACCGAGTAACAAATGTGTTTTGGTTAATTACATTTTTTTTTAAACAGCAGAAAAGAACATAACATTGCTCTTCCATCTGGTCAATGTTTCAACAGTCAGAACTAATTTTATTTTATAAATTAAATTTATAGGTATCACAAGTGACTTTTGATTTGTCCATAACATTTTACATCCACCCTGTACTATCAGATTACTCACAGAGAGATGTCAAAGCTGGCATCCTATGCATGTTTCTGCAATAGTAGAACGATAATTTACCAATGATCCACTATACATGGAACTGAAATAAATACTGCATCTGCCCCTAGAGCCACTCCACATCTCAAGAGCTATGTTAACCTTTTCCCCACCACTATATTTAACATGTGATACAAATTTTACCTCCAAGGCCTAGGCATGTGAACATTAGGCTGAAGAAGTAAAAAGGGGCAAGTACGTCACAATATTTAATGTTTGTGTAGATTGATGCAGAATGCAGTTACAATGTGTTCCGGGATAATGTAATGCATAGGAGAATGCATTGCAAACAATTGCAAGAACAGTTCAGTGCTGACACCATAGTTGCACAGAAACGGCACAATTATAACCGTTTATTGAGATTTTAAAAAGAATCTGTCCTAAATCCCTATACTTTTCTTAAGCAGAGGGCTCTACTCTCTCTAATGTTTTCTGGAGAAGACCAACACTACAATAAATTCCATCAACTGGCTCATAGATTTGTCTTTTTAATGTGTAATTAAAGTGTACTTAATAACAGGCTAATCTGAACACTATATTTTATAGCACATTTGGGTTAAGAAAAGTATGAACACCCATCAACTGGTTTAATACACATCAGCCCATCAGTAGATACATACATACATACATCACTTCCAACATGCCCTGAGGTTTAGAAAAGCTGGTGCTCCCACCTAAGTGGACAACACCTGTTCCCCCCACATTCCAATATCACAAAGGTTTTCAATGTGGAAAAATAAAGCCAAAGACCTATGTTATGCATAATTCTTTAGAGGCTTTGTGTAAAAAAACTGAAATTTTAGCACAGAAACAACCCTTAATCCCAATGCTACAAGATATCTGACATACTTGTCATACACATTCTGGTGGCAAAAAGATATGGGTACAAATTTGCCCAGAAGACACTGAATGAAGGCCAATGCAAATGTTCTGACAAGGGCCAAATACCTGGGGATTAATAAACGGTTCAAATATTTGTGCTCATACAGCATACGTTACCTGCAAAGGATAATGTTCTCTTTACTGCAGGGAGACTTTCACTTTGCTTTCCCTCTGGAGTGTTTTTATAGAATACTCAGCAATAGATCTAGAGGCTTAATGATTGCAGTTGCTTGGAAAGTAAAATGGTCAAATGTTACCCTGCACATATTAAACACTTTTGAGTTTAGATTAAAACCACGTATTCAGTTAACAAAAACTTTAGTCACACAAATGTTCCGCTAAACAAATTTAGGCATAAAAATAAATCAGTAAATTTGATGCAGTGGTTAGCAGTTACTAGAACACTGAAAAGGACTTATCACTTGGTAGCAGTATATTACAAGGAAGATCATATACCTAGGATGATTTTTTTTCTGTACCTTTAAACCTTGCTCCACTGGGTGAATATATTACCAGGGAGGCTCTAAGAGGTGAGGGACAGATAAACAGATGTTTACCGATATCTATTATTAGCCACATTTATCCTGACTTGTTCTGTAATTTAAAAGATGTTTCAATACTTTAACCACACCACTTCACCTAGTTCTAATGCGTTTTAGAACCAAGGGTGTAGTGGGGCGGGCACGGATGGGAACGCCGTGCCCTCACTTTTTTTGGGAATGGGCACGCGTTCTCACTTTTACTTTGCAAAGAATTCTTCGGTGGTCCACAGCTCTGGCCGGTCCGCACTGGGAGGCTGTGTTCAGAGAGGCTTAGACCTGCAATGGAAGAGTGGGTTCTGGTATCATGACGTCACTCTGGGGGAAGTTTCTTTCCCTTTGAGTAACACATAGGCAGGGGTGTGGTGGGGCGGGCACGTGCCATTCCCCCTCTTCTTTTTTATGACTACACCCCTGGTCAGAACATAGTTTAGGATTAATTGCCACGAAGGTAACTCCATAACCTTGATCCTATCACCATGGCTCAACATATTCATTATCACATTCTTGTACAATCTGTCTTTAGCTATTCCATGACTTTATGGTGATTAGATTAAGGTTACATGTTCATGACACCTAAAGCTGTAGTGATAAAGACATAATAGGAGTGCAGGGCCCCCTGAGTACATCATGAATCCCAGGAGGCTTCTGGCTGCTCCTGCACATGCCCGAAATCAGGCTTTTTTCTGTAATGAGAAAAACAAAATTGCTGATCCCATGCATGCGCAGTATATAACTGAGAAAGCTGTCCAAGCAATGCGTGGTCTCATTAAGTCTTTGAAAAACTGAAAAACCCCTCTTAGGGAAACCTGTGGTAGGTAAAAAGTACTAGAACATAGCAGGCACCATAAAGTGTCAGAAAATGTATTTTCTGAAAAAAGTATTTGTTCCGACAGTGCCAGTGGAGTGACCAAAGCCTTCAAACTTCTATGAGAAATAGAAAAGAAATGTTTTCCATTTGAAGCCTTGTCTAAAGCAAAGGCGATGTCTCCTCTTGAAATAAAATAACAGTAAAAAATAAATTACACATGCAGCCTACTGAAATGAAATGGTAACCATATCGGATAACGAACAAGGAATTTGACAATTGTTATGTTCCAAGCAACTTCAAACAAAGAAACTATGACCTGTTTTTCATCTTTGCACTATCTATTCTTCAACAATTTCAGAAGCAGGAACACTAGAACTTAAATACTTTAACTTAGATCTGGTGACATCTATATAAAGATGTAACTGGTTACATAGACAGTGCTATGGTTCTTTTGTTTACAGTCCTACATCAATGTACTGAACATTTGGATATTGCACAGTACATGCAGTTTCAGATATTATAAAGCTATGTTAAGGCTACCCCGGCTCCTCAGGTGCAAAAAAACTACAAAATCCAAGACCTACAAAGCATGCCAGGATTTGTAGTTAAATATCGGCTGGAGTTCCAAAAGTAAAAAGAAACTGTTTAAAACATGTAAACTCTTACAATAATAATACTGCAAATATTTAGTTATAGTTTCCCTTTACCTTCCAAGAGTTTTAAAGTCACTGCCTCCCTGCTAAAAAGATACAAACAAAAAAAAAAAAAAAACATTTTGCCATGCTCTCCCATGCAAGAACTTCAAATTTGGTGACATTTTGTTGTTTCCGATTAGAGTATTAGTTTTGCTTCTTGTGTTTAAAATAAAATCCTTCTCCACAAAAGTAAAATGTAAAGTGTGCGTGAATAAAAATAAAAGTGGTGTGACAATTTGGCATTACGTTCCTAGTGGAAGATATGTGATGTTTCCTTCTTTGTCCAAACAGACCTCTGCTTGCCCTGTGGTCTCCTGCTTGGCTGTATTAGAAGGTGCAGCCCTCCTGGTGCAAAAGTCCTTTGGTGGTAGCGTCCTTTCCGCAGCTAATTTTAGGTTATCAAAGTTCAAGATTTTTTTCTGCTTGGTCAGAGTGTTTTTGGATGGGAGTTCCAAGCGGTCTAGTTTGCTAGAGACAATCCTGCATGTATCTATAGGGGAGGGTTGCTCAGCCTCATCACTTCCCTGGGCTGAGTCATCAGTAGCTTGGGTCTTTGAGTCACTGTTCTCCTCATCAACAGGGCTTTCTGTGTCATCCTGCTCAGTGTCAGACTCCCCTTCCTCCTCCAGTGTCAACTCAAATTGGAATTTGTCTCCAGCCGTGCTCCCCCTGTCTGGGTCTTGCTCGTCAGGTGGAGGGGATGGACTCTGAGGGATCATGCTATGATACCACTCTCTGTTATCTTCCAATGTATCCAAAATTTCTTGGGCATCTGGATGCACCAAATCAGCCCAAGTTTCCCACAGGGGGTGCACAATGTAATCAATGAAACCCACCTATACAAAAAGGGAGACATTTCAGGAGAATGCAATACCAACATTGGCTGCAGGAAATTAGGTAAAGCCATATTACATTTTTTCAAAAAAATTCTAGCACATATTTCACAAATACCAGAGCAGAGTAAATCACAAAAGACAAATAATAAAGATATATAGTGTTTTTACTTTCACGGTTTCACTAAACCCCAGGTAGCTAGAGAAGACAAAAAAATATGCAGCTCTGTGTTCATTACCATATCCTTCATCCTCACCTTCATCCCCATCTTTATTTAACTGTATCAGCCTTGTACTTCCTGTACAATAGAACTCATCTTGGAGGAGAAAGAAGCAGCAAATCAGCCCATTTTTGTGCTGCAGTCCATAGAACATGCTGCCGACAGGAGTGACAGAGTTGATTTCATTAGTATGACTCCCCTTTCACTGTTCAGTTACAGGGTGATGGTGCAAAGGAGCTGCAGGCAGCTCATCATTCAGAAGCTCAGTATTATGAGGAAAAAGCATTTACAGTTAGGTCCATAAATATGTGGACAGAGACAACTTTTTTCTACTTTTGGTTCTGTACATTACCACAATTAATTTTAAATGAAACAACTCAGATGCAGTTAAACTGCAGACTTTCAGCTTTAATTCTGTGGGTTGAACAAAAAGATTGCTTAAAAATGTGAGGATCTAAAGCTTTTTTTTTTAACACAATCACTTTATTTAAGGGGCTCAAAAGTAATTGGACAATTGACCTAAAAACCTGGACGTCCATGGAAGACAACAGTGGTGGATGATCGCAGAATCATTTCCATGGTGAAGAGAAACCCCTTCACAACAGTCAACCAAGTGAACAACACTCTCCAGGAGGTAGGCGTATCGATATCCAAGTCTACCATAAAGAGAAGACTGCATGAAAGTAAATACAGAGAGTGCACTGCAAGGTTCAAGCCACTCATAAGCCTCAAGATAGAAAGGCAAGATTAGACTTTGCTCAAAAACATCTAAAAAAGCCAGCACAGTTCTGGAAAAACATTCTTTGGACAGATGAAACCAAGATCAACCTTTACCAGAATGATGGCAAGAAAAAAGTATGGAGAAGGCGTGGAACAGTTCATGATCCAAAGAATACCACATGATCTGTAAAACATGGCGGAGGCAGTGTGATGGCTTGGGCGTGCATGGCTGCCATGGCACTGGGACACTAGTGTTTATCCATGATGTGACACAGGACAGAAGCAGCCGAATGAATTCTGAGGTGTTCAGAGACATACTGTCTGCTCAAATCCAGCTAAATGCAGTCACATTGATTGGGAGGCGTTTCATAATACAGATGGACAATGACCCAAAACATACAGCCAAAGCAACCCAGGAGTTTATTAAAGCAAAGAAGTGGAATATTCTTGAATGGCCAAGTCAGTCACCTGATCTGAACCCAATTGAGCATGCATTTCACTTGTTGAAGACTAAACTTCAGACAGAAAGGCCCACAAACAAACAGCAACTGAAAGCCGCTGCAGTAAAGGCCTGGCAGAGCATTAAAAAGGAGGGAACCCGGGGGCGTGGCCTGGCGATCTCCGGAGATGGCCGCATGTTAGCCTGGCTCTGACGGCACCGGCGGCTATACGACGCATACAGGGCATACTTTACCTGCCAGCATGGGAAAATCAAAGCAGAGCAGGGGGGTGAAGCTCCCCCTTGCACCCGCTCAGCATTCTTCCTCCTCCCAGCCCTCGATTAGGGCTTTTGCGAGCGACTCCTCAACGGCTCCCAGGGATCCTAAGATGGGCCGGCTCCTGCTTCACCGCAGTCCACGTGAAGCGCGGGGAGCGGGGACACGAGGCACCGGGAATCTGCTGCAGCCACCCGTTCCCCTGTGTTCTCTGATCCCTGCTCTTCTACACAGACATCCAAGAGCAGAGGAGGGGATCCACCGGAGGCTACATTACAAGCAGGGGTGAGTTTTTCTCCCTCTGTAGAGGGTTCCCCCCCACCGGAGACACATCAGACAGAGGGGATAACCTGCTCTCCTGAAGGCCCCTATGCCTCCATGGATGATACGATCCCAGCTATATTTTGCCCTACGGCTGTGTCCTCTCCTTGGGGTGAAGTGCCAGGAGATTCCCCTGGCCCCCAGGTCTCAGATCCCCCTAAGTTACACAGGGAGGCCTTTCCACCTTTGGGCCCTCTGTCCAGTGCACCTGGCCCCCCCTCGGGAAGGCCTACTACAGTACATCATATGGCTGCAGGCACTTTATGTCCTAACGCTCCAGGCCCTGGGCATAATACTCCTACTGTCGGCCCTTCATGGCAGCAACATCTACAACCATTACCCACTAAAGCAGATTTTCAGCAGCTTATTACAGATGTACAGTCCACCCTACGTTCTGAAATAGGGGCCCTACGTGCAGATTTCCAATCCCTAGCTGGGAGAGTGGGTGATCTTGATGAGAATTTACATCAGGCCAAAGGTGATATAGAGGCTTTAACCCACAAATCGAAAGACCACCACTTAAAAATCAGAGATCTCTACCGCCAGCTGGAAGATATGGACAATAAGACTCGCAGAAACAACATTAGGGTCCGTGGTTTACCGGAGGCCACCCGTGACCCAGATTTGAAGCTGGTGCTGCAAGCTTTTTTCAACCGCCTTCTGGGGCGCCCTTCTTCACATGTTATCAATATCTCTCAGGCATTCCGGGCTTCGAGACAACCAGCCTCGGCCGCAAGGCCACGGGATGTTCTTTGTCACCTCACGGATACAGCCCTCAAGGATGAGATTATGGCGGCTGCGAGAAATATGCGTAATCTGGAGTTTGATGGAGCTCCCCTACAACTATTCCAGGACTTATCTTGGCACACCCTGCAACAAAGGCGCCTCCTGCAACCACTTCTTACCATCCTACGGGATCATAGTATTCCCTATAGATGGGGCTTTCCGTTCAACCTCACAGCACGCAGGGATGGTATTTCAGCGGTGTTACGCTACCCAGAAGATCTACCTTCCTTTTGCAGAGACCTTGGGATTACTGTGCCCAAGCTTCCAGGATGGGAGATTAACCACCCCTTACCCTCCTCTTCATCAGAATGGCAGGAGGTCAGACCTAAGAAGCAAAGACGAAGGGTCCAACGTTCCTCCCCGCCCCCCGCCCCGTGGGCGATACTGACGGGGGCCTAATCTGCCATGGGATTCTCTGTTTTTGACATCTTCATGCTGACTCTATAGGCTCATGCAATGTTTTGTCATTTTGTTCTCTACTGATTCAACATGCTGGAACTTATTGATGATGCATATGAGGTTATATGTCTGATATGTTGCCGTTTTGCCCTGTGGCTTTTTGGGGAGGTCCCGCACTTGGCCCGGTTTGTGGGATGGGGTGCGGGGCGTCCCCTTGAAACTCATGTTATGCTGGACCGCCGGTGCCGGTCGATTTGAGTTTCCTGGTAATTTTCTTCAGGTCTGTTTAATGCTCTGGAGACTGTTGGGCCCTGGCCCCCTTGGTAGTGTTGGTACACTCGCCAGGTACTGTTGTTCCCCAGTGAGCCTTAGGGACTTCTGGGGACCGGTGAGTGTCGGACGCTCCCTAGTCGCTTTATCGTGACTGTTTCAAGTTGCTTTTCAATGTGTGTGTTTTATTTTTCTGGGTCTTTTTGTTTTTGTCCCAGTTTTCTTTTCCCTTCCTCCCCCATATGGGTATTTTGCACTGTTTTCTGATGCCTCACTGGATGCAAGTTGTGTGACTTTCTCTCAGCTGGTCCATGGTTAATATGCTCCTCATCAAACTGTTTTTTTAATGGCGACTAAAATTCTTTCTCTGAATGTTAAAGGGCTGAACTCTAATACTAAGAGGAAGTTGGCGCTCAGGGAACTTAAACGCCATATGGCGGAGGTTGTTTTTTTACAGGAGACACACTATGATCACTCTGGCACTTTTAACTTTATTTCCAAGTACTACCCTCAGGTCTATATGGCAAACTCTCCTTCCAGAAAGAAGGCAGGGGTAGCCATTTTAATCAAAGACTCCTTTAAGTTTACTCTAACAAGTTCTATCATTGATCCTGATGGCCGGTACATAGTTTTAAATGGTCTGCTGCAGGGAGTCTCTTTGACTTTGTGTAACATTTATGCTCCTAATGTGGGTCAACTACCATTCCTCTCCAAAATACTGGCCTTACTGGACGGGTTTGCCCATACTTATTTTATCTTGGGGGGTGATTTTAATATAATTTTTTCCCCAACTCAGGACAGACTGTCTGCCTATGCTTCCCCTCCACCAGCCTCTGTCCTGCAGCACTCTAAGGCCTTTAGACAACTTATTAGGCGCTACCAATTATATGATAGTTGGCGTATTCAACACCCAACGAGTAGACAGTTCACGTTTTACTCTCCGCCCCACCACACCCACACTCGTATTGATCATATTTGTATTAATCTTCCGCTATTGCGGAACAGTGTGTCGGCTGACATTTTTCCCCATTACATGGTCTGACCACGCTCCAGTCACATTGGACGTTGTTCTTGCCCCTTCTCAGACTAGGGTATGTCACTGGAGATTGAATGACTTTCTCCTTAAAAACACTGACACCAAATTGGTCCTCACTAAAGGTATCCAAAATTATTTCACTGAAAACAAGGGTTCAGTGGCTCATACCTCTACACTTTGGGAGGCTCATAAGGCGGTCATTAGAGGTCAGTGCGTGGCCCTGAGCTCTCGCCTAAAACGCAATTCTACCCTGCAACGTACTCTGACTGAGCGGGAGTTGCGCTCAGCGGAGGTAAAACTTGTTAATAGGCCCTCACTGGGTCTTTTGCGGGAAGTGACCTCCCTTCGCTCTAAACTAAGGGCCTTGGAATTGAGGAAGGTCAGTTGGATGATGCAACGCACCAGACAATTGTACTACCACAAGGGCAATAAGGCTGACACACTGTTAGCACGCAAACTTAGAGATGCTCGGGTTCAAGCTTCCCCCATGGCCGTTAAAGATGACCGTGGGGTAATGCGTTATGACCCCTCCAGTATAGCCTCTTGCTTTGAAACTTACTACACCCAGCTATACCAGGTGGTACACCAGGCACAGACCCCCCTAGGGAGCACTTTACAGGGGAAATTGGATTCCTACTTAGCAGATCTAGATCTTCCCCAGCTGTCGGGAGAGCATCTGGAACATCTCAACCGACCCATCACCGGAGATGAAATTTCTAAAATTATATCTCAACTTCCCTCTAATAAAGCCCCTGGTCCAGATGGCCTACCATACTTGTATTACAAAACTTTTCTGCCAGAATTACTCCCACACTTGGAGGCTTTATTTAACGATTTTTTACAAGGTAAGCCTATTCCACCTTCCATGTCCAACTCTCATATTACAGTTATACCCAAACCAGGTAAAGATCCGGTGGACTGTGCTAACTATAGACCCATAGCGCTGCTTAATTCGGATCTCAAGATTTACACCAAATTGCTGGCTAATAGACTCGCACGGCTCCTGCCATATTTAGTACATGGAGACCAAACTGGTTTTATCCCCTTCCGACATGCCAGTGATAACACCCGTAGGGTGATTGATGTTATAGACATCCTTAACAAACGTAAAACTCCATCCTTAATTCTTACTCTAGATGCAGAAAAGGCATTTGATCGCCTTAGTTGGCCTTTTATGATCTCCACGTTGACCAAATTCGGCTTTTCTGGACCTTTTCTTGGAGCAATTCGGTCCCTTTATAGCAGCCCGACAGCATCCGTTAAATTACCCCATGCCTCCTCCAGACAATTTTCTATAAAAAAATGGTACACGTCTGGGGTGTCCATTATCCCCCCTTTTGTTTGCTTTATGTATTGAACCCTTGGCAGCAAAAATTAGATCTAAACCGGACATCCAAGGGGTTAGGGTGAGGGACTCCTCTTACAAGATTTCGCTTTATGCGGATGATGTGCTCCTTACACTAACACACCCCACTATTACTCTACCAAATCTGTGGTCTGAACTATATTTGTTTGGTGAAATCTCCGGCTACAAGGTGAATTCCTCTAAAACTGAGGCCCTACCTTTACATATGCCACATCCACAACTTTCGGCATTACAAGATAGATACGCCTTTATGTGGCGGGAACATTCCATTAGTTATCTAGGTACTCAGATAACGGCTACATACGGCCAGCTATATGCGTATAACTTTCCCCCATTGTTCCTGGAACTACATAAGTACTTGAACAAATGGAAATCACACCCGTTATCGCTTTTGGGACGTATAGCCTCAGTAAAAATGATGCTCCTACCCAAACTTCTATATTTATTTGAAACCCTCCCAGTGCGGGTTCCTGTACAGACCTTGAAGAAACTGCAGGCGGGTTTCTTGAATTTTATATGGGCCAATAAGAGACATAGACTCTCTAAGTCGGTAGTTTGTACACCACGGGAGCTTGGAGGCCTGGGAGCTCCGGAC
>NC_092860.1:70900817-71019475 GCF_032062135.1 Pyxicephalus adspersus
CTTATATGTACTTGTTTATTCTTTATTGTCTGTTGTGTATGCTGTTTGTTATGTTTGTTGTTTGTTTCAGCTGTGTTTGCTGTTTATTTCAGCAATGCCGGATGGGATTTTGCTCTGAACTTTGGCCTTGATGTTACTTGACAATAACATTACTATATATACTTTGATTGTTGGGTATTTTGCTACATCTGAGGTTCATTGATATTATGCATACTGATCCTGTTCCTGTATTGCTGTACTCCTTGTTCATGTAAAAAATTTCAATAAAACTTCAATTTCAAAAAAAAAAAAAAAAAAGGTGGGAACCCAGCAGCATCTGGTGATGTCCATGAGTTCAAGACTACAGGCTGTCATTACCAGCAAAGGGTTTTCAACCAAGTATTAGAAATGAACATTTTATTTTCAGCTTTTTAATTTGTCCAATTACTTTTGAGACCCTTAAATAAAGTGATTGTGTAAAAAAAGTTTTTATTTCCTCACATTTTTATGCAATCTTTTTGTTCAACCCACTGAATTAAAGCTGAAAGACTGCAGATCGACTGCATCTGAGTTGTTTCATTTAAAATTAACTGTGGTAACGTACAAAACCAAAAATAGAAAAAAGTTCTGTGTCCAAATATTTTTGGACCTAACCGTAATTTTTATATTTGCTCCACTTATTCCCCTTTAGGAAGACATTGCATTGAAATAAACAGTACATTCACTCCTAAGGACATAACAAACCATTTCTTCCCCAACAAATCATTAGGGTCTTAATCTCTAAAAAGAGAAACATTTTAAAAATATTCTAAAAATAAATTGAATCAATCTGGAATTACCTGTGATTTCTCTACAGAAGCATTGTGTTTGTCACACATTGGACTAATTTCCATTCCCTTTTCCCGTTCTCTGTCACCTTGATGGAAGAATTCAACTATGATGCGATCCGTCCACTGGCGATACAGCTCTAAAGGTTTGGTGGGATTGCTGAGGTCTGCACAATGGACCATGTTCTGAAGAACCTAGACAACAAAAGATATTTTAGATCTTCTCGGTCTTCCACACCCCTTAAGATATCTGTCAGATAAAGTTATATAACTTGGAACCTTACTAAGAATTACTTATATGTAATATGGCTGCACACTTTTTTTGAGAACAAAATATTAATATTTGTAACATACCACCAAGAAAAATAGTTGCTTTCCTACTGCAAAACTGGTGAATATTTTGGTTGGTTACAACTTGTAATTTGTTTAAAAGGATTTTCCTGCTTTTTATTAGTTTGAAATTCTTCAACGTGAAACTGTATTATCTTAAAATGCCAGCCTGTGGTGCATGCAAGAATTTTTGTTAATCTCCAAATATGTTAAAGTTTGCTGGGGTAGCCTAGGATCCCAGGTCTGCAATATACATACATCAATCTGAATTGGTAGGAGTCAAACCTTTCCCACCATAAACTGTGCTCCACATAACCCTAAGTAGTCAACAGTTAATTACTGTGGTAATCGGGGGCAAAATAAGATTTTCCACTTGTCTGCTAAAAGAATAGGCTATACTTTAAGGTTTTTATGTTGGGCAGAAGTTGGGAAGAACCAGGGGCACCCCAGGCTCACAGAAAAATGTTGTCAGTGAGCAAACACAATACAGTACGTTAGGGGACTGGGAAAAAAAAATCCTCAGAAATTACACTAGTTTGTCCAAAATAAAAGGTAATACGCTTTGGCCTCTAATTATAAAACAGGCAACCTGACATTCCCTGGTGGGAATCAATAACTGCCATTGAAACACATAGACCTAGAAGATTCCCACAGAGGAATGTCTTATTGCTTGTTTTATCAATATAACCCTTGATTAAATACCTATATACCATCCTGAAAATACCAGATTTACAAAAACTAAAGATATGCCCCTTTGCACATGTCAGGGGCTTAACCCTGAACCTACCAGTTTCCCTGTTCCATGCCTGGATGATATGAAGTCAAAATTAATCCTATCAACATGTAATTTGTTGAAATCTGTGTCAGGTTTTTAATGCACTGGGGAGAATTTTTTAATCACTTCTTGCCCCTTTGTATCTCGTACAAAAATAGGGAGTGTGGTTGTCACCAGGAACAGGAACGCATGGACAGCAATAAAACATTATATATGTGTCTCCACTGCAAAATTTTTCCACCACTTATTGTTCTGCATTACTGATCCTACGTCAAGTTTGGATTCTTAGAAAGCAATTAGTAAAAGTATCGGGATACGTGATATGAACACACTTGTTCTGGGTCATCCAATATGCTGCCACAAGATCGACAGCAGACTGGTTTGGTAATCCCTGCATGGGCTGCATTTTCTAGGGCTGTAAGCTCATGGTTCAGTGGCCATTAACTCACCCATGTGATGCCTGACACTAGGCTATGTTCAGACTGGTGGCAAAAACACTGGTTTCCATGTGGGTTCATAAGGCTGGTACCAATGTGCTGGTTCTTAAATAACCAGACGTGTGTAAAGTTCTCTAAGTACCAAGATGTTGAAAAGATCCTTGTTAACAAGGTGTTTCTAAAAACTACTTAGTAACCATTAGTTAACCCTAATAAGCCCTAGTTAACTTTCTACACCCTGGAGAATGGGGGAGGATATTTGTTTTCAGTTTTGGCATTGGTCCAATATTCAGCATTACACAAACATTACAGTTTAAGGTGTACAAATAATTCCTAATAGTTAGTTTTAGTAGGAATTGTTTTAGTTGGAAGTTATGTTGTATTTGTGTGCAATTATAATAAATTTAGTTTACTTTTTTTCATTCATTCAAAATTAGTAAGTAGCATTGTTTTTTTCATGGTAAAGGTTCTGTGTTTTTACAAAATATAAGGCATAGGTATTTTTAATAAACTTTTGAAATCTGTAAATGAAAAACGGAAAAATAGTAAATATGGTGTGGCCACCTGAGGGCCCGGTAGAAAAGGGTTATTACTGTTTTAGCCAAAATTTAGGCTCGGGGCAGGAGTCCAATCTTTGTACCTTTTTTAAAATATCTGTAAACCAGATTTTTGTTTACCTGTATGCGATCAGAGTAATTATCCAATAACAGGACACCCAAGCTAGTCACTTTCTTTGTTTCCACCATGGTTTTCAGGTCAGCCAGTAAATTCATGTGTTTAGACATATCTGTAGCCAGTACCTAGGAAGGAAGGAACATTTACTCCACTCATGATTGGGTTTATACAGTTTTTTTTCCATTCAGAAATAAATTATTATATTGGAGACTTAATAAAACATTTCTTTTGTTTAACAGGTAAATTGCATTGGGTTATAAGGGTGAAGGGAAGAAGAAACAGGACAAAAAAAAAAAAAAAGAAAAATGACCACACAGTGATAAGTGACCAATCAGATCAATTAGGCATACAATGAGCAGACACAACATAAGTGGTGTCATCATGCTACAGAGTTGTTGAAACCAAAGCATAAAGCAGCAAAGGCTTTGGCATTATTGGCCAGTGACAGAATCATTAAGGTTTAGCAGTAGGAGCAAACAATCTATCAAATATTGTGATGGCAGCATCAAGGTTAGATTTATTTGTCCAATAATACGGCCCATATTTAATCACATTTTGCAGGACACCCTCAACACTATTAAAAGTTAAGTGATACAATGTTATCACTTCCCCCAGATAGGCATTGCCTGTCTTGTTGGGTATACAGTGGGGAGTAGTTTTGCTTTAAAATGGCTATACTAACACGCCTGGCCCACCCTTTCCTTTTCTCTTTCTGCATCCTATTTTCTCTCCTCCGTTTACTCGCTAATCTCTTCCTTTCCCCTATCGACTCTTCTGAAAACTTATGTAAAAGGAATCATACAAATAAGGTGAAGACAACTTGTTAGCAAACTGAACAGGATGCAGTATGCCCAAGTCTGAACAGAGATTTAGCTATATCGGGTATATTGGGGTGTTGGCGGAAATGAAACGTCCCCATGCCCCCTGCCTTCCTTCCATGGGGCCTCTCTGCCTTTCCAAGGCCTAAGTATAAGACATTGTGCACCCATTCATAAATAGTAGTTTCATCTCTCTATATATTAGTCATTTATACGAAGCTCTAGAAGCTCAAAATGCTATGCCAGGACTTTTATTCCTTATCTTACTTAATATGGGTGCTTAGTTGATTCTGGAGAAATGGGAAGGCATTTTCTCTATTTCAGGATTCCCAATAGGGACTTGGAGGGTCTGAGAGACTGTATTCGGTACAGGATATATTATCTTTGTGCTTGCGCTTGCAATTCTAGCATGTCTGGTTTGCTACATGGCTGTCTTAACATAGCACTTGTAATACTGCATGCAGGACACTTTGAGGAAATTTCACCTCACAAGTCATTATATTAAGTTACCCATATGTTAACAGTGTTTGTAAATTGCCACTTAAAACATTCCAAAAGATCAATTGTTTTTTTTTTCAAATTTTGTCACTAAAGAATGCAGTACAGATTAGTAAAATGTGTTGCCTTAAATGCCCCCTTGTCCAATAAAAAGCTCCAAGGCTTGAATCCCCTTTACTTTGCTGATCACCCTGAGTTCTGGAAAACCTGAAGTGTTGCATTATACTGACAGTGGCAGCTGACAGTGCTGTAATATACTGGCAGCGGTTCCCTTGCCTGTCTGCCTTTGTTCTCTAATTTTATTGAATCCAAAATGTGGTCAAAAGCTTCACTGGCTAACAGACTTTTTATTTCCTGCAGCCTCATTCCTCTTTGCCAGTCCACTTCCTACCAGTTAGAAAAGTTGTGTTTAGTTATCAAAATTATTTATGCACTCCTAAAAGGCAAAAACAGAGCAATGCAGAAAAAATATCCATAATGCATATCCATATTATCCAAAAAAAATATCCATAATCCCAACATGGGCCAGTAGGTTTTATTCTTTAGATGTAGCTCTGAACAAAGACATTTTTAGGAAATGCAGTTGTTTACAGCAACAAATTAATTTGTAAGTAACACTTTTCAAAAGAGAAAGGGCATATTTATTGATCCTAAACAGCAACTCCTTACTGCAACCCATTATTATTAGATTTCTTGTACCGTGTTTCCCCGAAAAAAAAACAAAAAACAAAAAACAAAAAAAAAAAAAAAAAAAAAAAAAAAAAAAAAAAAAAACTTACCTTTCGGAAGACGTGAGCCCGAGTTCTGGCTTCTGACAGGCAGAGTGCATGTAGTATCACTCCACCTGTGACAGGAGCCGGAACTAGAAAGAAAGCATCGGCTTGTGCGGCTCCGGAGTGTGCACTGCCGCATGCTTTCTTTCAGTGTCCCGCTGCCTTCACAGGGAAAGAACACGACTCGGTGACCGCATGCTTTCTTTCAGTGTCCCGCTGCCTTCACAGGGAAAGAACACGACTCGGTGAGTACTGTCCTCCCGTTTTTAATTTATGTATGCTTTTCTTTTCTTTTTCTCCTCTGACCTGCTGTATGTAGTTAAGGGGGATCTTGAGCAGGGGTGGGCTGGCTGTTACAGACCCCTAGGTCTAGACCCGCTAGGGCTTGCGTGCGGATTATTAAGCTTTAGATTAGGATTTTAAATTTTAGATGGGGGTATTAAGCTTTAGATTTTTTAGGCTGAATTCCAGTTTTGGGTGGGTTTTTTTTCTGAACTGGACAGATTTACACTAGGTCTTATATTAGGGCAGGTTTAGAAAATAGTGCTAGGTTTTACTTTCGGGGTAGGTCTTATTTTCGGGGAAACACGGTATATACTTCCAAGATTTATTGTTGTTTACTTGTAACTGTAGAACAATTATAAACATCTAAACTCATGTCCGAATGCACCTGACACTCTCATTGAGAGAACATGTTGATGTACAGGTCATACAGACATACACAGCTTAAATAAAATTGCAAAGAGCAATAAAACTAAATAATAGTAAAAAGCCAACTGGAGAGCCAGGTCATGTGACATGTCAAAGTTACACAACCTGTTCAATCATGAAGCTTTGTCTACTCAACTGAGCACTTTGTGGGGCTTCAATGGCTGACTGCGAGCTGTTTTTATGAATGAGATGGGCCATAGGTATGTCTAGTGCCATGGCGAATAACAAATAGTGGATATCAACATCTGATTTTCTTTAAAAGTGACCCCTCTTAGTTTTTTTTTTTTACAAGGCTGAAGATGTTTCTCTTTCCAAACACTTGGTTCAGAAGTATAATAAGGTTAGTAGAATATCAAAAGAAACAATAGGTTAGATAATATAAAGTGATCTGGAACTGTTGTTACATTTAAAGTATCATGCAACTGGAATGTTTCTGTCTCTCACCAATATAAAGCAAATATTTAACTATAATCATTTTCTGAAACATACCATGTCTATAACCATTTTCCGTAAAGTCTGGCGCTGCTTCTTAGTCAGGTTCTGAAAAATGTCACAGTTTTCTTCCTGAAGAAGCTTAAATCCTACAGCCAAGTGGTGGTTTTCTAAAACTGAGGCATCATTATACATTAATGCCAACTCCGAGTCTGAGTAGGAAAAAAAAAAAAAAAAAACAATTAATAAAAGGTGAAAAAAGCTTCATACGCACATGGTTATTTTAGAGCTGTAAAGCACAGGCTAGAAATCTACCCCCATCTCAATCCAAAAAAATTCATCCTCTGTATGTGAAATCCTGACTGTACCACCTTCATGTCACAGAAAAAATTATTATTTACCAGATAACAGTTTTCCTAAGTTCAGCTGCCTAGGACTGTTGATCCTGTTCCTACTATTTTATAGGTTGAAGGGCTAAAACTTGGCTCATTTTCTGCTGTATTAAAACATGAAAGGTTAGTGCACACTGCTATTGCAAAAACTGGTGCGTACATATCTGCAGATTTGCTATAAACTTAAATTTCTCCCCTTATCAGAACTGTGGCTTATTGTTTTTTTCACCTGTAAACTCTACAGAATGCAGTAATCCTAATAAATCAGTAATCACAGTAATTGCCGCCACCAAGAGTTTAGGTAACACAGATTGCAAATCTTTTAAATGATAAATGTTGGTTTTACAACTTAACCAGTTCAGCATTCCTTATAGACCTAAAGATCTTTGACCATTTTTATCAACAAACAAGTGCACCTAATAAATTGGTCACTGTATATATAAACCACTACATATACACAATAGCACTTTGATGACTGACAGATCACATAATAAAAATTCTATTAAAAGTATACACATTACTTGTAATTGAATGCTAAAAGTAAAAAAAGGCTAAAATTATTGTTTATGGGGTAATTTACAGAAAAAAACTATACCTATCACCTGTGTTCAACCTGGCAAGAAATACAACTATATATCCCACTTACTGGTATTAATAAGAAATTGATTTGACACGCCTGGATGATCCACATCATGAATAGCACTAGCAAAGATCGCAGCCATAATTTCCAGATCAGTGAACACAGCCTGAAAGAAGATTTATAAAGTCAATTTTATTTTAAGGTATACCATAAAACTATTTACCAGCAAAACTAGTCTTAAATTTTACAATAGCAGTTATGTGTTTCAACTATATCATTAGTGGTGTTCCTGAATTGTTTCCCCAAAATTTCAAGAGAATAATTGAAGTACAAAAATCACTTCAAAATGCTGAACCCTCCCAAGTTACATGACCTCTGTTGATAGACACAATATTAACATTCAAAATATATCCCAGCACATCGTTTAATTTTCCTTCACTAACAGCTATGTATACACTTTCTTTTTCACAGGAGTGTGGGTGTGTGTGTATATATATATATATATATATATATATATTTATATTATATTTATATGTCACACAGTTATGTGAAAAAAAAGAAATTACACCCTCTTTCAACTCTAAAGTATTGCATATCATTACATATTAATATTAATGATCTGGTTCTAAAATTATTTAAATCTTTTTTCAGATGTAGAGCAATGTACAGCAGATTCTATTGTGCCATTACTTTTATTGTTATGAATTTATAATACAAAATTATCTGGTGCTCAGCAGTTTATAAAATAAAGCATTTTATAAAGATAAGCAATAAGGACTCATCAGCTCAGGCAACTTAGAGATGCCTCTGTCATTTAAAACCTGGTTTCTACATCCAGCCACTGTGAAAAAGAATGACAACTACTTGTACTACTTTTACCCGGGCCAGCCTACAGCAATGACCAACACTGGATTCTGATCCTTTTAAACAAGTGAGAAAGCAAAGAATCCACTACTTCAATTCTTGTAGCTAGAAACAAAATTGTCCAGTATGTTGAAAAACCTGGATAGCAATAGGTCCAAGCATGGTACCCTCACGTTTGAAACAGGTTCTGTAACACCGGTATGGGGATCACTACCCTAGGTTCAGGCACTGCTAGCTGAGAAAGTGTGCCCACTAGACAAGGCTGGGATGTGAAGCTCAGTCTTGCCATGTGAGTTTTTTTTCTTCCTGATGGTTGATGTACACTACTACTGTGCCATTGTCCAGAATACATGATCTTTCAAAACAGATTGGAATTTTAGAATTTTGTATTTCTAATGCTCTCCGAGAAGATTCTTAGGCACGTAGGCTAGCACTTAAGTTGACTTATAAGCACTTAGTATGAAGCACTTAGCACAAGTATGAAGAAACTATACTGGTCTAACCCCCCCCCCCCCCGCTATTCCTCAACTTACCCAAGTAATGTTAGTTTTAAGCATTTAAGGTAGAGTCTAATTGGATTAGCTCTATATTGTTTACTAATTGGTTATTTGAGGTTGCCCAATGAGCAGAAAGATTTCACAATTGTTATTTCTGAGGAAGTAACTGTTACTAACTATGTTGATTAAGGTGAATTACGTGTTCATTTGGGATTGTATTGTTTTGAGTCTGTTACTACTTGTGTCTGTTATTTATATGTGTGGTGTAATGATGAAAATACAAGCATACAACAGGTGTACAATATATTGCCTAAGTTTAACAGTTACTGGCTAGCCAGGATTCACTAGTACAATCTTCATATAGTACTGCACAGAGGTCGCCAATTATAGTTACATAGAAGAATGTCAGATGCCTAACGCAGCCGTGCACTTTGGACAGAAAACATTGATACATAATATTCACAAAATTCAAAAAACTGACCTCCAGAGCTGGAGTGGACAGAAGGACATGGGTGGACTGTGCCACATCTGCTGCATGGATGTTGTTATGATAAGCAACGTCTGAGTGGTAATGATCTTCCAGAGTCATCATGTATGTAATGAAAGTGTCAGCAGGAATTCTGAAGGTCTTCAGAAGATCTCTTTCCTGAGGTGTAAAAAAAAATTTTTGTAATCAGCAGTTTTCCGATTGCTTTTAAAGTACTCCTGTAATATAGGCAAGTGGGATAAAAAGGATACACATCAATAATGTTTTTATAAAAACCTTGAAAAAGGTTAGTAATTATAAAGTAAAAGAAAATGAATTCGCAGTTTAACACTCAGAATTCTTTTCTCAACTTCTCACAGAAAACCCTCCAGGTAACAGTCACTTAGATTAGGTACACTGAGCTATAATTATGTTCAACCAAACTTGTCATATACATCTCTGTCACACTGCATTGTCAGGATAATCATTCCCCTAGTTCACCTTTGGCAGTTTCTGGATCATATCAGCTGCAAAGGACATGAGAAGCTACTAAATCAGGTTCAATAAAGGTGCACAAATCAAGTCTATGGTGTGACAACCCAGAAGTTTGCTCTTTTGATAAAGAAGCAACTGGTAGCCTTTCACTTCTATTTTCAAAGGTCTTCCTTACAAGCAAATATATTATCCAGTAAAATGTTCTCATACTCAATACATTGGTAGCAGTACAACACAAATATGCAACTCCATCTGCTGAACTCAACAGGAACTCAGCAGATTAAGGTTGGGAAGGATATACATAAATGGTCCATATAGTAAACTTATATGTGCACCTGGAGGAAAAAAGATTTTTCACGATACAGTTTAAGAACATGTGGAATAATTTTACGAAAGAGATGGTTCTAGCCAGCTTGACAGATTATAAAGAAAAGGCTGGATATTTTATATACAGACAAAATACAAATGGCCGATATTGTTTAATAAATTATAAGGAATAACAATGTGTAATATGATAAGAGAATACTCAAGTACTTTAGAGCTTAAAGAAGATTTTTCTTCATCACAGTAAACTAAACCATGTCTTTTAAGGGGTCTCCCCTGGATCAACTGTGATGTTAAGGTTCTCAGGATGGGAGGTGCTTTTGTTTTTTTTAATGTATTTTTGCCTTCTAGCTGAACTTGATAGAGATGAGGATTTGTATATCCTTACCTGGAAAATTGTATACATGACGACTGTTAAAGGCCTATTTCCTGAATATTCAGCTATCTTAAATATATCAAGACCCCATTTATTAGCCTCTTCTATTTCCTGTAACACAAGAAGCATTAGAAAAAGGTTAGTTTCATCTATTTTAGGTGAAAAATAGTAACAATATTTGCCAGCAATGTAACATTTTGTGGTATTTTAATGTTCTGTGTCAAAGGACTGAATATGTTCTTGGCAAAAGTTTTTGACAGCTAAACAATCTAGAATGAACCTTAAATTAAAATGTAATTATTACACTTAACCCTAATATTCACTTGTAACCTTTTCTGTGTTCTCAAAAATAATTAACCTAATCCTGACACTAAATAGTAATCTTTCCCCAACCACCACACTCAAAGCATAAACATAGCCAAACTTTCTTTTTAGTTTTGGAAACAGTAAGAGTCTGAAAACCAGAACTCCATTGGACCAATTTATCTATTCTTGTTTTATTGACAACTTTTCAAACTTGCATTATATTCTTTCCTGATGACCTCATGTCCCGAAGATGATGGTTCCCAGTGGGTACACAGTTAGCAAAAAACATACAAATGTCTGTATACTCTTAGTACAAAAGGTGTGGCTTTACTTTAAACTGCCATATATGATGCATTAACAAGTTTTGTTTTTTTTAATTCTACAGATTACATGTTGATCCTGACAATGTATTTGGTACTCCAAAGTTGATACTTTAAACCTTAACCCATTAGATTGTGACAGTTTGAGACATGAGCTATGGATTGTGAAGTGCTACAGAAGATGTAAGTGCTACATCAAAATGAATAATTAAATTCCTATACCAAACCTATTAGGTAATATGGAAATACCCCTTAACCATACCACTAAAAAAAAAAACATAAAACTTTGGATCACTGTAGCTAAATAACATTGGTTTGTGGCTATTTTTGTGGTTAAACCCTGTATTGGAAGTATTAAGTAAAGTTATTTGTTTTCTTATTTTACATGCATATTTATGTGTAAGCTAAGCTGCCCATGCAGAGTGGCAATTACAAGGTTCAGGACAAACCATATGATATTGGCAGAGTTGGGCCCATTTCAGACTTAAGTGGGTCACCTCATAACAAAATTCAATGAAATGGGATTGCTTGGGAACCATTTTGTGCATGTATTTGCAGGAGGTTGCATTATGGTTGTGGTGGGGCTGCAGTTCGTTCCCTGGCAATGTTCTGATTGTCTAAGTATGCACATCTCTCTGTCACCGTACTTGACATCTCCATTTCTGGAGCCCTTTGCCATCTATAGTGGCTGAATTGGGATGACATAACTGCCACATACGGGAGCTACTTTGGCAGGAAATCTTACCAATTCTGTACCCTGATATCTGCATGAATACTGCTGCAGGTAGAAAACTCTTTAACAGCAGAGACTTAAGAGTCTCTTCCATCATAAGGAAAGCCTGCCTATCAGCAATATTTGTGGGGTGCGCTTTCAGAGGTGCTAGATGGACTAATCTGTTTGTCTTTTACTTTAAGTGTATGTAATCCTTCAAAATTAACTTTTTTTTATTGGGCCCATTTTTACCTGTTAAATATACCATTACAAACAATTTGTTATATCAGTTTTATTTCAAATCTAAAACCCATCCAAATTAATACTAATGGTACCACATCCGCTAATTTTATTTCAGAAGACTAACCATTTACACTATTTAAAAGACTTTTTTAGGTACTGTAAATATGAACATATATTCGCCATTATAGCTTTTAGGATGCTTGTAGCATCTAGTTATCCCAAAGTGCCTAAAGAAAGTGGAGGACTCAAATAATGCAAAAAAAAAAAAAAAAGCTGCAAATGCCTTCCAGGGTTCCAAAATCTTATTAGTTCCAGCCTAAATCCTTGATTTCTCCATTATGTAAATTTGGGTAAAAGTTGGGTAAATCTTGCATGAAAATATTTATAAATAATCCCCCAATTGTGTTTTTATGTACATATAAGGTGCTAATTTTAGCATGTGTCAAGGAATTAGAAAAAAAAAAACAACAAAAAGCTCCAGCAGCAAAAGATATGGGTCAGCTAAGGTCTTCCCCAATTATAATGTAAAATTGTACAGAGAAAGGTAATGATTTACTCATGCATCACCTTTGCAAGGAGTTCTTCTTGGTCAGTCTTCACTCCAAAGCGTGGAATACTGCAGATAGTAAAGCTAGAGCTATGAGTCAGCTTCTTCACACCACTAATTTGGGACATGGGTCTCTTCTTCTTTTCCTTCTCCTTTGTAGTTGGAGAGGGAATTTCCACTTCATGCTGTTTATCTGGTAGACACAATAATTTACAAGATTATCATATATGTTAATATAATATTATATGTTGCACCTACCTAAATTACATTTTCCTAAAGCTATGTGACTTACTTGACTGGTACTCGTACTTCAGTGGTACATGCTTTAAATATTCCCCAAATGGCTAAACATGATTAAATGTCCATAATAAAATTTACCTGTTAAAACATACATTACAACATGTGTGTGTAGCTCCTGAATTGGAACTAAAATCTCACGGTCACAAGCAATTCATTTTTTACTGTTCAAACATGGCAAAGAGCTACTGACATTAGGCATAGAAATGAGCCTTCCCATTGAAATGATCAGTAAACCTGTAAAACTTCTAAATGTGTCTTCGTGTATGTGAGTCTGAAAGGTTTTTTAAGTGTAAAAAAAGTGTTTGTAAACATACATACGCATTAACAAGAGCTACAAAGCCCAGTAAAAGTTCAGACAACTACAAATGTGAAAAAAATTAAAAATTTGGGTAAATTCAGTGTTTGTAAATTGTCAGGTAATAGGCTGACAAAATGCATCATAACTTTTGTCACACTACAAAAAATAAATAAAATACAAATAAAACTTACAATGTCTAATAATAATAGTAAGTTATTTCAGTTTAATGCGGTATCCCAATTTTAGTTACAAAGGAGCTAGGTTTGAGTAAAAACATGTAGCTTGCTAGGGTAACGCACATGGACAGCCTCATAGTAATGCACCAATTTTTTGCACTGTCAGCAGATGCTTAGTAGTTTTGTTTTGGAATTAAAAATTGTAGAATTGCACTATTACTAATGCACATATCTACAAAAATTGTCATATTAAATGGTCCATTGAAAGCTGGTTATGAGAACTAATTAGGCACAAGTCACTTGACACAATATTCATTGGGTGAATAGGTGAATATTCATTTAGCGTGAATAGTCTTGCTTTCTTCAACAGCTGTACTGTTAATCTAAAAATTAAAAATCATAATTGGGAAATCAATGTGCTTACCTAAGAAGGTACTAGATATATATTCAGACACCTGATTTCCAGACCGGCTTGTTTCAGACAAGTGTGTCAGTTCTCTATTTAACATCCTCTTAAACTGCAGGAAGAAAACAACACATTTACATGTTACAAACAATCCAAAGCAGCTGCTGCCATGACATCTTACAGTATTTATGGCTGTGCAAGGAGACTAACACTGCTATCTTAGATGTAATATATACACTGATCAACTAAAACAACAAAACGTCTAAAAAATGAACTGAATAACATTTTCCTGTACTAAATGGCACCTGTCAAAAGGTGGGTATATAAGGCAGCAAGAGAAACAGCCAGTTTTTGATGATGATGTATTAGAAGCTGAAAGGGCCCAGATTGGATGGCTTCACAGGATGAATAAAGCAAAATTAGGACAGTGGTGTGCACTAGAGCTGGCTACATATGAGGTTGTACAGCTGCAAATCAGAATATTCATACTGATCCCTATCCACTACCAAAAGCACCGACATTGGCCAAGTAAGCATGAGGCCTTGACCATGAAACAATGGAAGAAGGTGGTCTGATGAGTTTTTTCATTTTTAGACTATGCAGATAGCTGGGTGTGTTGTTTAGCTGGGGATGTGCTAGAAAGTCCTGCCCATTGGGCCCACACCTCACAACGTACAGTAGTGGTCGCCAATCTTTTCTGACCCACAGACCACTACGTTTACCGGACCGCGCATGCACCAGGGACCAGGTGTCACTCGAAGGGGAAGAAACTTCCCTCATAGCGACGTCATGATGCCAGAACCCACCAGAGACACAACAAACCTACTTACCTGAGCCTGCGATCTGTACAGGACACATGGTCCACCGCTCTGATCAGTGTGGCCCCCCCCCCCAGCAAGGTCCTTCCCCTGATCGGGGGGACCAGAGTTGCGTACCACCAAATTTTTCTCAAATTTTGGCAACCGATGACTTACTTAAAAGGAACTAAATGTATCTCTTTTTCCTCTACAGCCAGACATTTTCACTGAGTCTTCTTCTGGGTTCACCCTGGAGTGTTAATTCATTCCCAGAACTCGAGAATGTTGGAACTGTACACTGAGCTGTACATGCACAGTTTGTTTTATAGCATGTGCCTTCTGCAGTTTTTTTATTTTTTAAGAATAGTTCTTTAAAAAATCTGCTGCTAACATCTTGCTCCCACATACTACAATAAACCTTCAGAAGTCTTGTGGAATCAATGCCTTGATTAGTCAGAGAATACTGAGTGGCACAAGGGAGACATACATAATTTGCATGTAGGTCTAATGCTGTGGCTGACCAGGGAAAGCTGCAGAGAGAACTAACTTGAACAATATTGATTATTTGAAAATGAATTACTCCACAACTCTACAGTGCCTACAGCTACAGAGGCTTGTTTCAGAGCTCATTTAGTGTTTATGTATTGTTCAGTTTTAAAGGTTCACACATACAGTGGGAATGGGCATTCCCATGTGGCTCACTCATACTGAACCGCTAACTGACACCCCCATTCATTTTCTATGGATTTCAGTACTGCGAGTGAGGCACTATATGTAGGATGTGGTTCAGGAACGTAAGGAAATGTAATTGAAAACGTAACTGCATCACAACCATCAGTATGAATATAACCTTAGAGGTTTAACAAATGAGTAAATTGACCATCAGCAAATGTGACCACATCTATAAAAGAAGTTTTGATAGTTTGCTTGCCTATGAGTTTGAATGCCAAGAGGAAAAGACATCAGCAATGACCTGAGAGAAGCAATAGTTGCTGCCCATCAATTTGGTAAGTAATATAAGACCATTTCCAAACAATTTAAAGTACATCATTCTACAGTGAGAATAATTATTCAAAAGTGGATTCAACATTCAATTTGAGACAAGGCAATGTTCAGAAAAGCGCTACATCTCGGACTCTACAAACCTCAGTTAGCCTGGTAGATGTTAACATTCATGATAGTATACCTAAAAAAGACTAAACAACTATGGCCTGTTTGGAAAGGTTTTGGCTTGGATTTGCAAGGTTACATCTAAAGAAACCACAAGACCTATTAAACAATGTCCTTGGGACAGAAGAGATCAAAGTGGAGATGTTTGGCCACAGTACACTGTAACAGATTTGGCGAAAACCAAATACAGCACACATCAACATAAACACCTCATTGTCAGGCCTGGCGGTGGAAGGGGTGATAATTTGGGCTTGTTTTGCAGTAAGAGAACCTGGGCAACTTGAAGTCAATAGACCTGATATATTAAATCTCTCCAAGGAGAGAAGCTGGGTAATCCAGAAAGCCTGGAATGGATTTCTTAAAAGTCAATTTCTATTTGTTAGCAAATGTTTCAGTCCTGGACCAGATTCATTCCAGGTTTGCTGTGTTACCCAGCTTCACTGATGGAAGTGTATCCTCTCCAGCCTTAGAGAGCCTAAATAAATCAGGCCCAATGAAGTCAACCCTGTACTCCTCTATATACCAAAGCTTAAGTGGCCTTCTGTGTAACAGAAATTGGCAAAAACTGGGTAATTCAACAGGACAATGATTTTAAGCACACCAGCAAATCTAAAACAGAATGGCTAAAAAAGAAAAGAATCAAGGTATTGCAATGATCCAAAGTCTAGACTTTAAACCAATTGAAATGCTAAGGAGGGAACTTTAGAAAGCTCTGCATCAACGAATGCCCAGAAACCTCAATGTGCTGCTGCAATGATGTAAAGTGGAGTGTGCCCAAATTCTTTCACAAATGTGGGAGACTGATAAAGTCATATAGAAAATAGTTACTTCAAGTTTTTGCTGCTGAAGGTGGTTCTTCAAACTATCAAATGATGGGGTGTAATTAGTTTGTAATTCAAAGCTTCTTTTTTTTTGGGTCTTTTTTTTTTTTAAATAAATAATGCTACGGTGAAATGTGTTTTACACTTGGGGTCAGATAGAAATGATTTTAGAGCCTGCTATGGACCAGATGATTTCCTAATATGTCCTCTCCCATTTGCAACTCTCTATTTTGGAATATTACAGAGACCTGAACTAAGATAAAGTGGACTCCCATCTGAAAGTGCTAGCCGTTTGGCTGCTTTAACAGTCTAAGTGAATAAAACTTTGTAAAATGTAAAGATAGAACACCTGATCCGCATTGTCTTTGGACCAGTTATTTAATGCATTGGTACCATCAAATCAGCATGACAGGCATCTAGCATTTTTAGAATAAAGGTCAACAGTGGTTTCCTGAAAACTTATTTAACATGTTCTTTTTCCAACTAAATATTTTGAACTGGTTTTGTGTCTATATCAAACACTTGTAAATGTTACTGTAGCATTCAGACCGGGAGAGAGGGGATTGGCCATCCAGGCCAAGGTATGTTACTGCATACACATTAATGTGTGACCTGGAAAGGCGGCCCCTTTATTTTAAATAAGCCGCCATTGCACCACAATGGACTCTGTAACACACAAAACTGAGCAACTTGGGGTTGCTTGGGTTCATTCAAACAGAATGGCTAAGGAGCACCCAGGGAAAAATGAAAATAGCTGGGGATCAGCACACAAGATATTGTATACCATGAGGATTGTCTGGCAAATAAAAGAGATATTAAACCTCAAATTGCTGAAAAAATGCAAGAAGAAAGTTTCAGCACTCTGGATAGCTCTGGCCACCAGTACCAGTCTTATAAACAACTGCAAAAAGATGTGTATTTTACCATTCACCGCAATTATTGACACAAATATATGGTGAATGTGAACTTGACAAATGTACTTTATGATTTTGGGTCTAGAATGGGTGCAGGTAGCAGTATGGCTGGTGGTATGGGCTTGGAATGAACACAAGCGGCATGTAAATGTTTTTAATGACATAAATGAAGTGATGCCAGGTCTGAGGTGTAAACACAAGAACTCATGGAATCAGGCTGGGCACCTCACACATTGCACCTCATCATACATCACCTAGGGAATACTCTCAATATCTTGTACTACTACTCCAGACCTTTAGCACCTGTCAGGACCAATGCAATGTTCTAATCCCCCCACATCCATGTTATATCTGTGCACCCTCTGCATCCAGCAGCCACTCCTCCCTCTCCATCCCTCTAAACACACACACAGCTCACCTTGGCCCAAAGAGAGCAGCCCATCCTCCTACTTCCAGCATACAGAACAACGCTAGAGCGTCCCCCATGCACGGCGCCCCAAGTTCTTAAATGCCCCCATTGGAGTCCAAGGAGGCGCCCGGGGAGGCCCGGGGAACATGCCGGGGATCGGGAATCCCTCTACTGCTTCCCCAACAACAACACGCCGCACTGGGACAACCAGCCAATCAGAGGGCAGCGTACGGACCAATGAGCGGACAGGAGGCTAGGCAAGGGGAAGAGATGCGAGCAATTGCACGGTGAATGGCTATCCAATCATAAATAGGGGTGTGGCGAATGCGGCTGCCAGCCGTGTAGTGCAAGTCATCAGGACGAGAAAAAGGCGGAGCTTGAGCCTATGATGCGGCACATGGAATCGCGGAATAAGGGAAGAGGGGAGGGGGGCTGCACCTGACTGACAAGATACTTCTTCATACGGCCAATGATTCACCACAAGTTCACACGTGGTTTGGTTGCTGCACCGCACAGTAACCGGGCCAAAGCGACGATGTATATTCCGGGATGTTCACAATACATAAGGATGTACACAATGCACTGCTCATCCTTCGCCTACAATACGTTTTCCACATAAAACCTACTGACATGATGTTATTACAATAGAACCTATCTAAGGGTGAGAGAGTTGGGCTGCAGAGCCCTGACATCTTCAAGGCTTTGACCTTGATTTATTAAAGCTCTTCAAGGCTGGAGAGGATACAATTTCATCAGTGAAGCTGAGTGATCCAGCAAACCTAGAATAGATCTGGTCCAGGATTCAAACCATTTGCTAGCAAAGGGCAAATGACTTTGAAGAAATCCACTCCAGGTTTTCTGGATCACCCAGCTTCACTGATGAAAGTGTATCCTCTCCAGCCCTGCAGAGCTTTAATAAATCAGGCCCATTGTGTCTGAAGCAGGAAAGATGGCCAACGTCAGACATTCTTCATACCAGCGTTGTCCCTGCTATACAGTGCTTAGTATCTACAAACACTGATCCCAGGAAGGACTTCCTTGGCTCCAATATTACCCCTGTACACATGGTGGTGTGGGGAATATCCCATCTGGTTGCAGACAAGAACTATTATAGCCCAATTGCCGATAAATCCTACATAGGCGATAAAGGCAGGTGCGTATTATAGAAAGAGACCAGCGATGTCCCTTCTACAAAAATAGTCTTACCCACCCGATTGCCACCTAGTTGTCAGATTGTGCCAGTTGCAAACTTTGCATGCGCAGCTCAGTGTTGGTTGCCAGGGAAACCCAGCAATTCCAGCTTCCCTTGCACATGCCAGGAATGAATAAAATCCCATGAGCCTAGGCGGGAATTACAGCTGAAGATCATCTTTAGAAAGAAAAAGGAAGATGGCAGCTCTTTGAGATGGAACCGGGATGGGTGAGTAATCGTAGGTTTAGTTCAGCTTTAATGCTGGTCATAAGGGAAATTGTAGTGCATTGTGGCAAGCTGTATAACGGCAGATAGCTTGGTAGGAAAAGTCACATTTCCTAAATATAAGATACGCTATGGAAAGTTAGCAGACATGATGTCTAAAGCTTATGTCTTAGTATCAGATACTACCATGTGCTTTCTGCTGAGAGTTTATTTCAATCTGGAAGCCCATTTTATGAGAGGGCCCCAGATATTCTTCCCCTCTCCCTAGGGAATCAGTACAGGGGTACATTTTACCCTTACCCAGAAAGTTTTACAGCAACCTTATAAATAATCATATAACAGAAAGTTTTTTTAAAAAATGTTCTTTTTTTCAAATAATACCTTTGCAGGGCCTGGCAATCTCTTATTAGCATCCCACAATGATCAATGCAGTGCTGGCGGGCTCACATCCAACTCCTGCTGCTACCTGCTTCATTATTTTTGTGGGTGAAGTTCCTGTTACTGCATTCAGCCAATCCAGAAAGAGGACAGCTGAGAACAGCTCTCTGTCTTTGACTGCTCTGTTGCTGGATTGGCTGGCTATATGTAAACAATGACCATAGCTTCAGTGGTACAGGAACAGGTGTTGCAGAGGTCTTGGTCGAAGCCTCAAGAAGGCCTGTAGGGTTTCTCCTCATTACAAATGTCTGGTTGTACATAGGATGACACATTATATATGTGTCACATGTTGGTATACTGGTTGCGTTTGGTAGAATAATATCTACATTAGACGGTAAACGTATTGATCGAAGAATGTGCATAGATAAAATGACCATTTAAAGCGGAACTAAACTAAAAACAAAAAAAATGATACTTACCTTTAATCCTGCAAGTCTCTCGATGGCGCTGGTCCTTCCCACGATCCGGTCCTGTGTCGTCCTGGAATTCCTCTTCCTTTGCTCCAGGTGCCGCCATCTTCGATTCAGTCCTCTTCAGTCTTCTTCGTCCCCCGATCTCACAGTGTGTAGGTACGAGATTGGGTAACGTAGCTGCTGCAAACGGGAAAAAATAGAGAGCCGATCTCACTGTGCATGCGTGAGATCGCCATATCTTTCCCCTAGGAGCAAAAATCCCCCTTGCAAAGATAGATTTATTTTCAGTCCAAAATGTTCTTGTGAATCTGACACAGAGCTGCTAATATTACTCTATCTCTGTTGCAGATTACAGAGCAGATGGTACTGAGAAAAAGCAGGATAGTTGGAAGGGTTTCATCCCTGCAGGTATTTTAGTGGCCTGTCCGCTAAAAACTGTACTAGTTACTATGTTATATATAGGAAAAAGACCATAAACCTGGTGTTTTTTTTCCACAAAAGGTGGCCAGTCTAGCAGTAGAATATGTAGGGTGTCATAGGTGCCTACAGACTGGACATTGAAAATATATTCCATGAAAGTTGCATCATTACCTTTATGATCTGGATATTATGAGGTACATTTATTTTAGTTATTGTTTACATGCGCTTAGTACTTAATGGTTTAAAAATGTACATAATAGTGCGGGGAAATAGCTGGGTAATATTAGTTTAGTCAAACAGTATATGAAACAGCAATCAGTATATATATAATGCACATACCTTGTTCGAGGCCATCTCACTAACTGAGTGTCTGGTCTGCAAAGTCTCCAGCTGGTCCAAACACCAATCCAACTCTTCCAGAGTTTCGATGGCCAGCTTCTGAACGGCATCCTCTATGGGGGAAAGATAAGGAGGCATTTAGATTGAATGATGGTGATACTTTTCTTCTTCCTAAAACCATGTCCAATTTTCCAGTTTTGGTTACTGATCCCAATGATGTACAAGAGTTATGCTTGGGGTATTCTAAGGAATTTTGCAAAAATATTTCAAACTTTCACATATATAGTCACAAATAAAGTCACAGTGTTTTTCATCCTGTATGAGAAAACTCTGCAGTGCTACTATAAGCACTTAATTTCTTCAAAAAGTCCAAATATTTAGAAAAGTTTATAAATACTTTGACTTCTCCATCTTCTGATATTTCTTTGCTCAATACATGTAAAATAAAGCACCCTTATTCAAAAACAGCCATTTTCCTGCATTTAAAATAATTATTTTGCAATAATGTGAAATAAGTGGAATGTCACAAGCAGACAAATTTGATTGATGCCTCTAATGCAGTAAGTAAACTCTTTCTTCTTGCAGCTTCAGAAATGCACGAGAAAAAGATGCCTTCAAAATACAAACTGTAATCTTCTGACTAGAGTGAACCAAGTTATCTTCAGCAGGAGGACAACCTTTTCTTTTTGCCCCTTTTATCCAAAAAATCAGCTTGTAAAAAAAAAGAAGCAGAAATCTTAATCTTCTGAAACTAAGTATGTGTGCTACAGGTTATATTCTATTTGTACTTGAAATGTGTGTAGACTAAACCTTGAGAAAGAAGGCCACTAGAAATCTAATGCAGAGTTATTTCTGTGCCAGGTTGGGAGCTATCAGGTCAAGATTTCGGGGATAGCAGTCTCCATAGGCATAGATAATGAGGAAAAGGAGGAGAGGAGAAGAAAGAGGATGAGAAAAGGCAGACCAGGCCCAAATCACCATGACAACCGACCTGCAAACTCGCTGCAGTTCTCTTTAACTCTTGCACGGCTATCCAAGCCTGCAAAGCAATTCTGAATTCTTCAATTGCATCTATCACTGCTTAGGATGACAAAAATATGTATAAACGTTGATAATGAAAAAAATGGCATTCCTTATAACTTAAAAATTGGCAGTGTCTAATGTAGGGTTCCAGGGTTAATCTCAGTGCTTAAAGCAAAAATTTCATTATGTAACATGATGGTGTGTCATCATCATGTTAATATTGACTGTACAATTTTTGTACAATTAACTCTTGATCTGCCATAACTAATACGAGAACCTAGCTAAACTAAACCATCAGCTTATAAAAAAAATGGAAATTAAACTATCAACCCTGATTTTCAGCCAGGTACATCATTCCTAATGCCCAGCATGTGCTGTCCTCCCCTTCTTGACTGATTGGCCCTGGGACTTCCAACATATGTAACTAGGTACATTTTTCCCAATGCTCAGATGTGCAACATCAGTCCCAGTCCAGCCAAGTCCTAGAGGTACTGTCCGCTATATCAGTTACAAAGTCCAGCATGTACACAGTCAGGTACATCAAAACCAATGGCCAAAATTTGCAGTCAGGTAGATCAATCCCATTGCTTACTGTTTGCAGCCAATAGCATCATTACCAATATCCAGCATGTACATTTGATCTTTTATACGTTTATCAAAAATGAGGGATTCTATTATTTTTGTATGCACTAAACTTTTTGGTGTATTTTTTGTGCTGAAAATGTAGTCTTGATAAACAGCAGCATGCATATCATGCAACAGGCTAAAGAAATATTGACTAGAGTTGTGCCTTGGAGATAAGGGCACATTTTTTAGGTTAGGGGTTAGTGAAGTAGACAATGGTTGCCAATGTGAAAACTGAGCCCAACAGGATCAGGGATGATTAGTTTGTCTTCTGCGAAGAAATCAAGTCTGTGTGGTAGCAGTGCTGCCCATACGCTATACAAATCTGATTGTACAATCTATGTACTAGCTGCTTTAGCTTTACCAAATAATATATTATAACAATCCTAAACAATTAGTTTGAATTGTGTTAAATCAGACAGTTTGTTAATTATGATGACCACTCTAATGAATGGATCCTGCTTAATAAATTCTGAAGAATTATACGCTCAGCTCTGTCAAAATAATGAATTCTGAAATCCTTGCCCCTGAGGACTGGAGTTGTGGATCACAGTTGTTAAGGCACACCTTTGTGGCTCTGAGAGCTCTGCTTGTTGGAAAAGACAAAGTAAAAGTGCTTTTCAAAACAGAGTATTACCACAAACCAACCCGTACTGTTTTATGGAGAGGGTTGGAATGATGTCAAAAGAATAAATGGTATTTATTAGTGATCCAACACAGCAAAAAACTAATGGCATTCTAACTTATCTCAGGGGCCACCTGTACTATGCTAGAGTTTTGCAGGAGTTGATCATAATCAAGAAGTACAGAGAACAGAGCTGAGGAGGTAATGACAGATGAGGAAGCACTGTAACCTGAATATAGAAATTAGAATACAAAGAGATTGTTGACCCTTTTCCTAGACAAACAAGGCCTGAGCAGACACACTGCACCAACAGGCTACACCTTCAGAGTCAGATGCAGTTGGCTCTTTGAAGTGTACCTGTTCGCATTAGGCACAAGAGACCATGGCCCTAATTTATTAAAGTTCTCCAAGGCTGGAGAGTATACACTTTCAGCAGGGAAGCTGGGTGATTCAGCAAACCTGTAATGGATTTGGTCCAGGATTAAAAACATTTGCTAACAAATAGCTAATGACTTTTAGGAAATCCATTCCAGGTTTTCTGAGTTACCCAGCTTCACCGATGAAAGTGTATTCTCTCCAGCCCTGGAGAACTTTAATAAATCAGGGCCAATATGTAAGTTTGAGAATATTAATTTTATTAAACAGGATTGATATAGCACCAACATATTACACAGCGCTGTACATTAAAAAAGGGTTGCAAATTACACAAATACAAATAGTGACACAGAAGGAGACGACCCTGCCCCAAAGAGCTTACACTCTAGGAGCTTGGGGGAGTAACACACAATAGGAGGGGAGATATGTAGTGGTGGAAAGTAGTAACAGTTTCAAAAGACAGAAGAAGATGGTAGGCAAGTTTGAAAAAATGGCTTTTAAGTGCTCTTTTAAATGAGCAGAAAGTAGGGGCAAGCTGAATAGACTTTTTTCTTCCTTATGATTGGATTATTATTGTTAATAAACAGAATTTATATTATGCCAACATATTAAGCAGCGCTGTACTTTAAATAAACGACAGATACAGACAGTGACACAGGAGGAGGAGAGGACCCTTCCCAGAAGAGCTTAGAATATTAGAGGTGGGGGAAGTAGCACACAATAGGACGACGATTTGGAATGGCAGGTAAGTACTGAGGATTTAAGAGAAAGAAGACAAATGAGCAGAAAGTAGGAGCAAGCCGAATAGGACGAGGAAGACCATTCCAGAGAATCTGGGTACCTCTAGAAAAGTCTTGGAGCTGTGCGTGTAATGAGGTTATGAGTGGGGAAGTCAGTAGTAGGTCAACAGAGGAGCGGAGAGAGCGGCTGGGGGAGTATTTTTTTTACCAGGTCAGAAGGGTAAGTAGGACAAGAACTGATGAGGGATTGGAAGGCAGAGCACAGGAGCTTGAATTTGATTATAAGGTGAAATGGAAGCCAAAGAAGAGAACTACAAAGAGTTGCAGCAGAAGAAGAGGGATGGGAAGGATGGATAAGTCTGGTTGCAGCATTCTTAATAGATTGTAGTGAAGTCAGGTTAGTGGAATACCAGAGAGGAGGATGTTACAGTAGTCCAGACGAGAGATGATAAGAGTGTGTAGAAGGAGTTTGGTGTGTGTTTGAGTGTCATCAGCATACAGATGGTACTGTGAACCAAAGAAGGATATGAGACTACCAAGTGAGTAGGTGTACAGAGAAAAGAGAACCAGTCTAAGGACTGACCCTTGGGGAACAGCAACAGGGAGGAAAGTAGAAGAGGAGACATTACCACTGAAAGAAACTTGAAAGGAGCGGTCAGACAGATAGGAAGCAAACCAAGAGAGAGCAGTGTCACTGATACCAATGGAGTGCATGATTTGTTTTAAAAAGGGGGTGATCAACAGTGTCAAAAGCAGAGGAAAGATCAAGGAGAAGGAGGAAGGAAAAGTTGCCTTGAGACTTAGCTCTAATGAGGTCATTGGCCACTTTAGTAAGGGTTGTTTCGTTGTAATGGGGAGCTCGAAAACCAGACTGGAGCGGGTCAAGGAGAGTTGGTGCTCAGGTAAGTGGTGAGTCTTTTGTAGACAAGGGGTTCAAGAAGTTTGGAAGCATATGGGAGAAGGGAGATAGGACGGTAGTTAGAAGGTATGGAGGGGTCTAACGTGGGTTTCTTCAGGATGGGGAGAACTAAAAGGAGTGGCAGTACAAAACAACTAAGATTTTCACAGGATTAGATCAATAATGGCAGCCTGATATATATTTTATAGTTTCAGGTTTTCTTTTAAACTGCAAAAGAAAGACAAAGACCATATTTACTATAACTGGTCATTAAATGACATTTAAGATTCAAAACAAAACCCTGAGGTGTGGGATAAAGTGTTTGTGATGAATATTGTTGCTAACTGCTGGTTGAAGGGTTATTTTCCCTTACAGGTCTGGACCTTATTGCAAATTTAGGATCCACATTCCTGTTTTTTTAGGATTTCTGAGTGGCCTGTCCCCCTCATACCCCTATTTCCTTCTACACAAGTGCCTGGATTTCATACTCTCCTTAGGAGAGCATTGGATTATCTTGACACTGTGTTACTATTTACCTGCTTGCAAGATTTGGTGGATATTTAAAGGAAACAGTTGTCATGTGTTTTTTCTTATTCTTCGCCACTATGTCTAACCCTGAGTTTGGTGGACACTGCCACCTACCTTTGATCGTCAAATTTGATCATCCTACCTGTTATTTGTTATGTTGCAAAGTCTGGTTTTAAATATGCTTGTTTTGTTTTGCAGGTTGTCTTGTGTCCCCTACTTCCCTTGTGTTTTTTCCTATCCCCCCGGTGGCAATGGTGCACTGTTACTCTTGTATTTCCTATTTTACTCAAAAGGTAATGGGTGTGAAATTATGATCACTTTAAGTGCAGGGGCTTCATGCCCCTCCTAAACGCACCAAAGGCCTGTAGACATTTCTGTTCTCTACAAGCCTACATTTTATCATTGCAAGAAATGCATTTTTTTAAATAATTGTTTCTGAAATATTTTTACACCTTTGGGTAATCCTGCATCTAAAACCAAGGGTGTACTAATTGGCTTTAACGTTTGACGTTGCAAACTTCTCCTCCTCTAGCCTTATGCAACTTGTTCACCCAGCATTCTCTAAGTGATTTCTGGAGAGAATTTAATTCCACTGGTCTCTAAATGCTTCCCTTTTGAGTGAGCTGGAGATTGCGCAATAGGTATAATCTTAATTTAGGGAGTACTTTACCCTGAACCCAACCCCTGACATTACCCCAGATAAATTATGGAATGGGCATATATTGGTAATCCAGGGCAGGCTCATTCAGTTCACCTCTCAGTGCAAGAAAGCTCAAACAGCTTTGCTTAACAAGTTGGAACTGGAATATAAAGCTGACACGACCTCAGAATTTAGGAAAACAAATGGGTTCAATTGAGTTTATGTTTGTCCTACCAGGAAGAGAAACAACTAAGGTGGATGAAACATAAATACTATGTGAAAGGCAATAAGCAGGACTCTTTTGGTTAACAGATTACGGAACCCCAAACCCACTTTTTAGCCCATAAGGCTGAAATCGAGCCCCAATAACATGACCAGCAATCCTTGAGCTATACTGGACAAATTTCACAAACATCTGGCCCAGCTTTATAGCAATCCAGGCATGTGACCACTACTTGCTCCAACTACAGACCTATTTTTCTCCTGAACCTCAATGCCAACGTTTTGGCAAAGGTCTTGGCTACCTGGTAAAATAGGGGTAATAATGGCCTTATAGGTAATGATCCCCAAACCTCAAGCAATGGACAGTGTCCTTAGGTTAATCCATCTGGTACTTCTGGCTAAAACACATGGCAGTCTGGGCTTTTTGCTGGACAATAAAATGTAATTTGTATTACACTAGTGGGGTTTTGGCCACAACTTTATTAGCTGGATCAAAGCCATATATACTAACATTTTAAGGTGGACTAGACAGGGGTGCCCTTTATCCTTGCTGCTGTTTGTGCTTTCCATTAAACCCAAGCAGCCCAAGCTATCCTGAATTACCAGTATATTATAAGATTGGGGCTGGCTGGCTATCATTATAAAAATAGTCTATTTGTAAATGACACCTATCAGTGTACCACTCTACAATGGATTTTTCATTGTGGGTCCCTATCGAGGCAACCAAGGTAACTCTCACTTATATACCTTGTAAATTGTAATTGGGATGACAAAAGAACCCCTCTTAATGTTCTATTTGTCACCCTGCCCCCAATATATTTGACCCCCCCTTAATATGCCCCGTTTTGTATTGAATAATATGCAAAATGTTTGTATACTTTATTTGAAAATAATAATAACATTTATTGAACTAGAAGATCATATTCCGCAAGTACTCTGGATTTACTGAAAACCATGACTAAACATCGTTGAAAGGGACATTATGAAATACTTCTTTTGGTATATACAACTGATTTTTTGATAACATAAAAGAAAAAAAAGATATACATTTTCGTAGTTTTAGACTTGCTTAACTATATTATTTTTGCTTGAACAGAAGAGGACAAGTGCAGAATACTTAAATACCATCAGTGGTCACTTTGGGATTTCACCCTAAATGGAATGTAATCATTAATCTTCATAAAATAGATGGGTTAAAATAAAGAAATGTTTCCACTTCGGGGTTGTTTGCAGGAAGTGAAAGGTCTTGGGGGCCTCTTGGGAGTGGAACAATCCTCAGGATACAACATCTATGGAATTTTAAAGGAATGTCTTGCGTCAATGTTTCCAGAGGGGTCATTTTTGTATTTTAAAAACAAACACAGCTGGGCCTATTTTATATGGTGGTGGTAATGCAATAGTATGTGTAAAGTGCAGCAGTCCAAATCAGCCAATAAAATCTCAGTTGGCTAGGATCACATAAAAAATAATATGAAATCTTATGGTTTATTGTACTTTGCACTACACTAATAAATATGGCAAATATAATATGGCATACGGCTGTATTATAAAAAGGCAAAGGCCAATGCACTGTTGATATGCATAATTTATGCTATTCAGTAAATTTGCCATATATCTTAAATTTAAGATGTGGTGTAAAACCAGTTTTCATTATCATTGTGAAAACTAACAAAGTTAGTTGTTTCTGCAGTTTTCTCTGTGGTCATGTGACATTTTGATTTATTTTCCCTTAGCTAATCCCTTAACAGTCATTAAAGTAAGTAAACCATTCACCAATATTTATGAGGAATAGGTGAATATATTACAAATACAACTACCTATCATCCATTTTCCAAAAGCCTCCTAGAGACCTAGTAGAAGTTGCTGCATAGTCTTTAGCAGCTGACATTATGTCAGTATCAACTGGCATGGTCACACAGTTGAGAGTATGTAAACTACAGGACTCTGTTCTTTTACACTATCATGTACACTAAAGAACATTAATGACATTAAGTCCTAATCACTAAATTGAAATGAACTATTTGAGCAGTAAATCGCTATTGTACATCAGTGCTGCAGTATTGCAAAAAAAAAAAAAAAAAAAAAAGGTAACAATCACTACAACTGCCTACTATAGAATGGAAACAGTGGCATGTTTTGCTAAGTGAAGCAACAAGTCAAGACCTGTACACTATTATGTTAAGGAAAAAAGGCAGCATATGTTGGGTAATTATATTAGGAAACTCTATTCCAAGCAGCAGCTAATGAAAGGTATGCACACACTTGCCAGACCAAATTGGCCCTGTAATACCCCAAAAACAGTATGCACTATAGGTATGTAGTGTTTTTTGTACATTGTTGGCTTACAAAAGAGTAACTTTTTATGCATTTTAAAACGAAGTACAGCAATTCTTAATAAAAAATTGGAGCATTAAGTCTTTCCATTTTATACCTGATAAATTTGTTTTACAGGCTACATTAGGTGGGTTATTGATAGATGATCTCCTGGGGAAAAAAGGTAAATATATCTGGTAAAAAATTTTGGTTTTCTAATGATATCATAGACAGTTGTAATATATATCAAGTTGAATACTAAATATAAATGTTTTAAAAAAGGTTGGGATATTCCACACCTCTTTCCTTACTTTTAGAGCAAGGGGCACAAAAGGAAATGTGCGTATCCCCCCCCCCCCCCACAAAAGAAGCACTAGAACTTACAGCAAAAAGGTAGTAGGACACGTAACAGAAAATAATAATTAATATTTTTTTTCTGCAATCTTATCAAGATGTCATCTGTTACTTAGCACATTTATATTTTTTGTGCACCATGTTACTGTAGCTGTATGTCATTTGAGTTTGATTAATACTTATACTAGTAATATTTATGTATTATATAATATATACATATTGTAGCATCAGACCGAAATGTACAGGCTGCCTTTTTGTCCACAAAATTTTGTAAGAATTGATGGCCAGGGATAATTTAAAACTCATAATAAAAAGGAACCAATGGGACATTTTTTAGTTGTACACAGTTTTTTTTTTTTTGGACATTGGCATTGTTAAACTTTACTTGTTACATAAAGTCATCCTTTAAATATGTCTTTCCAGCAGATTACAACACAGGTAAGAAAAAATAAAGACCACTTACTTATTAGATACTCTTTCCTGAAGGTGAGTTAACATTGCAAAGTTACTCCGCACAGTTCGCAGGCTGGCCAGAACCTATGTGTAAACACAAACCATGAACAGTCACAAACCTATACTCTATTTTGTACTTTTGTTTAACTAATTGTTTACTAATTGTTGCAATCAGTATTGTACAGAAATACATTGAACAGTGTTAACACCAAACAGTTCCACACTAGAATACTTTTAACAGTAATTCATGCTGGGCTGCCTAAGACACACATCCCTGTCTCAAATTAGTCGTTTGGTAAATCATTAAAAATGACCTCTTTACATGTAAAATGTGTACAGCAAATTTACCAAAAAGATTTTCAGGCAACTTAAAGCCAGGTGACATTTTAATGTACTGTATAAAATTACAATTAGCATATTTGCAGAGTGTTTCATTTTCTGTTCATTTAGCATTTTGTCCTGCCCCCTTTTTTTTCTACAGGAACAGATAATGTGTCAATTAGAGTTACCCTAGCATACAGAGGGTGCATCAGGGTTGACAAAAGTCTGTTACTTTTTCTTTATTTATCTGTTTAAATGCAGCCTATTTAAATGCTGCTCATACACAATTGGTTTACGTTGTACTTATTTGTACCAGCAATGACTGCTGGCTCAGCCCTCCCTTTTTCCCCAGCAGTGCCAGTAATACACAGAGGAGTTAGAGAATGGAAGAATAGGAGAGGTCATGGTGACAAGTGGTAAGCACTTTAAAATATAGGGGCAAGTAATGTAGTCATTTGGATTTCAAGCACAATCACACTGGCCTGGTGCAATGTGCATGGCACTGCTCTGGTGGTCCTGAGTGTCAATAATAATGGATTCCCTTGAACATAAATGATTAAGTTGGCAACCCTAGTGTGCATCCATTTTTCGAATTCTAAGAAAATGTTCTCCCAGTGTGAAAACCATAAATTATATGGTATTTCTTACCTGTGCAAATGGGGTGACTATCATGTCTTCTCCATGCCTTAAGAAGAAAATACAATTATCAACACATGCAATATTCAAATGTTATTTTTTAATTAAACATATTTAGTTGCTTATTATATTTAGATGCCAGTCACCTATGATATTTGTAAAAATGTAGATGATTCGCAAAAAAAATAATTTTAGAATCCACTATCTAATATAAGGGATGATACAGGTATACTTTAAGAACAATTTATATAGCCCATGGCAAACGATCAACTAATACCTTTCATTTCTGCTGTCTAGGTCTAAAAAATGAAACTGACATGAAAACTGACATTTCAGCATTCAGTTTGTTAGCCTATTCGATTTCTCAGTAACTCTGTTCAACTGTGTTCTCAACTACTTTAGAATTCTGTAATATGGGGTCTATTACAGAACTGAAATAATTACAAAAAGATTTCCAAAACAAACAAATAACAGGTGTATCTTTTTGCTCTTCTCTTAGCAGTCAAACTTTTTACCCAGCAGCAGGTTATCACAACAGAAAGAGTGAAAGAGCCCTTCAGACATAGGCTGCAAACACACATGCAAAATCATCTTTCATGATCCTTTCCAACAACAAATGACTGCACAATGCATGAACGAGCGCTGTACATACAGCGTCGTGCTGCTCTATGAAGAGGGGAGGGGTGGAACGATGGGGCAGCACCCACTGCAGGATCGCTCCTCGTCTGTCAATCCACCAGGATGGTCATCTGGACAATGAGCAATGTGCACACGCCAGATTCTCGTCTGAAATCAGCCCCGAGGCGATTATCGAATGAGAATCATCTGACATTTGTACGTAGCCTTAGTGAGCCTCAGACTGAATTTAAAATCGTGGAGCTTATGGCTGTATGTGGGTGAAATACCTAGCTGAAACAGATGCACTGCATGCAGCCCTGCAAGGCAGTCCTCTCCATAAATAGCATACACTAATATACTATATACATGAATATATACACCCTATGTATGCCAGCTATGTTCAGACTGGCAGTGGGGTTGCAGTGCAGGTACCACATAGAGAATGAATAGTGGTGCTGAACCACTCACTCCCTTCCACTGTAAAATGTTCAAACACTGGTTCTTTAAAAACCATTACAGCTCTAGTAGCCAAGCACAAGAACATTTGTTCCCCGCCTCTCTTAACATAGCCCTAAATAGTTAACAATACTAAAGAAAGAGTGTAATCATACTTACAAGTCACTGGCAATGGAGGAATTTCTGGACATAGCTTTAGGGGAAAGGTCATAGTCGCTGTCTGATCGGTATAGGAAAGACTCTCTCCTCTGGCTGTGGGGCAAGTTACCTTGTAGAACCAAACCTGACCCCGGACTCGCTTGGGACTCCAAGGGACTTCTGCCTGATGACAAGCCATTTTCAACATCAAAACTGGAAAAGAAAATAAGATATATAATTAGGAATATCACAAATTAAAAGTGTAATGCAGCTAAATTTCGAATAACAGCAACCAATCAAAGGTTTAAAGGATATGTTCTGTCAAACATTTTTACATAGTTTATGTTTAACTAGGGAAGAGGACCCCTGTTATGTTTTTACTGCTATCTGGAGCTGACTTTTCTCATGACAAGGGTTACAATCTGTGGCTTTGCACAATTTGTGTTAGGAAAGTGATAGCCATGGCATCAAGGCCCAGGGGACCCAAGGAGATACCCAGTGCTAGCGATGCCACTGGGTATGATCTTTTCCACTCTAGCCAAACTAAAAAAAATTGGGAATGGGCTGGGAATTTTGCTTTTAGAAGTGCATATCTTCTGTATAGTCCTCAGTAATATATAAATACAGTTAGGTCCATAAATATTTGGACAGAGACAACTTTTTTCTCATTTTGGTTCTGTACATTACCACAATTAATTTTAAATGAAACAACTCAGATGCAGTTGAACTGCAGACTTTCAGCTTTAATTCAGTGGGTTGGACAAAAAGATTGCTTAAAATTTGAGGAACTAAATCTTTTTTTTACACAATCACTTCATTTCTACAGTAATGTACAGAAACAAAATTAGAAAAAAGTTGTCTCCGTCCAAATATTTATGGACCTAACTAAAATACATCAGACCAAAACAATATGGATGTTTTTTTTTTTTTATGGATTACTGTATTTTGCCATTACTCTCACCCTCTCTCAGCTTGGCCAACATTTAATAGCTACTTTATTACTTGTTGGCATTTGTGATCATGATTTCGTCGGATGTAAAGGAACAAGAGGAAATCTTCCCAATTTAAATAGTGATAACCAGATCTCCTACTCTAATGACAACTTTATAATTTTGGATTTTCTAAACCAAAGTTTTGCTTTTACATACACTTGATCAATGAAGGCCTGTGCTTCCGATAACATGTGCCAGCATTCGACCATTTACAAAAATAATACAGTATAATGCAGTATACTGGGATTGTTCATTGTACAGTACAGTTTTATCTCTGTGCACTGACTTTATTGCAAGGCAGCATTTGGAGTAAGTACACATTTTGTAAGCATAAGTATAAATCTTTTTCTTTTTTAAGTTTTATACAACAGGATTGTTTTATATTCAGGAAACACACACTACAACAAACAACTTTTTATGTGATCACTAACAAGTGACAACAACAACTTTAAAAGAAAGACATGGTTAGGTTCCTCAAGATGTTCAAAAACACAAGTACAAGGTCAGCTAGCTATGTTCATCCTGACAAGACATAAATAGACAAGATACCAAATACAGCTATTTATAGTTCAGTATGACTTTCTCTACAAGACTCATATAAAGTCAAGGTGTATTTCTAACAATACCCTTTCCCTCTTTTTAAAATATAAAAGGCATTCTGTATGTTATCTGCTTTGAATAATATGTTACACAAAAAAACACCCAGTAGCTAACAATACCAGCTTTAAATATGTGATTTTTTTTCTAATTAATGTACACAGTGAAAGGTGTTCTGGAATAGCAGGTTTCAAAATTCCATGACAACACCAAAAGTACCTTATTATACGCATCTCAATCTAATTGTCCAATCCATGACAATGTTCTGGGAGGACTGGCCTAAATCATCAGACAGTTTTCCTATGTGAAAAATAATGATTTGCACAATTCCATAACAACCCAACATAGATCTGTCTTCAACAGTTTAGTGTCACTAGACTAGAGAAATAAAAAAGTGTTTTTTTCAAACAGAATGTTGAAGTGAACTAAGTCAAGGGCAATGCAAAATCAATAAGATTAGTAATAACAAACAGTGTCAGTTTATTAACCCTAATTTATTGGTGCCCACTCCCACCCTGGATTACACTTAAAAAAACACACCTAATGGATAGTGTTGACTTTTTCTTAACATATTTGAACAAGCAATCATTAGATAATATTTCAAACAGTGCATACAAATATAGATAGAAGGTGATATACTTGTACAAATGACACTCAGAAAAGACATGGTGTATTAATTCTTATAATCTAAATACATGAAAATGCAAAGTACACCCCTACATTTGCCACCAATTTAAACCCAAAGATTAAGAGTCAGTTGGTCTAGAATGGGTGCCAATGGCAGGATCAGTGAACTTCATCAAATCTGTTTTTTTCTTCTTTACTGTGTAAAATATCTGCTGCTAGTCATTAAAGCCCAATTAAACTATATACATTCTAGGTGCAAAAAACAAAAAGGTTTGCAAGTGTGCAAGTCCACACTATGCAAAAAGTCTGAACAAAGTGACATTTCTTAATCTTTATCACATCTTAGTATATGAAAAAAACTGGCAAACCGAAAAAAAACAGTAGATCAGAGATAATGCTACTTGCGTGCAAAATTGTTTCACTAAGATAGCAAAGTTTAGCTTTGAAACCTAAACACATTCCCTCAAAGGTAAATCAGCCCGGAAACATTTTCCATTTAGCTGCCCTAAGTGACACACTGTTCATTACAATATTTAGTGCAAGTTGTCAAAACAAAGTCCAGTCTCTGGTAGGAGTTGAAGGGATTAGTAATGCTGACATTTGGCCAGCAGAGGGCAGAATATCACTGTAAAGTCAGTTTAATAATATTAATGCAGACATAAAATAAATGTGTGCTATGGCAACATAACATGTGTCTGTAATAAAAGATAGGATTGTAGAGAATAAGGTGTAAACATGCTCTATTCGTTATGTTATAATTAGGTAAATGAAATTGAAATTACCTAGTATGTAATTAAGATATGTTGTCTATGAGTCCATAGTCATGCCACAGACTGTCTCAGAGAAGCTTGCAATCTAATGTCTCAAACCATAGTCATAGTCTGACTCAACATAGGCTAGAGCAGGGGTGTCAAACCCAAATACACAGTAGGCCATAATTAAAAACTTACACAAAGTTGCAGGCCAAACTTGAAACTGAAATAGAACCGCTACTACAATTCCCTGCGTCAAGAAAACAGTCCAATGTGGGGCCTTGCAAAGGCAGAGAGCCCACTGGTCTATAGACGCGTGTGATGCCGGAAATTGTAGTAGCGGCGCTATTTCCTGGCAGGGGCGGGCCAGCTGCAATTCATATTTAGGGTTCCTTTGGGGGCCAAAAAAAAAGGACATTGCGCGTCAGATTTGGCCCACTGGCCTGAGTTTGTCACCTCTGGTCTAGAGCCAGTTTGAAGGGAAAAGCCCATTAACATACCAGTTTGATTTTGAGATGTAGGAGGAAACCCATGCAATAGCCACTAAACCACCATGCTGCCCAAAAACTAACATAAATGTCTTTTTTGACTATTCATAAATGTGAGTAGTCTGCTGTGCCAAATACATTCAAATAATGCACATCTCTTTTGTTGTTTTAGGAAATAAGAGAGTGAAGAAAAAATATAAATAACCAGTATTATAACATTTGTGCAACACATAAATCAGTGATTGTTTAAGGAGCTTTGAAGCTTTGAAGACAGATCTGACAGATGTGATCACTTGTGGATTGCCATTTTCATTACAACAGCTTACACTGTGTATAGAAAAAAGGAATGATAAGACTGCCTAAAACTAGCATACAGAGGTAAGTACAGAAATAGTACTTTAAGTGAACCTCCAGACACATTTTTAGTTAGATTCACAGATATTTATTGTTTTATCTGCCTAAAGAGTTGAAGATAGCCTTGGATTGTTTTTACACATATGTCACACTACATGGTCTGGCACACCTATTTCCTGGTGTAACACAGCTTCCTAACTTTTTCTGGCACATTTCCACATCTACTTTTCCTGCTAGGTAATGAATCAATAATCCTGTTCAGTTAGCAAGATTTAGGAAGCAGTAATGGCATTGCGATGATGTACATGAACACAATGGGCCCAATTCCAGCAAACCTGAAGTGGATTTGGTCTTGGATTAAAACATTTGCAAACTATTAGCAAATTATTTTTAAGAAATCAATTCTAGGTTTGCTGGATCACTCAAGTTCTCTTATAATAGTCTATCTTTTACAGTCTTGTAGAGCTTTAGTAAACTAGACCCAATGCGTTTACGGACAGTACGTGGGATCAGGCACTAATTTTGGTATAACGCATTTCATTGCTTTTTCTTCTTTCAAGCAGACTTAAATAGAAGGTCCACTTCCCTAATAGCTGACAGCTGCCTAAAAAATTACCTCTTAATAAGGAATGCAAACAACACTCGCCTACTTCTGGGTTCCACATGACATCATTGCTACATACTGTGCATCAAAATCCCATGAGAACAGCCTGGGCTCCTAAAACCTCCTAATTTTTTCAGGATTTCATGCAAGCAGTGTCAAGGTGCCATTACTCAAATCCTGGAAGTAGGTAAGTACTGTTTATTCTTTTATTTTTTTTACATATTTTTGTATTTAAAAAGCAGCAGAGATGGGTGGGCAAGGAAACATTTTTTTTCTAGCACACATCACGCAGTGTGTTAATGTGAACAAAAAAGCAATAGGAGATAAGGGAATGTGTTGGGCACACAATCATAGCTGACATGATTGGGCCGAAAAGTTGAACCAAGACATATTAGAGAATTTTTCCTAGTTGTGCAGTGTAATAGAGGCATGGTACAAGACATGGAAAAAGTAAACATTCTGTAAGTATTTCAACCATGTATTTAGCTGTTTTCCAGGAGTTTAAGCTAAAGTGTAATTTGCTTATATTGTGGCTTACCTGATTCCCTCTCCCCCCTTCATCAACATCAAACAAGAAATTAAATATAAAAGCAGTAGTAATCTTCATGTATTTTGGGAGCCCCAGGGTTTTCTGCTGTAATGTGCAAGTATGCACATTATATGTGCACATCATGGGGGATAGAGTATCTGGCAAAGTAATCCCCTCCAGTGCTATGATATCTACTCCCCTTGTGTTCTGACTTTAGAATCTTTAGCTATTTGATTGGCCTGGTGGCCATGACAGAACTCCATACAAAAAATTGTACACTGAGCTGCACATAAGCATTTCAGTGTAGCAGATGGAACTGACAGCAGGAAGGAACATCTCTCACAGAAAATACCAAGTCCTGAGATATGATCAGTATGTTCAAAAGGTTCATATTATGTTGATCCTGTAGAGTGACAATGCTCACTCACTGCAGTATCAGTAATTTATTGGCTAGTAAACTAGGGAAAGAGTTTATCAGTTTTATAATAAATATATAGGAAGAAAACTGAGAATATAGTGGTGGAAATTCAGAACTTGGCCCCTTGATAAGCTTTTATAGGTTGAATTACCAAAAAAAAGAAAAAGAAGAATTATAAATCAAACATTATTTTGGGTACTATTAACATGTTCAATTAACATCTGGAACAGATGATGTTGCTCTAGTATTTCAGTCTAAGTACCAGATTTAAGATCAGTTTTCATAGCAGGGTTTCTTTCAATTAATGGTATGATAGCAAATCTATTACTTTTTTCAACATAAGTAGGTAAAGGCTAAACTGTAGTTGTCCAGTGGCACATTTGGGAACTTTGATTGAGCTTATAAATTACATGGGAAAACCACACTGAACAACATCAAGCTTCTCCTGTTCCTCTTACTCTTTTTCGTGTCATCAGCGGAACATTTAATACATGAATGTTATTATCATCAATCAACATTTATTGCAGCTGTTGCTTAGAGTGGTCAGCACTCTCGTATTCAGAAAGTCTGAAATAGATTGACACACAGCAGATCATTTGCTGAATGTGATTAGTCTCAGTCTAACCAGCAGCCAGGGTATTCTACTACTACTCTCCACCATCATCAGCTAACTATTGTAGAGTGCTCAGCTAACATAAATGCACAAATCCATCTGTGTCTCAGCTAAGCTACATTTTTAGGAAACCTATACAGTATTTGTATCATTAATTCTATTTTAGAGCTGTCTATGTGTTAAGCAGTGCAAATGCTCCTGGAATTCTCATTGTGTAGCCAGATGTATATCACTACATCGATTAGTAAACATTAGTGTGACATTTGCTAATGACAATACATTATTTCAACAATTCTGAGTGATGGTCTACATTTTCCATGTTGTCCTCATAAAGTTCTCTGTTTCCAGCAGCAAAGCAGCCAACTGCTTCTATTAAATATTTTTGGATACTGAAGACAGGAGACCGAGACAGTAGCTGTGTGGGTGTATCTGCAGTCATCTTTTTTTTACAAAGCAGGGAAAGTGCTATTTGTGAATCCAAATGCAATTATGGATTTAACCAGATGGTGGGTTAGAATGAATCATAAAATAATGTATTTTAGGGAGCACAGTCAAGCTGCTGATTTAAGCAATGTTTCTGTATCTAAACCATACAAATATTGCTGATGAAAGACTTAGCAGGTGATTATAGGTAACAAAATTAAATTATTCTGTTCCTCAAAATGTCCATTTTAACATAATATAATGTTAAACTGTATACTGGGTTTCTTTTGGATATCAAATCAGTTTTGTTCACTTTACCAAATGACCTTAAATGCAGCATTACCAATGGCAGTGCCACATAAGACAAAATAAAGCAAATATATACACTAGATGACATGATTCCCAGGTAAGTGGTTTAAAGTATACTAAAACAGTTAGCTGTTGGTTCAAGCGACAAAGGATTTTATAGAGGCCTGATGAATGCAGACAAAGTAAAAAGTGCTTGCTCCCAGAAAAGCATCAGTGTTCAGACTTTTTAGGCAAATTTATAGGTAAGAGAAAGCTATCTTACAATGTGATTTGCAGGTTAATAACATTAGTTATGGTAAAGATCTTGACACCATTTTTTAAGGCAAAGTTGACACCATTTTTCAGAAATTGCTAAACAAATAAGTGTGTTTGTGCAGCATGATAAATAAGTCAGTTTTCACCGGAGTTCCTTTTTTATGGCTGGCTTTAAAGCTCTGTAGTTGGTAACATTTGGTCAAACCTAAGTTTAACCTCATGACCACAACACATGTTAATCCACATGTATAGGTGTGTTGCAGTACCACTCATTCTAAAAGGCACCCAACACACATATACATTAGATATTAACATAAGTACAATGTTGCTAAAATATTAAATTGAGGTGTGTTCATACAACCATGAATTGGATGTTTTAATGCATGAAAAGGTGTGCATTAATTTGTTAAGGGACACACAAGGTGGCCTTAACATTTGCAAGAGTAACTTGACTGTATTTTTCTGTAACACTACTGTTTGTCTTTGCAGAGGAAGTTGTCAAAAATAGAAATTATGGTTGGACAATCAAGAAATGTTAGCAAAAATGATCAAACGCCAACATGTAATCGAACTTGTCTTCACAATGTCTTCTCTATGTCTTAAACATAATACTGAGAAAAGTTGTTTTTTAAATCAACTTTATCATAGATAGTTTGAGAAAGATTTACTAAAATTACCCCTATATATTTTTTCATCACCTTTTGTCAAATAATAAATATTGTTTTGAATTTTGATTTCTTTCCAGTGATCATAATGCAAATACAGTAAGTAAATGCCACATGGGATTGAAGAAATAGGATATGCATGAACATGTTTTACCAGGGGATCACAAGAAAAATGTTTCAAGTATGCAGGTCTATTGATACATTTAATGCTATAAGAATTAAAACTTACCATGTGGTCACTTGTAAAGCACAGTAAAAAAACACCATAGGTTTGGCTGCAGTTTAGAGTCAATTTGTTTCCTAAACAAAACACACTGGTATACTTCAGTGACAACTCATCTACTAAAAGTTACTGAAATGAAAAACACAACTGTGTTGAAAGAAAATCTTTTTGTGTATCTCTCATTTGTTTACATAGTAGTACATTACCATAACAATATACTAGGCCATGTATAAACTGTAATTCTTCTCTGCGTGCAGCTGTTTTCACCAGCAATGAATGTTGCAGGGAGAGGTAGGGCTTATCACAAACTGGACATAGGAACAATAGGGGCCTTTGTTGATGGGCTGTTGCTTAGTTCAAACATGTTTTGCATTACCAAGTCTAAAAGCGTGCAAACCCCCTTAAATCAGGTGAACAGGAGGTCACCTGCAGGTTAAAAACAGCTGTCAATGTGAATTTGATATCAATGACACATTGATATAAAATTAAAACATTCATATGTGTGTTGGGCATTTGTCACCGTTAAACAGCCTGGGATACTACTCATATTAATTTCATGTCTTAAGATACTTCTTTAATGTGCCTATAACTGAAACAGATCTGGTCTGCAAGTCATCTAGTGACCTTAACTTTCTGAAGGACCATGTTTTAAAACTGACACAGTACTACTCCCTGGTCACCATATGTATGTCAACCAGTCAGATAATCTTTGATTCTTGTTTCTCCATTGCACCTTGCAGTTCCCCCACACACTTGTACATCCTGTAGAGGTGTTCAAACCAGTGGGGTGTCCACTTCATGTGGCAGGGGTAGCAGGAATTCACACACTCACAAAAGTGTTGAATATTTGCAGCTACTGGGAAAGGACATTACAAGTATATATTCCAAGACAGGGGCTGCCAGAAAGAAAAGTGTCTCTTTTTCTGAATTTGCCTTTTTGATTCTGCATTACCTAGGTCACTTTATTTTATTTTAACATTCTTAATTTATTTAATAACACATTTAACAATTAACAACATGTAATATCACATATATCACACACTAACAATCATCTCTCTAATTAGATTTTAAGGGCCCATTAAAAAATCCCAAAAGACATGACACACAGGGAAAGAACAACAAAGGAAAAGGAATGCTTAAACAACTTATTAGTTGAAACCAACATAGTAACTTTTATGCTAACCTCCCAACCTCTACTCACCCAATATTGTCTATATTCCTGAGAATTTTGGTATTCCTTCCAATAGGACTATATGGATATAAATCTTTCATCTGTTCCATATATTTATGATGTAAGATATTCCATCTGCATTATGCCATTGATCTTTTTAAGTGGGGGGTTAACATCTTCTGCAAAATAACGGTATACACACTCTAGCAGCATTCATCAAGTGTCTAACTACTGAACTCTTTTTTATTGAAAAATGATTATGATAAAATAAAAAAACTGGACCATTTGGAATGTTACCTTCTGCAATCTGTTGAATTATTTCTCTCACCTTAACCTAAAATGGTCTCAAGACTGGGCACCCCCAGGAAACATGCAACAATGTCCCTTGGTTTAAACCACATCTCCAACAAGTATGCGGTATATTCTAGTTAAACTGGTGACGTTTCCCCGGAGTTCTATACCATCTAGACATTGTTTTATATGCCATTTTCTGAATTCTACTACTTATTAGTTATTACAAAATATCCTTTTTTTCTCTAGATATTAAAAGAGAAAAATAAGATTGAAGAACATTGTTGGGGAATGAACAACTCCCTTAAATCCAATTTCTCCAAATAAGGAGGGATAAGTCTCTGACTGTGCCATCAGCATAGCCTTAATACTCTAGAGAAGATGTCAAACTCCCCAGTGTCGCGCTTGGGGAGACAGGGCCACTTGGGGGCTATACAGCTTGCAAAAAGTGCTGTGAGCCCTGGGAAGGGGCAAGGCGCAGAGTCTAAACCGCAACCGGGTCTTCTCCAGAGCCTCTAGTGGTGAGGATATTGCACTGCTGGTTGCCGCGAGGTTGCAGTGCTTGGGCACACCAGGGTGGGCAGAATCATACATGGTAGCAAATCACAAGGCAGAAGAATTGTCAAGCAAGGCAAGGGTCAAGACAGGTATTGAGCAAGAGAGGTCAGGTCACAAGCCAGGGGTCAAATACCAGGGATCCAGGAAATAGACACCAGTGACATGGGGGCAACTGTAGACACAGGGAACACCGGAGACATTGGAAGCAACAGGAGGCACAGGTGACACAGGAATATCCACAGAGAGGAACATTGAAACGGCACAAGGGTATAAGCTGGAAACAAGTCTGGGCAACAAAGGGTTAGCGAGGGAGTGTGACACCCGGAATCAGTGCACAATTTTTCAAACTGTGTAAAAACATGAGCTACCAGCTCACAAGCCGGATTAGTTGATGAGCTTTCCTTTGTGAAAAATTTTAATACAATTTGGGGGATGTCAACTCGTCCCCCATTTATTCTCCTTCATAAAGTGCTGTGTCTTAAATAGACCATTGACACTCAATCTGCAAAAACCACAATCTTCAAACCCGAGGGAAAATCGGGATTTCCATTGATTGGTAGTAAAAAAGATGGACTTGGAGATTTGTTATTTCTATGACAAAAAAACAAATACACATCTTCCACGCCAAACCAAATATAGGATGTCGTTAAATTTCTTGTATCCCATGTTTGGATAGCCATTGTTTATGCTCCTCATGTCTGCACCAATCAACCACTCTAGTCAATGATGCTGCCCTATAATAAAAAAACTATAATTTTAGGCAAGAAATGCGATTCTCTCTGGATATGAGGTTGACCTTTTCCCCATATAAAATTGAAAATAAAGTATATAACTGGTGAAAGAATGATCTAGCTATCCCAACAGAAATCTTGTAATTACATTCATTTTAGATATAGAAATTCGGCCGAACCAAGAAAAGTCCCTACGGGACTCTAATTCTCTTGCTACCTCGCTAAATTTTCCTTATGTTTTTTTTCTACCTTCTGAATTTGTGAAACTAATTTAGAAATGTCGCTCAGCCTTTCTTTTTTTATTCTAGAGCTATGGTTAAAAATTATAAGAATTCCACGTATTACCACTTCATGCACCTCCCATATTATTAAGGTTTGCTTTCTAAAGTTTTATTTATTAAAAATAATTTTAATTAATAGCATTAGCATTAATAATTCTTTAATCAAATCTGCCTTTACTACTGCATCTTTCAAGAGAGGTTCATAGTTGCATACTAGCAAAACATATTTTTAATTTTTATCTGGGAATCAATATATTAATACCTGATCTAGAAGTATCCAAGACAGGGTCCAGCACAAAATTTAAATCTCCTCCAAAAATCTTAAGTCCCACTTTAAACTCTTCCAACTTATCCAATATTTTCTCCAAATACCTTGCTTGATCTAGTTAGGGCATATATATTGTAGCTATCGTAACAAGATGTTACCATACAATAACCATTTTAGAAGCGCTCTGCCATCAGGCAGATATATATCCTGGAATTGCCAGTTCACTGTATTTGCAAGCTATACACTCACTCCTTTAGATTTCTTATCCATTATATATTTATAGTGCTCTGCCTCCACAAAAATGTTTCTCCTGCAAGAAGACCACCTGTGCTCCCTGATGATACCCCCCCATCCCTAATAGGGTGCATGAGTGACCATGTCACTAGTGGGGGCTCCTGCCTCAGAATCTACATAACCCTCTTTTATAACATTCCAACCAATCACCTATACAATACATCCCCCACGAATCTTCCAATACAGGAATTGCCATAGACCCAGTTGTTTATTTCATTGTTCTCCTTGAGGCCCTTACATCTAACTAATCCTCTAAAAATATTGGTCATTTAATTTTCCCCAAATCTTCTAATATGAGCTTTACCTTGGCCCCATCCTCTGCCTATTCAAATATTGTACAACCTTAGGAACCTAAAACAGCCTAATACCTAAATCTAAATAAATTCACAATAAATGTTTACTGACCCACTTTACATAATATACGTGGAATATCCTCTTTGACCTAACCCAATTAACTATAGTGATCCAAATCTCATAAAAAATCACCTAAAATTGCCCACATTTTTATTATATGGAATACATTAACCCAAAAATCTGTGTATTGAGCATCTCCACTTTACCCTAAAAAACCTTACATAAATCATCTGGATATCGCATAATTTCTAAAAGTTCTCTGTTAGCATACGAGTGATATAATTATTCTCATCTATAACCAATAATGTTAAAATCTAAAAATGTCAGGAGGGGTTTTATAGCACATCCCAGATCAAATGTATATTTTAGAAAATCCTACATCCAATAGACTGGTATTTTAACCAAAAAACATACCAACTGCATATTATCTGTGAGGTATCATTATTAACTTATCCCAAAAAACTCTAATGGTCTACATACACCATATTGCAATGTATTAAACATAAAATTAAGTATAAATACTGCCCGTTAAATATTTTATATTACTTAACAATATAATCCACAATTTATATGAATACAATTTAAAAGTTCAAACATCCCATAACAGACATGTCAGTTAAAAACCTTTAAATCACCTAATTCTTATTCCCATAAAGTGCCTAACCACTGTGTAAAATTTTTTGCACCCAAATACTATACATTTTTAAGGTCCCTAATTGGAGTCATTGTTTCCTTATCTATTGTAGCAGATATGCTTCAAAGTTGGATAACTGTTCTGGTCAGTCCAAGAGTTCTACCCTGGGTAGATCAAATGCTGCTAGGAGGTGAAATTAATAATCTAGACAGCGCACGATTGCTTATATCCCATCTCTGCTAACTTGCAATTGAGATGGGAACCCCAACCAATATCAGATATTGTTAGCACATAAAATTGTATGGAGGAGTTTTGTAGCACGCTTCAGATCAAGTGTAAAATTCTTAAAGTCTCTAAGGTCCTTACCAATTCAGGTATTCCTCTTATCCGGATATCATTCCTCCTAAAAGTCATCTTGTTGGTATGCGATTTTAAAACATTATTATTCTAATTTGCTTGTGTTCTTAGATCTGTCACAATATTTTCCACCTCCTCAACATGCTCATGCTTAAAAAAAGTACAGGTATGTCAGAATGGAAGGAATTTTCTATACACTTCATAAAATTTTCAAAATAATCCTTAGAAGGAAAATCCCCATGTTGAAACTCTTGTATAGAAGAGGAGGTAGAGCAATTAAACATTCTATATTGTACATCTGAAGCAGAAATATAATTATTAGGATTAGTTGGACTGACCTGAATCTCTGTAATTATCCCTTCTGTTACTAGGTCGTCCTGCTCTGGACTCAGTACCTGAAAATCATTGCTTCTTGGCTGCAGGGTAAAACTAATATTACTGTCACTACAGCTTTCTGAGAAATCCCCTCTTCAGCTGTTTGTCCTCCAAGGGATTCCCTGCTAACCCTTGCCTCTGGCTCTGTGTGGCTGCATGGCTGACGTTGCAGAAGCATGGGCGAAAAAAGACCTAATTTCCTGTGCCGGTGTTTCCACTCGAGGCACAATAGTACACTCCTTGGCTGCTTTCTTGCCCATCTTGGGGCTCAGGGCTTGCTCAGGAGGTTGTCTGCAATGCTTGCAACGCTAGTCCAAAATGGGAGCTCCTTCCCTACATGCTCACCTAGACAATGCGCAGGTCACACCACCCCAGCTCACCTATATTATTGGTATGGCTTTTACAATACCATACCCCCAACTTTCAGAAATGGGGAAAAAGGACAAAGTTTTTATATAAAAGACACACCCCGACATGCCCCCATCTTGTGGACCATAAAAAACGAGTATGGAAAAAATGATTGCTTAAAGCAATAAGGTTTTTTTCCCAAAGAAATTGGACTAAAGAGAAAAAAGGGGCTTGGATCTGAACAGGGGACAGCTACTCTTAAAACCAGGGACAGTTAAGAAATTTGCACAACATTTTTAAAACAATTTTACTACATATTATTTTTACTTCTACTTTTTAATGCTTTAATATTACCTTTTTTACAGTCATATAAATAGTAAGGGGAGGGGGTAATAACAAGCAATCAAAAGATCCTTTGGATGTAAATTAGACAATCTGATAAGCATCTGTTCATCTTTTTAATAAGGGAAGTTGTGGGGGAGGCTAGGCTTTACTAGTACAGAAGCCTTTAGCAAATACACTTTGAGCCATCAGGGATCTAGTAGAAACCTTGTGTCTCCTAACCGATCTGCAGATGAGGAGTGAGTCCCTTATCTAGATTCCAGATGGATACCTGAAGATTAACCCCAAAGTGCTCGTGAGCAAGAGTCCGTGCCTCCTCTTTCCAATATAGCTTCTGTGTATATCATTAGTATGCTTCTTACATATTATTATTTTGCAATTCCCTCCACAGACTATAGTAGGACAGGTATCTAATTGGGGTGATCCTAATTACAGAGATATGTTTCATTTGTAACACAAAGAGTACATAAATTATGTTACATTATTTGCTCCTCAAAACATGGCCTCAATACTAATTTTAGAACAAGGGTTGTATGATCTCAGTTGGTACTGTACTCATTATCCACCAGCTCTGATTTAATGGCGACTCTGGAACTATTTCCAAAGACTCTCTAATACTTCCAGACAAATTGAAGGCTTAACAGTCAGTCAGGACAGTTTACAAATGTGAAGTGCGATAGTTAGCACTATTGGGATCAGTAGTGGTTGCAACATTACAATCGGTGTCAATTCCAACTTGGATCTGAACTCAGATTTTGAGCTCTATCAAAGTACATACAAAGTTATAATCTGCTGCTTTACATATTGCCCATGAGGAGACCTCCTTTGCTCATTCCACGCAAATTTTTTGTGTAATGTTATTGTTTATTTTATTTGATATTATTATTATTATTATTATTAATAAACAGGATTTATATAGTGCCAACATATTACGCAGTGCTGTACATTAAATAGGGGTTGCAAATGACTGACGAATACAGACAGTGATACAGGATATCATTTTGCTATTTGATTTCAAGAAAAACTTTGGAACAAAAAAAAATAACTTCTATTTTCTGACTTTATACTGTATTTTTTTGAACAATCTACAGCATACATCGATTTCTTATATAACTAATTATGGCAATTTTTTTACATCATAACTATCCCCATCCCAGATATTCAGTGACACACAGGATACATCAAGAGAATATAAAGGTCAAAAGCTAAACATTTTTCCTGGACCCTTAGCTTCCTCCATGTAACACTTCTGCCTTTTTTTTTTTTTTTTTTTTTTTAAACATACACAATCCAAGTCTCAAAGCAAGCAGCTCTGCTGTCTCCTAAATCAGGCCTTAGAGCTCTATGTTTAACCTTTCAAATAATAAATGATTATATGTAATATGTAGAGTGTAACTATATAGCAAAATAAGTTAGAAAATGGCAGTATAAAAACTAACAAAAAATACATTTACAAATACCATTTCATTCAGTTTCTCTTGAAATAATGTAATTTTTTCAAATGAACAAATGAACAGCAAAATAAGTCGAAGTGACAATACAGGAACAGAATGGTGATAAATGGATTCTGACCAATGGACCAGTTCAAAGAAAAGGGAGAATGATTAACAGATTTAAAACACAATAGTTGTTGCACATACTTCATCTTGCAGTGTACTTGTAGCCAATCATTTGTAACTGTGTTAAAGCATTACTGTTGTGTTGGGATTTCAACGGCATAAAATGTTATTCCACTATGATTAGATGGTAACAACGCAAATACACACTAGTTTCCCTTTAATATTTGTCTCATGCTTGCAGTCATGGATAGTACAGATGTTATCTGGGGCTCTGTCCTGTAATAAGTCTCTACTCTGGACTAATCATATCCTTCCTGGCTCCTGAGGAGAATACTGTAGACGCAGGATGATTCCCTGTTTTATATACTACGCAGTTCCTTTGTTATCATGCTGCTGTATTTTTAAAGCACTGTGAAATAAAAAAGAATAGGATTCCTTTTTCCTTAGTTACAACTTGCAAAAAACAGTTATATAACATTTCAATTAATGTTTCTATTTAAAGGAAAAACAAAACACTACTCCCAGATGGTTCTGCTAGAAAAGAACAAGACCCAATACCATTAAAATAGATCTTAAAGCTGACCTTATGAAGTCCATTAAGTGAATTAAACTGAATTATTTATATTCATTTTAATAATATGGATGATTGTGATAAATTCCACAAATCATTTCTTCAGTAACACCCCATGTGGCATTCTAGTGTTTGGGCTCTTTCCCTGTAGTGATGTGCCACCATGGCTCAATATAGCTTATAACCTGACTTACTATGTAACTATATCCCATCAATCATGGGAATGACTGCTTTACTAGGCACATGACACAGGCATCCCTAGCTTCAAAACCAATGATATTTCTATTAGTTGCTTGTACTGCACATTTGCTGGTCATCAGGCACAGCCTGGAAGACTGCCAGACAACAAGCAGGGCAACAGCTATTAACCTCCTGAGGGGTAATCCCGACTGTGGCTCGAGGTAAAAAACATGCTGAAAGCGGTAACCCCGAGTCACACTCATCGGCGTCCTGCCAGTCAGATCCCATCCTTGTGCTGCGTCCTCTTCTTCTGATGTTCCCCCGGCGTATGCACTGATGTTCCCCGGGAGTTCCCGGTGATGTTGGCACATGCATCGGTGTGTGTGTGAGCACGGCGGAAAATTCAAATTATTTTGTATTGGATTCAATACAAAATAACTGTTGAATCCAATACAAAGTATATATATATATATATATATATATATATATATATATATATATATTGTGAGACAGTGACTGGAAATGTAGTAGTAGAAAATCGTTATATTTCGCCTAGGTTTCAATGTACAATGTACTGGGTTACAGGAAGTGGATATCTCAACTAGGAAATGCTGGGTGAGATATCAGAAATCCAGGAAAGATGGGTTGCCTTAGCAAAACATTGTTTGCTGAGGACTTTGGTAAATGGTGTTGTCGGGTCTGGATTTTTATGGAATGATGAGCAGGTTGGTAATGGGGCACCTCATTCCCTTCCTGTCCAAAACAGGTTTCCTATATAGCTCTCAGCCAGGTGATAGAGATCAGCTCATTTCTGGGCTATAAAGGTCTGCACTATGAACATGTATGTGTGTGGGTGGGGGAACTGGTTGAACAGACTGTCTTTCACCTCATTGCTCTTGAAGTCTGCTAAAGTTACAAAAGTTTACTTTGAGTTGTGTTGTGTGGCTGGTAGTAGGCGCCCGTATAGAAAGGTTGATCTTGTGTTTAGTTAGTGCACAGCCAAGCAGGAATTTATTTTGTGTTTTTGCCTGTATGTAAAGGCGTTATATTTTGTTTGTGGATGAAAATAAAGGAACCAGGCAAATCCCTGTGTGAACTGTGCCGTTCTGTCACTGTCTCTGACTGCTGTGCCTACCACTATTGAGCTGACCCACACAATATATATATATATATATATGTTATACATGTTACTGTACAGTTATATTACAGGTTTCAGTATTTTTATGCACTCTTGTTTTAACAGAATTTTGTGTTTTTTTTATTTACAATTTATTATTAAATTTAATAAATATTGGACATATTTTGGTGAGTAATGCCTAAGAACTATAGGCCTTCATTGTAAAAAACAAAACAAAACAATGTACTGCTTTTGGCATAACAATACTTACATAATTAGACCGCTAATTGTTGCTGTCTATTGAAAAAAGTTTTTCAAATAGGTCATTTTATTGGGGCTGGGCTAGGTCATGAACACATCCTCTCTATAAATGATTCTTCCCAGCTGATATAGAAATGCAGTACACATGCTATGAATCCACTGCCAAAAAAGCATGTTTGAATGAACCTTGGTGTGACAATAAGTGTTACCATTGTTTCAAGTGACTCTTGCCACATTCTAGAGAGTGCCTCCATGGTGCAGTTTGCCAGTCTCTTCAAAGACTGCTCAAATTATCATACTTCTTGACTGGGCTATATACAGACATGTTTTAAAGTTGGTTGTTTGACATAAAAAGGGTACAATAATGAAGACATACAGTGAAGAAAATTCTTTTTTTCACCCCTATTCCTTACATGGGTTCAGACTAAAATCTATGACCAGCTTTTTACCTTACATACATAAACTCCAATGCTTGTGAGACAAATGAAAGTATAGCACCCTTACAGTATGGAACAATAGAGTATCTCTGGTTTCTCAAATATCTGTTTTAAATAGTTCATGACGTGATTTCCTTTTTTACTATTATGTATCTATCCAGTTATCTTTATCAGTATCAAATACAATATATTTACCAGTAATTATCAATGACATTATGGCTTTACTGGCCCAAAGAATTGATGCAGGAGTCTAGAATGGGATTGATTGCAAGTCAAGCATTCCTATGATTTCTACTGTAATGAAGGAATGCTGGAAAATGGAGTCAGGGATCTGTTCTTCATATTTTTAGTATCATTTGGTCACACATGACTAACCCCGTCTCTATCTGAATACAAAAATGAGAGGAAATAGTCGTAGTGAGGTGTTTAAGTACATTTGGGCCATACAACATATATTCTATCCACTGCTTTACTTATATACACTGTTTGTATTCACATATCAACCTGATTTCTATTTGGTTTATCACAATATTTTTTTAAAAAGATATTTGGACAATACCAACAATTTAGATTAAACAAAGGAAAAAAAAAAAAAACGAGGAACATCACAATCACAATATTCACCCATAGATGGAAGATATTTTGACTTGTTTTGGGTTCAGTTGGGTTTTAACTCTTTCAATATATGCAGGACTTAAAAAATTACTCCCTTATTCAAAAAGCAGCATTAAGATTCTAAATTGAAACAACTACAAATAAATATTTAACAAGCTATACAGTGGTATTGGGTACAACAGAAAGATATTGAAGACAGAGCAATACAGAAAGGTAAAAGGTGCATCAGAATTATACCTCTTCCCTTACATGTGCTGCACGTGTGAAAAAGGAAGGAATCTTTTTTCATGGAATGCACAATATTAATATTATTTCCAATGGCAATGATCTGTCAGGACAGGGCTCTGCAGAAAATAGAACATCCATACACATCTGGTTTACAATAGACAGAATGAAAAAGCAAAGCACAGGCACATTTTCTATAATTTACTTTAATACAATGCACTCAGTAATAGGTTTCCAGGAATATTTCATTTAGGAGGTTATTTTACACTCCCAGAAACCACCACATTGTTAATTATTTTGCTGTTATCGTAAAGGGGTTGGACAGAGACAGATAACTTAGCCTTTGACACATGTAAAATGATCTTGTCAGCAAAGTAATTTGTTAGCTACCATTGTTAGTCATTTTCAGCTTGACTACTTTGTGAGTCAGTTACCTGGAACAAGCATGTGCATAATAAAGGGCCCTAACGTATGTACACGCATGCTCCAAGGCCCCGATAAAGAAATTAGGGATCCTGGAGTATGCACTTTTGGAACAGTCAGCAATAAAAGATCCTATATTCCTTTTTTAACAGATTCCAATTAAATGTACCATAGAATCTGAAATATTCATTTAGGCAAAACAATTTATACTGAATATTTAATGGGAGAGCTTCTACGTCAATACAGAATCCCTATGCTTTAATAACACAAAAAAATTATGCTTACACAATGAACTGCATGTAGATTGGTAACAGGATGTAAATCAGCTTTGGCTCATAAAATGTGATTAGAAGCAAATACGAAGGAATGCAACAGGAAAATTCCTTCATAACTTCAGGTCACTATGACGCATTAGCTTCGAAAGTTTCCAGTGTTCTGTTGTCTGCTCTCCCACTCCCTTTTGTTGTAAATTTACTGAAAGGACTAAGAAGCTTTAAACCTAAATAGCTACAACTTCTATTTGTTGTACACTTTTGTATAGTATGTTGTCACTAGAAAAATAAATGTTATAATAATAATTACATTGTTGTAGATAGGCACACACTGTAAATAGCTTTTAGTTATAGTTCGCCATTTCAAATGATTTTTCATTTCTGGAATTAGGGTTTGTCAATATATTACTATTGTATTTGAATTGCAATACCACTTACATACAAATGACGGGAACATTTATCTTTCAGCTGACAATCTCTCCTCTTTGTAATTTAGTATTCCTAAATGTCTTGCAGCTGTTTCATCCCTCATGACCTCAGACTTCCATGAAGAACCTCAGCCAAACCACTGCAAACAACTGAAATAAATACATGCAGTGTTTTCATTATTATGTTTAACTTTTGTAATCAACATGTTTAATTGTACAGGTTGTGGCTGAAATCAACAGTCCTAGCCTGGGGTCATACAATTACCTATGTTATCTCCCAGCACCCAGCTCATAATTCCTTTTTCTACTCTACCAGTTTAAAAGTTGTCCAAACTCCTTTATCTCCCACTTCCAATGACATGTTCAGATAATGGGACATTGAAAAATAGCTTCCTGAGGTTCTGAGGCAAGAAGTTGGATTGCTCTTTTGACTTTTTGCATGCAGACCACCCTATGTGATGTTCATGTTATGTGAGGCTTCTTAATTAAAAATAATGTAATCTAATCACTGAACAGGTTCATTAGATAATCAGTAAAGTTCTATATGTTGCTAGACATGTTACAGGCAGGCCTAATCTAACTTGCTGCAGATTCTATTGCACACTGTGGGAAACTGATGGTGTGCAAAAACAAATTTTAGTACAACAATGACATCTGTACAACCATGTAGGACTAAAGATAAGACTGTGGTTCAATTTTAAGAGAGGCTCAGGCATCAATTATTTAGCCAGGTCAGGGCAGCAAGTAACAGGTAATCCAATCAGATGCTGCTTTCCATTTCCAGAAATGGCTGGGGGCAAGATTTCATGAGCATAGCACATACCATTGCAAACACCACCCATCCTGCCTGCACAGTGGCCCCACTGCCCGCTCATACCACCACACCTGCATAATGCCCCAATATTCTCTCTAACCATATTGGAGGGCCCTACCCTCTCTCATCACTGCACCTGCACACCCCTCCCTATCTGCTGTCACCAGTCTGCACTACTTGCTTCCTACTCTTACTAATGCACCTGCATGCCCCTAACTCCCCCATCCCCTGTTCTCATTAATGCACCTACAAACCCTCCCTACTTACTGTCACCACCAGCTGGTACTGTTTTTCCCCTGCTCTAAGAACTGCATGCCTCTGTCCCCTATTCCTAACAATGCATTGCTTCCTCAACCCCATGCTCCAAAAAAAAACACACCTCCAAAAATCAAATGTTGTATTGCCCCATGTTTTCTTTTTAGCCGGAAAATTTTAACTTAGATTTCACCAGTGGAAACTTAGACAAAAAAAAACCAAAACCAAACATTTCTAAAAGTTCCAAAAACTGGGGTAGTGTTCGATTACTTCTAAATGTTATACATATGTAAAATAAATGTACGTATGGATTTTCTTGTTACAAATCTTCCATTCTTTAGTTTGTTCAATGTGTATCAATGGTATCGTACAAGTTAAAATGCATATTCATTAAATTATTAAAAGAGTCCTAAGAGACTACTATAGACAAGTTCTCCATATATATATGTACTGTATGTATAGCATAGCATACTCTGTTGAAGGTCAGAGTCACATGATAAGGTCTATGACGCAGTCTGCGTGTGTGCTATCCATACACACAGTGTCGTGTTAAAATGAGTGATTACTTGATAGCATCTTGTTTACTTTTAGCATTGAACTACTTCCACAGCATTAAGTACTCATTTCCTCCACTTGCTTTGTGGCTGTTAACATCTAGCACTAGACTTTAGAGACTATTGAGAAAACCTAAGTATACAATCCATATCGTAAAATGATTGGACAAATCTTATCCACAGTCCTAAAAATAATATTTAAAAAGGCATGGAAAAAACGTTGTTTATATATGAATATATATATATATATATATATATATATATATATATATATATATTTAAAGCAAAACTAAAAAAATTGGTTAAGGTCTAACTCTTGCAATGAGTTACACCTAAGGTCTACTCTTGCAAGGTTTTCTTTGCTGCCTGTGTCCCCTGTCAGTTCTATTTATAAAACAGTGAATCTGACATTCACCAAACATTCCTTGGGGGGGAGAATCAACTGCCATTGAAACACATGGACCTAAAAAATATCCTCTAGGGAATGTTCTGGTGAATGTCAGACTCACCAATTTGTAAATAGATCCTTATATATTTGTCCTACAGACTATAATTTCTTGAATGAAAAGGTGTTGGAAATTTCATACCAAATAGGAGGTGGGAAGAAATAATTCATTGGGAACACCTGCTACTGTGAAAATAGTCTAATGCTTCATTCCTAGTATGGCTGTGCTCTGCGTTTTTCATTGCATTGTGCACAACCCTATTCATTTGAATGGGCAGCCTTACAAACCACATTATAAAGAAATGAAGTGCTGCAGTTTTAAACATTCAGCACACGTTCATGGATGGCGGAGCATTGCCATGTGCTCCAACTTACTAACACACTGCAGTGCATTTGGGGTTCCATTAATAATGAATGGCAACCCAGAGCACTGAACCATGTTATGCGGGATGCTGCAGTTTGTGTTTAGCTTTAATGTAATGAACAGAATTAACTTATCTTTGAGGATGGTTTTGTTGGGATCACGTCTGCCTATGAGAATTGTTCAGCTATAATGAGCTATAATGAGAACATGGCTGCTGCTAACAGGGTTAGTGTGTGTATTATTACAAGACAGGCAAGTAAATAAGGAAACAATTTTGATAAATTTATGTTCATATAAAAATAAAATTACCAAATGCAAACTTAGGCTTAAAGCATTAGTGTGGGTTCCAAGAAATTAGTAATGTTTTTCCTTCATTTTTGTACATGTCCTGTATTTGTAGCATTTTTCTTTTCAGCATACTGAATCCTTCTAGGGAAATGACGTATATGTCCTGAGATGCTTTCTGTTTTTCCTGTGCTGGGCTCTTAGTTTAACCCTATTTTATCTGTGCTGCATTTTCTCTGTAGTAAGAGAAGGATGTTCTTATGAAAATGCTAGCCCTCTGGCTCTTATCCTGAAAAATTCATTGACCTTAAACATGGATGGGGATCGGTTGTTCTGACTTTTCTTGCTGCATTCTTTACATGACCTAAAATACCCAAAGCAAAAAAAACGAGACAGCAGAAGGAGGCTAGCCATATATCAGTAGAGGATTACCTTATACCATCACTGTCATCTTTCAGTATTGCTAATGTAATAACATTATACAAGACAAGGTTGGTGACAATGTACTAATTGGCTTACATTAGTCAGTAAAACATGGCTAATGGTTATAGAGCACACTAAAATTTTTCCTTACTGCTTTGCAAAAAAATTTAAATTTCAGGTTGTAGGTATTTGTACAAGATAATTACTGATACTTCAAACTTTATTTCTCCTGCATTCCAAGCACAGAATAATGTAAGGACAATGTACAGGAAATTCCCATATGCAGGGCTTAATGTGATAATACATACTTCACTGTTAGATGTCATGCTAAGCCATGTTATCATTTGTTAAAATGCATGATAATACCATTTAAATCATCAAAGGAGGAAAGGCATCAGCTATTATCCCAACCAAAGTTTTTTTCTGCACAGTATTTAAATATTTATGTACATACAGAAACAAAATGAACATGGAACTATATAAAATTAAAGGATGCAAGAGAGGTAGAAGATATTTACTTGCAATGCAAGAACATTGGGTTGTTATGCAATACTTACAGACCTATTTATAAAGCAGTGAAACTGACATTCAGGAAACATTCTTTGGTGGAAAATCAGTCACTGCCATTTAAGACACATGGACCTAGAAGATTTACTATCATCATGTTTTGTATTTTTGCAGTATGTTTTACATTACAACCTTACAATAATTCAGGTATATGTAAGGCTTCCATTTGGTTGAATGATTTAATGGGACTTATACCATAAGCCGGTGAGTGGGTCCTGAATTTTGCCACATTCTTCTTGGGGTCTAGCCTGGTCTAATGATGGGCCCACAGGAAGCAGGTCCTAAGTGATGGCTAAATGATGCTCAGTAAAAAAGGCTCCTCTTTTATCTTCTCTAGGTTGAGGTTGGAAAAATAATTCCCACATGACAAGATTAAGGAAGGAGAGGGAATGAAATGCAAGATCAAGTTGTGCTGTTTGGTAAGAAGTCTGAATCCAAAAAAAGGCTAACAAATGTTAAAAATTGTTTGACACTATTGACATTTTTCAAGTTTATTTTAAAGAGGACCTTTCATCATTTTTTTTTATTATAAAAAAAGGGTGGCTAATTATATCATGAAAAAAATTGTTTATTTCTTTACATTTTTTTAATTGGAAGTGCACAGTGGGATTGGCACTTTTTTTTTTTTACATTTACAGGAATTCATGTCACCTGATCTCGTGCATGTGCAGTGTAAGATCAGGTGGGACCGATTGGACCAGGTCAACATGGGACCGATTGGACCAGGGTCGCTGAGGGATTGGTGGCCTTCCACCTGTAACAGTAAGTCTTTTTTTTAATGACAGTTCTGCTTTAAGTTTGCTGGAAGTTCTTTGCAATAAATGCATTTGGCACATTAGTTGGCTGGTCTGTACACATTTATAACAGATGTATGGTTTGATCATTTAGCAAATAGATAAAAACGCAGTTAAATCAGATATTTCTTCACAATATTTTATGCATATACTCACGATTTCATTGTCATTGAAGAAGAGCTATGTAATTGTCAGTTCTAAAACAGCAACTATATATTTTTATGTTAGCACTAACTTTTAGCTATTATGATAACCGATACTAGCAATTAACCCATCACACATACAGGCCTTTCATATTGGGCATACATTCTATATTAAGATGCTCCACCAGCTTATAGCCAAGCAGTTAAGAGGCAGTAAGGTGGACAAGATGTTGGTCATGGAGCCGTCTAAGACCCATATTTTAGGATATTATTACACATGCAATACTGTTTCATGGGCACAGCTGAACACCTAAAATACAATGTACAATGGCAGTAGGGCACCTAAACTGATTTTTACAGGAGCAGGTCTAAATATATTTCCTAGAAGAAAAAAGAATGAACATGTACTTTTTTAAATTTAGGCTATCTTGACAAATGCATGACAAGCACACTATCACTCTAAATCAGACATTGCAGAAAACACCAGAAAGGACACTGAGACTTCCATTCCAAGACAGGTATTTATACAATCTAGCAACAGAGTTTATATTTCAATGACTATAATACAAACAAAAAAATTAGTTACCGTCTCCTTCTAGCCACAATATCGATGGGTCTGTTAACTGCACATGGTGAGCCATAGACATGCCCTTTGTATATCTTACGCCCTGCGCAGTCTGTAAGAGCCAGGAACCCACAATTTGAAGGCAAACTCATGTCCACCTCTTTGTATTTCAATGACAGCCTGACCACAACTGTACTGTGAGATGCAGTACAGGTTGTTCACAGTAAGCTAAGGTCCATATAAAACTCCTCCAAAATCTACCTTTAAAGTATGTCTCCATCATCAGTGATAGCAGGGAAGCATATGTGAGGCACAAATAATGATTTTTTTCAGAAGAGATGAATACTGTATATAATAGTTTTGTCTTTGAAGAAATAAATTCTGTTTGTAATAAAATCTGTCTTCATCATTACATTTGAATTATGTTCCTTCTTCGGTTATAAGTGTCGCATTATGTCATCCAAGCATCTGTTAAGTAGCCGGAGAAAACACCGAAGAATTTCCTTGCTGCTAAAATCAGTGCTGCAGTACTAGTATGTCTGGTGCCCCTATTTGCCTGAAGCCTCCAGAACTATATCTGTATCCGTTACCTTGGAGAACAGGGCAAAAAAGAAGCCACAAATGAGTTTCTAAAAATAGTAGCTTGCAGTAGGTGTGTAAAATGAAAATGCCAGATAGATAACGAAGTAACCCCTTATTAAAAGAGTTGTGGTGCATAGCAGAGAAGTGTCCAAAGCCCAGAACGCAGAGGTCTCATGTGGTTTTGGTGTGACAGCTGGAAAAGAGTACAGTGAAGAAATGCCACCAGCGCAGGATACTGAGCTATCTCTCCTTTAACAGCTGTGATGTCACTGTCACTGTACTCCAGCTAGGGGAGGGCCAGGCGTCACTATTTCTATGTGCAAATATTTCCCTTTAAAGCAGCACTTCCTCCTCCAAACAGAAACATTTGCAGAGAATATATACACTCCCATAGCCTGAGAAAGATTGAACTCCTATATGCAGGGTTTCTCCCTAGTTTTACTGGAGCTAATTTTAGATAGCATGATAAATTATCAAGCAATATAATCCAGCCGCAATTAGTTTTGTGTATACACACACACACATACATACACACACATACACACATACATTCACAGCCAATGACTGGCAGGGACTCTCTAGCCAGTTTTGCTCTAATAATTGTATTATTTTGAGCTAGTCATAGGTCCTATGTATACTGGTAATTTAAATCTGCTTCAGCTGCAATAATGCCCTAAAATGACCCACAATTGATGTATTTGTAGCCATTCATGTTAGCAAGGATATTGTGAAGTTGTGCGCCTGAATCACAGGTGTTGTTATGGTTGCACTAAATCATGCCAGTCATGGGGGGAATTTAGGAAAGAAAAACAGTTGTGTAGACTGGGAAATATAAAAATCTCAGTCCATTGTAGGGATAAGTGCATCTGCCTAGGGTTGGTTTACAGTGTTGCGAATCTTGCTCAAAGTTTTAATTTTTTCAGCGCACTGTATTGCATTCAATGGGTGGGGGGGACTGTTATTCAGCTCAGGTTCGTTGTAAGGCTAATAGGCAACCTATTCACAAATAAAATGAACAGTAAACTATGTATATGAGATGATTGTGATATTCTGGATATTCCATATCCTATGGAGTAGAACACAGTGAGTTGCCTTTCACTTGCAAAGTGGTACATTTAAAAATACTTAATATTTTTAATTTCCCGCCTGGTCCCACCTCCCAGGCGCTCAGTCCCACCCCCCAGCCGCATGCTTGCACAGCCTGGCCGGCATCTGCGTCCCCAATGTTCACACGCCAGGGACGCAGATGCCAGCCGAGCGTTGACAGGCTACACAGATGCTGGACGGGCATCGCTTGAAGGCACGTGGGGACCGTGTAAGACCTAAAAATTTCCTTGCAATTCCACCCCGTGTGTGCCTCAGGTTTAACACTTTTAGTACTGAAGATTAACCCAGAGCCACACTCCGGAATACGGCCAGGAAGGATTAAAAGAATATTAGATAAAATATTAAAACACAAATATTAAAACAAAGGGCCCCTATTCCTACTCACTGAAAATATATACAACACAGATAGGAATGCTATCAACAATTGCACAATACATGTTGGGTATTTCTATGCACATCAAAGTGAAAGGAATAATTCTAGTGCCAATGCGCTTCAATAAATTTTAAATAGAATATAAGACAAACAATCCGCTTTACAAGAAGACAATTAGCAGTATTTAGAATAAGTTCAGCAATAACAAATTTCATAACCATTCAGTATAGGTTCACAATGAAGGAGTTCGAAATCTCAATTACTAAACAGGTAAACAGTACATATAATCCCACATTAGCATATTTATTGCTTGGTCTCTCAATAATTTAGGATCATATCCTTTTCCCAGTGTGCCAAAATTCAGGATAAAGTCTTAGGCTATGTACATACGTTAGATCATTATCGTTGGAAAGGATCCTTCATAAACCTTTCCAAGGACAAAAGACTGAAAGATGCATGAACGAGTGCTGTACTGCACCGTTCTGCTCTATAGAGAGGGGAGGGGGAGAAAGACCAAGCGGCACTCCACAGCGCTCTCTACCCTTCACTTTTATTACGATCGCTCATCGTTCTTTGTTCGTGGATCTGCCAGGACAGATCCATGAACAATGTCAGACAAGCGCTGTACACACACTAGATTCCCGTCCAATACTAGCCCCTAGGCGATTATCGGTTGTGTATGTAGCCTAACTCTACCTACTGCAAAACATGTAGTCATAGGAAACTTAGCGGATTCAACATATTGAAAAATAACTGGAAAGCCACTCCACAGGAAGAGGAGAGTGGTGGGAGCAGGTGCAAGGTTTTCAAGACTCTAATGTCAAGATCTCACCACCAAAGTCTCTGAAGGAAATGTCGGACTATAATGGTATGTGACTCAACAACATATGTATTTAAATGAAACAGCTGGTGTGTGTGGACTGACTCCTAAACGTGAATGGTAATCCATAATCTATCATCATCATCATATCCCACTGACAGGATCTCCAGATAAGGAACTTTTCAATAAATTAACTATCTATCTAAATAGATTACAAACACTTCCATCTACTGTAACCACTTTTACTACCTAAGTGTTGCTCCCACACTTGACAGTGTTGGGGATATAAGAAATATTTATTAGTTTTGGAGGAGAGACGTGCAGAAGGCATAACAGCAGGTAGTCAGGAGAGGAATGCAGAGGGTATAAGGGTGGGCAGTATGTACAGGGGTGGATTGCGTAAAGTATAGCTGTGGGAAGTAGGTGCAGGAGAGAAATTCAGAGGGTATAAAAGTGAGCAGTCTGTGCACAAAAGAAATCTGGAATTTATAAAAACTGTATTCATAAAGCAATAATATTACACAGTGCTGTATTTTAAATATGGGTTGCAAATGTGAGACAGATACAAACCATTACGCAGGAGGAGGAGAGGACCCTGTCTGAAAGAGCTTACAATCTAAGAGGTGGGAAAAGTAGCACACAATAGGAGGGGGATATAGATTGGTGGGTAACTAGTGGGGATTTAGGAGACAAAATGGGACGAGTAGAAAAGTTTGAATAGATGAGTTTTGAGGGATCTTTTAAGTGTGTGAAAAGCAGAAGCATACCAAATAGGAAGAGAGTCTAGTTCTAAAGAGTGGAGGCAGCCCTCGAAAAGTCTTGAACCTCAACACATGCATGTGATGAGGTTATGAGTGAGGAAGACATTAATTGGTCATTGGATGAGAGAAGAGACCAGCTAGGGGTGCATTTTTCTAATAGTTCTAAAGGTAAGTGGGAATTTAATGGTCAATCACAGTGAGGGAGTGGTGTTGAATAAGTCTGACTGCAGCATTCATAGATTGTAAAAGGAGAGAGTTGGGTTAGTGGAATACCAGATAGGAGGATGTTACAGTAGTCCAGACAGGAAAATATTAATATTATAAATTATTAAGATCATGCATAAGGAGCTAGGTGGTCTGTAGGGACAGGTAGAGGAGTATTTTGATGCTGGAATGACAATGAGATTGAGGTGTTTGTGTGTGTGTGTGTGTGTGTGTGTGTGGGGGGGGGGGGGGGCATGGAAGTAAAGAGATCTGAGGATTAAGATGCAGGTTGAAATCTTTAAGGGTGATGAGGTGACAAGGGGATGATGAAGTGTGAATTGGTGGGTGGTGTGTTTGCTAAGATCAAGGACACAGACAAATGTTGTAATGACTATTCTCAGGTTTTTGAGCTCTCTTGCAGAAAGATTTACAGAAGAGCATCGAAGGGATATCTTGTAGGTAGCTTGAGACAGGTAGCAGCAGAAGTAAAAAGTTCAGGAAATAATGACAATAGGAATTAAAACAGCATAAAAACAGCACAGACTTGAATGTAGGGAGCAAATCTGCCAAGGGTTGTGCAGGCAGGTGTCAGTCCAGGAAGGTGAGCTATAAGGGGTTGTGTGATGAGATTGACACATTTGACAAATTTCACTGACACTGGATTACTATTCCTTCCATGGACACAGGGGCACCGTTCCTCCCTCTGACACAAGAGCACCATTACTTCCACTGAAACTGGGGCAACATCCCTTTTACAGACACATAGGCACCAATTCACACACAGGTGCAGGGACGCCAGTCCTTCCAATGACAAAGGAACACCATAGCTCCCACTGAGACAGTGGCACCATTCCTCCCATCATCACAGGATCATCATTCCTGCTACTGACAAAGGACAACAATTCCAACAATTAGAAGTCTGATGAACTCTTAGGTGAATCAAATGCCAAAACTATATTGTTAATATCAGAAAAGGAAGTGTTATTGTATACGTGCTTCTTTTACTTTTGTAGATGCAACAAAGTGTGCGGATATCTGCCCAAAGTGAAGTAAAGTCATTTTTAGATAGCTGTGACTGCAACAAATTTCCACATTGAAAGAATTTCTCTTACCTCTTGCTCTAGTGACAACCTAAGATTTTATATCTTCCCTCAATTTCATTCTTGGAGATGGCAATTGGGAAAATAAAGACAGGTCGTAAATCTTCCTGGCGGAGACACAGCCAGCAAAAAAAAAAACTGGCAAAGGTTCAACTCTCCTATCCCAGTGACACTTAAAAATATATTTATTTTTTTCGGTCTACAGTGAGTTTATTATAACCTACACATACATAATATGAAGTATCATTCATCCTACAGGAAACAAAACAATGACAGAATATATATATATATATAGATAAAAAAAGTACAAATTTAGATTAGGCTTGAGAATGTGTATTACAACATACAATATACACAGCACCTGGAATATATAGTAAACATGTACATAGAAATATATATGTCCCCCAATACTCCTCTCCTAACCCTTCAGGTGATCCACTTTGTTTCGAATTCTCACCCAGTTTTCTGAAAAGTCACTACATTTCATCATTTGAATTTGAGTAATATTGTGCACTAAAACACAACATCCAGGTTTATGTTTTTATATTAAAAGATTGGCTAGGTTTACTATAAACTTTTCTTGTGCAAGTAAATCTGTGATTGGGAAGAACAAATCTTGCCAATATTTAGATCCACTTTCCATCTAGAACCTGCATTATGTGTTTATTCCTAGAACATGCAGGATAATCAGTAACTTTGTTAGTAGTTCTGCATCTCCTTTCTGTTACCTCCTGATGGAGCCAGAGAGTTGTAAATAGGTTAAAAAGACAAAAATGAAGCCAACAGTACTAGTAGTTGTAAAATGTATAAATACAGAAGAAAAACTTTAGAGCTAGTACTTCGCTTCATGGGGCTAGTAATAACTGGTTTCAACCACATGTTGCTAGAATATGAATTATTATTCTAAAGGTAAGTAGTGTGCCAGAGGGATGCCTGTTTGGTCTGAAAGAAAGGCATTGTATGTAATTGTATGATTTTCCTGGAAGGGTATGTGAATAGAAAAACAATATTTTCATTGTTACAATGTATGTGGATGACATGCCCAAGATGTACGCCTCACTGTATTGCATTAGATATTGAGGATGCCTTCAATTGATGTCTTTATATTACAGTAGGCAATCGGTTTATAAGAAAATTATGCATATACTGACTAACCAAATTATATAATGTCTGTTTTAAAGACAGATTGTAAAAAGACTTTTTAATACTTTTTAAAAAAAACATGTTTTATACCAATCCTAAAACATTAAGACAGACATCTTTGGTGGCATATAAAAGTAACTCATTATATCACAATAAAACTGGATGATGTGGCTTCTTACTTCCTCCAAAACTCTGTGATCCCTCCTGCCGGTTTGTACATCCTTTAATATTGTACAAGTTGTCAGGAGGTGGCACAGAGAGTAAAAAGTCAAGCCATTTGATCATAAAGTGCTTGCATTGGTCAGACAGAATTGATAGCTGATCATCAGAACGGTATGTATATGAATTATTCTTCTATATACCTGCTGCTGTGGTGGAAGGTAGACTTGAAAACAAACCATTCCAGACATCACTAGCAATTTGTATTATGAAGAAAGTCTTTCTTATAGATCCTCAAGGATCACAATAAAGCCATAGTGCACAAAAAAATTCAAGTTAGTTTAGAAACAGTCTAGCACAGGCATGGGCAAACTACAGCCCGCGGGCCGTATACGGCCCAATATGGCGGTTTCTCTGGTCCTTTGGGTGTTCAGCAGCTCTGGCCAATGAAACCTTGAGCAGGGTTAGGAGAAGGACCCAGCTGGGGGTGGCGCACCGGCCAGAGCTGTGGAACACATCACGGCTCATAGAGGTGGGCAGGCTGTGTCCCTGCACACAACCCCCCCACTCTCCCATCACAGGCTCTGAGCTTGTGATGGGAGAGTGGGTGGGATGTCAATGAGCATAACCCGCAAACTCTCCGAACACAGGCTCAGATCTGCGATGGGAGAGTGGGAGGAGTTATGGCATCATGACGTCACATTCAGTGGCAACATGATGGCATAACCCCACCCACTCTCCCATGGGCCCGGCCCCTCTTTCAACATTTATTATGTGGCCCCTGACTGAAGGCCCCTGACTGAACCCCTGGTCTAGCAGCTTAGAAACATCTGTTTGTTTACAGTGGAAGACTAAAAGAAAAGAAGGAAAGCAGTGTAGGCTTTTTAAGGTATTAGGAGACATCTAGTTAACTATACACAAGTTTGTAACTTTCCCTACTGACCAAAATTAGTGTGGAAAGACAATAATTTCATTGTGTGTATATTGATTATCAATTTAATAAGTTTTTAAAGGTTTTGTACAATAATGATACAATACATTATAGTAATTTTATACATAATAAGTCTCCTAATGCCTTAAAAAGCCTACACTGCTTTCCTTCTTGTTCTCTATGATACTGAGTCCAATCTTTGGACAGGAAAAGCTTTGGCACCCAGACCAATTAATTGGTAATAATAACACTACCTAATTATAATTAGCTGATGGCCAGTGACATCTAGTACTTAAATCAATACAGTGGAAGACTGTCAGGTTTTTAAGAGTTCTGTGCCACTGATGTAAACTTTGAAAACAAATTTCTCCGCAATGCCTATAGCTACATAGGTGAATGTAGACATGCTTGAAGTGCTTTTACTGCTTGGTTAGAATATGAAAATACTTTAGTGTGCAAGATCTAGGCACATGTTCCGTATAAAAATAAAGTAAAACAATATTGATATGTTTCAAGTTTTAGCTGATAACAACCATCAGGTTTTCAACATACATAAATATATAATAAAATATGATCAAAAAATGATGCTCACTGCTCTTTTTATTAAAACACTGAACTAAAGTTCTGCTTTTAAAAAAATGTGATCAGGCAGGGCAATATTTTAGGTGATGTCCTTTCTGCAATAAGCACTTTTATCTGGCTCTTTGTTCCAAGGTCAAAAATGTTAAGCTTTTTGAAATGCCAAGGGATGCATTAGGTGAACATCAGTGGACTCTCAAAAAGATATTCTCCATTTTAAAATCATAGTTTTAATAACGTTATGTTAGCTTTACACTTCATTACCTAACAAATGAGAAAAAAGATAAGACCTACACTTGAATGGAAACATATATGATGCTAGAAAGGAAAATTATTTACCCATTATTATTATGCATTTCAACGGCATCAGGTTTTATAAGGTGAAACAAAAATTGTCAGTGCTAAAAGACCTTGTGATTGGCTACTCTTACATCAAATGTCTCATTGTACTGGGCGCAATACCCAGGGTGCCTACAATCCAGCAAACTTGTTACTTAGCCTTGCATGGAAAAAGGGGAGGTTCACTATATCATAAATTGATTCCTTGTTAAATTTGTAATAGTAATCTTTTTTCCCCAAAAGCCTTTATTGATACATTTTTTTTAATGCAAGGCATCTTTCAGAAATCACCTCACTACATTTTTTTTACATGAAACATGAAAATATCATTTAATAATAGGTGATTAATTGTATTGGACCTTTACTTGATAAAATGATTTTCGCCTTCCTAAGGTGTTGTGCAATAAATGACTACGAGATCTAATCTAATATTTCCTCATGATTATCCTCACAGATTTATTATTCCAATTTCAATTTAAGTTGGTGAAAAAATACATTACAATACCCAGCTTTATTCTCTGTGCAAAGTTTTTAGACACTGATCCAGAAAAAGAATGTAGAGCAGAAAATCAGGAGGAATGAAAAAGCCTGAATCAGGGTTGTACTGGGTCCACAATTCAAAATATTAAAGCAAGTGGGTTAGAATATGGCAGTCGCCATGGATGTCTCACAAGAGGTTACCTTTAACTTAAAAGTTTAAGGAGCTGTAAAAGAGATGCAGACAAGAGATAAAGGCTAGGCTTCCAGAAAGTTGAAAGGTGAAGGTGTACATCTTGATAAATCTGTGTAAAGCAGTACCAAGATCTGCTACCATATGATACAGTTTTATGGAGAATCTTTTGCTGAAGTAAACAGGAAGTTTTTGTCTACACTAGAAATGTTCTATTTTTGGTAAAAAAATGTATTTATAGACTTAATGCAAACGTTTCAGAAGTAATGTTGTTTTAAATACAGTAATTATTTGTAATCAATATATTTCTTTAAATGAGCTTTTAATAAAGTTACCAATTTTTATCAGAAAATATATATAAGAATGTAAAAACTTATAACTGATAGTATTTTGATCCCTAGATACCATGTTTCTTCATACAAATACAAAACCACCATGACTTCATTTAAAATGAAAATTCTTCAAATATTTTCTTTTTGGGAATTTGCAGATGTTTCACTGTTACTACGTGTACACTATTTCATACAAATACTTTATCTTGTGACAGAACAGTGTGCAGGTCGTCTTTCTTTTTTGTATGTCATATTTTTACTTGTTTCATTCAAATTTTAGGTAAAATGCTGACAAATTCTCTAGTTCACTTTATTGTAGCAGAAGGCAAAAACATGATTTGGATGAGCATTTTCTCATCTTATCTTATCTTTAAAACCATAATACCGTCTGCTGATTTATTTCATATGTTCTTCAATGCATAGCAAATGGTCTCTTTATAAACCTTGCCTAGTCCGTTTTTCCTAATGTACAAATATGGCATTATTATGCTTGCCTAAACAATTTATGAATGACATCTCATGAAATCACAAGTTTTGTTATGTTTCTGGGCACACCAACTAAAATTGATTTACATTTAATTTCAAATAATTTATTATAAACATAATGAATACTACAACAAAGTGTACTGCTGCCACTGTAGTATCCCAGCTTTGCCTGTCTATGCATTTGTCTTTCTGGGTATTTTTGATCCATAAGCATAAAATCCCAGGCAACCAACTCCAAAAGGTCTGAGACTAAACCCAGGACAATCATTTTGTCCTGCACTTTGTAGCTCTACCTCCTTCCATGGTACTATCTCTATAACACAATGCTATGTTATCTTGTTTTGCCAGTTATGTCTACATTTCTGGTTGCTGTTGTTTTCCTGTCTGCCTCAACTTTCTGCTTGTTTTGCAACTCCTGCAACTGCCTGGAAGCCATTTGACAAAAGTGATGCCTGTCAATTCAAGAATAGTTGCTCTTTGAACTGTTACTTAACAAAACTGCAACTTCAAAAACAATTAAAAAAAACCTTGAAAGCTTTCTCTTTTTTTTTCCTTTTTTGTTGCTGTTTATCACTTGAGAGATATCCTTTTACTTCCTCTCTAACAGATGAAAAAACACTACTGCTTCCAAAACAGGTGTCTCCACTGGAGGATTTTCCCCCTATTGCTATTCTAATGACACCTGTACTATTTAAAGTTTCCCATTGTTTTTATCCTCCAAGCAATGGTCATCAAGCAAGAAAAAGATGACAAACCTCCCCAGTGAAGACATAAACCATTCTAACCATTCCCCGCTGTATTCAACATTAAAATTAATGTAGATATACTTTTTATTATCCAATAAATGATTTCTAGTACTCATTAAAAGTAATTTTGTAGTTGCTGAGTTCAGCCCTAAAACAATTGGACTGGAAACAACATCTCTTCTTACTATAGTGCCGTATTTAGCAATATAGGGATCACACAGTGAAGAGACCAGCTTTGGTGTGGCTTTTACACTGTGACTGAGGTCATCACTACTGTTCTGCCATAGATATTGACCTAGTCTTGTTGAGTGGAAATCAATCCGACCTCAGAATTACCCTTGGGTAACCCTTGTTTATGCCATCATGAAGCAGAGCCAGCTGGATAATATTAAATTGTTTTGATAGTGTTCATCAACACTTTAATAGACATGCGAGTTAAATTGGCTGGTACAGCAGGGGATGTACTGTTATTTAATAATGTGATTTTGCACTAAGCTGTTGCTCTTATGAAAACAATGCATACAGATTTTGAGATACAGAATAGCAGTGAGATTACTGAAAAGTTCTGTGAGCCTTATTAAAAGTGGGCAATGATAATAATGTATTACAACTTAAACATAATATGTTTTGGATACGCAGCGTGATCAATCAAATCTTTTAATGGCTCGGCACATGCCTTAAAACTATAAGTCACATTACAGAACAGGGTAGCAAAGGGAAGGTGATCTACAGTGGAATACACAGTATATTGAAGTATACATACTTACACTGATTGGTCATCTCATCAAACTTTAACACAAACTGACAAAATTGCTTATGTAATCCCACTGTTTTTTATAGTGAGGGAGCTGGGCATTCCAGACTCCTAATTTCAAACTCACAAATTTTTAGGTCAATATTTTAGGATTTGGTGAATTTGGTGAATTTCCAGTATCCTTACTCCTCCCCCCCTAGCATTCTAATTCTCTCTGTATTTGAAATGTCAAAAAGGAAATGTCAAATTTGTCAAATTTTTTGAATGGAAATTTATTTTACATTGTAGGCTATAATTCTTAGGCATTCACCAAAATATGTCCAATATTTATTCACGGAGTAGACTTTAGTCATGTATCCATATGTACACCCCCATTACATGGGACATATTAGGATTTGTACTTTGCTAAAGAAAGTTAACACTGTTTTGCTTTCAGTTAAACTCACAGAATATAATATGGGCACAGAATTCCTGGCATTTTCAACAGGTTTGAAAATGAGTGCAACCACAACCTCTAGTAAACTTCAATATATTGCATTTTTCTTAGTTTTAGATATCTCTTAACCACCTTGCCGTTAAGCCCGACCTTCGTTCGGGCACAAAAAAATTGCAAGGATGGTTAACCCCGAGATTTTTCCCATCCTTACTTACCTGGTCCCCCTGTGCTCATCCAGCGTCGTTTTCGTATTCCAGCGTCGTCCTCCGTCCAGCGTCGTCCGTCGATCTCCCTCTCCAGCGTCGGGTGCCAGCGGGACCGGTAAGATGCCGGCTGGCATCTTGTGTTCCGCCAGCCGGCATCTTGTGTTCCGCCACCCGGCCGGCGGGACACAAGATGCCGGCCGGCTTCTTACCTGGTCCCGCTGATCGTCCGACGTCCTGCTCGTTCCAGCGCCGGATGATCTCTGGAGGGAGAAGCCGTCCGGCGGAGAAAAAAAACCAGACGGCTCCTCCCTGCGTGCGTGATGACGTCGGCGCGTGTGCGGGAAATTCAAATAGAAACTCATTCATTCATTTTGTATTGGATTCAATACAAACTCCTGTATTGAATCCAATACAAAATAATTCAAATAAATACAAAGTGTGTAATTGGTAAATTCAAACTGTCATTTTGTATTGGATTGAATACAAACTCCCGTATCCAATCCAATACAAAAAATAAAAAAAATGAAAAAAAAAGTAAATAACTTGGAAATTCAAATTTATATTTTGTATTTGATTGGATACAAACTTGCGTATCCAATCCAATACAAAATAATATAAAATTAATACAAAGTACATAACTGGTAAATTCAAACGCTCATTTTATATTGGATTGAATACAAACTCCTGTATCCAATCCAATACAAAAAAATAAATAAAATAAAAGTAAATAACTTGGAAATTCAAATTCTTATTTTGTATTGGATTGGATACAAACTCCCGTATCCAATCAAATACAAAATAATTCAAAACAAACCCCAATAAATACACAATCAAAGTTTTAAAAATTGCCACTTATTCCCTGGATGGCTAGTGTGTAACACTGTGTTTTATCTTACCTTTGCTGATCTTCGCCTAATTTTGACCATTTGCTGCCTGCTTTGACCTCTGCCTGGACTCCGACATCTCTGCCTGCCGCCTGCCCTGACCTCTGCCTGGACTCTGACATCTCCGCCTGCTTTGACCTCTGCTTGGACTCTGACATCTCTGCCTGGACCTGGACATCACCGCCTGCCTGACCCCCCTGCCATGGCTTCAAGCTTTGTTTATGTAGTCATGTTTAAGCTGATTTTTGTGTTTTTCCTTTAATTTTATTAAAAGTAATTTTTTTTTTTAAATGATTGTGTGTTTCAAACATTTTTTATATTCATAATATCTACTAGAACCCCTGTTCGGACATATTTCTGTAAGTTACAGGTCTACAATTTAAAAAAAAAATTTCATGAAAAACGATGGATCACTTTTGGTACAGAAATCTAGACCTCAGTGTAACGCTCAGGAGGTTAAAGTTGTAGGTAACACAAATATGGAAGCATGTATTTGTAAATAATCCACACTATTGATATCACAGTGATATCTTGCTAGCCTCAGTAACACCTTCATTTTGTAACAATCCCTTGAACCCTGGGGCCCCTAAAGTATGTTCATACCGTCACTATCCTTTATTGTGTGCTTATAGTTACTAAATCCTGTACATGCAGTTGACTATACTGTATCCTATAACATTTGCAACTTCTGACTCTCACTTTACATGTGTGTGGTCTACAACAGTTTTCTGTAGCAATATATTTATTGAAAGGCCTTTGGTGACGTCAGGGACCACACCAGACTTCAGTCTACATGTAAAAAGTATGATGAATACCTGGAGGATACAATTTTGTTCATAAAAAGAGCTACATGCATTTTTCCACAAAAAATTTTGCTTCTCAACTGTATTGAACTTTCATTTTACCAGCACATCTGGACATATGGATGATTCCTGAAGAACTCCCCAAGGAGCTTCAAAATGCATATATAGAAAATTCAGATCCTGTAGTTGCATTTAGCCATGGTCCTTGTTTTTTTTTTTTTTTTTTGTATATGCTCTGCCCTTGTAATTTTATAATTTCAGTATAGACTACTACAAAATGCCTTATAGAATGCAGAATGTGGCCTGTGAGATACTTTTCACCTGTACTGTTTAATAAAAAGCCATATGACTCCTCTTAACGTTTTCTATACCCACTTTGCTCTATTAGCCTAACATTCTAATTTACCCCAAAATACATAACAATTGTAGACATTTTTTAATTGGCACTGTTACTTTATTTGTTAAAGCAGAACTGTCAGAAAAAAAATAAAAAAATGCTGTCATATTGGGGAGTGCACTAATGTCAGATTTCAAGGTATAGCAGTGAAGGCTAGAGTCTCCCTTATCAGACTCAGGGCCTGTGTCGAAAAGTATGAACAGAAGAACATAAATTCTCCCTTATCAGGTATTCTTTTCATCATCAGATCATCATCAGATAACCCACCAGGACATACTTCCAGAGCCACTATTTTACAACACCCATTATAAAAGTTGGGACTTTGTGTCACCAGGTGTCATAAAACTCAGGCTCTTGCAAATAAAGCTGCATACACAAGTGCAATTATAGTCCCAATGACTATAATTGCACTTGTGTATGCAGCTTTATTTGCAAGGACCTTTCACAATCCTTTCCAACGACTAAAGACTGCACAATGCATGAACGAGTGCTGTACATACAGCACCTTTCTGCTCTATGCAGAGGGGAGGGGGAGAACGACGGAACGGCAACCCGTTGCCCGCTCTTCCCCTTCCCTTCCATTATGATTGTTCGTCGTCCATCGTCCATGGATTCGCCAGGACGGTCGTTCGGAGGATGGACGACGGGTGCTGTACACTCGCCAGATTCTGGTCTGATATTGGCCCTGAGCTGATTATTGGACAGGAACCATTGGACGTGTGAATTAGTCTCCTAGGACTCAGGAAAGCCTAGAAACCATTAGCCTGTTCTGGTGATCCATAAGCCCCAGACATGCTTAGTTTGATCTCTTTGAACTCCATATTTTGTGCTAACTGATAATCAGGGGGTTGTCAGTTGTCTGAACCTGAAGAATTATGAATCTAACTATATTAAGAACATCCTAGGTGTGTCCACAGAGCATTATAATCTGTGGGAACACATCCTCCCAGCCCTCATACTTCTTGTTTTTATTGGATGATCCTACTAGTCACTCCTTTGAGTATTGACATACAAAAAGCAATGTAAGCCTACCAGAGGAAGTTCTCAAACATATCATCTTGTTGTTAAGGACACTGACAGATTGAGCACTGCAGAGAGCCCAGTGACTTTGAATCATAACTGAACTTTGTATGAGCAACCTGGACCAAGGCAAACCAACTTTCATTTAAGTATTTTTCATCATTATTCACTTTTATTTTACACTGTTGCTTGTTCAGCTATTGTTCTTTGATTAGTCTTTATTTTGTTTACCTATGTAGAGCCCCTGATCCCTCCACACGTGGCCCTAAAATGTTCCTGCACTGTCCTGGATGCCTCCTGTATTCCGGCACCAGGTACCGCCATCTTTTCTTTTCTTCTCCCTACATCACTCAATCTCACGCTTAGCAGTGTGTGCATACATCACTTTTTTCCCATTGCAAGAAAAAGCACCTTCTGAGCATGCCCAAACCCGTGGCATATGTATCCCAGGAGTCTCTGTGCTCCCATTCAGTCTTTACCGTCGTAGTAGTAAAGATATAAGGGTAAGATATAAGGGTAGGGGCTTCCCCCACCCTTAAAAAAAAAAAAAAAAAAAATAGTTTAGAAAAAAAATATGATTCACATAAGGATTATCTACCCCGATTGACATGCTTCTTGCTCAGTGGTGTGTGTGACACAGACATGTAGGGTCACAATATAACAGGTGAAGCTGTAAAGACCTTTTTATGAATAATTTTAAATACATTGCTGCCAAATGTGTAGATACCTGGGAGCTGCTGGTGTAGTTCATAACCAATAAATGTATGCCAAAAGATTAGGGAGCAATGTTGGATGACAGACAGAAATTGAAAATGACTTTATGTGGAGAAGTTACAATCACCAGATTTCTTAGTGGTAATAAATCTGATTGCCACTTTATAATCACCAATTAGCATTCATCACTTTGCAGACTACAATGGAGATTAGGGTGTTTGAAAAAAAACACTGCTATCTCCAGTTTTGAAGTATAACTGCTAAATTGTGACTACCACTACATTATTATTTAATTAAAGACTACAATAGACTTAAGCTGCGTACACACTTGCAATTTTTGTCGTTGGAAAGGATCTTTCACGATCCTTTCCAACGACAAGGGGCTGCAAGATGCATGAATGATGCTGTACATACAGCACCGTTCACGCTCTATGGAGAGGGGAGGGGGAGAGCGACGGAGCGGCACCCTGCTGCGCGCTCTCCCCTTCACTTTCATTACGATCGGCTGTCGTCCATCGTCCGTGGATCCGGCAGGTCGGTCGTCCGGACGATGGACGACACCGACTGTACACACGGAAGATTTTCACCCGATAATTGGCCGATGCCGATTATCGGGCGATAAAAATCTGCCGTGTGTACGTAGCTTTACATTGTGGTCATACACTTCTCTATAACAATAGCAGTACACTACTACTCTAAAATTGGTGAGTGGCACTCTGATCAAGTTAGGATCAATTACGGATTGCTACTGTAAAAAAATGTATTACTCATAAAAAAGTGGCAATCTTTTTTCTGCTCCCAATCTTTGATAAATAGGCTCCTAATTTATACAACTCTTTTTGCATGGCTACCTACATCTGGCCACCAAATTTATACAAACCAAGTGCCACTCTCTCCAGACTATATACACTACCAGGGGTGGTCTAACTAACCAGGCTTCCTAATGTCAAATTAGATCTGGGACAGTTATTTTGTAAGTCAATAATTATTTGTTTTTTGGTGATGGTACTAGATATCCAAAAGCACTGGAGCAACTCTTCCCTCAGTTTCCTTATTAACACCAAGAACACCTTTTTAGAGAAGCAAACAAACTGCTGTTATTAATCACATTACTTATAGTACATATATACATTTTTAGCTTTAAAAATTGTACTACCAACTCTAACTTCATGGTTTTAAGGCTCAATTTGTTATATGCAAATTATTTATTATTATATATGATATGCTCCCATTTGGTGGACTACAAAAAATATGTAAAAAATGTACATGTACCTAAATGTGGCTTGTACCTTGTAACTTGTAAACTACATTTTTTGGTGTGTGTGTGTATATATATATATATATATATATATATATATATATATGGGAGGGATGGTATTACTGAGTTGGCAGGACCAGAAGTTCTAATTGACCTCTGTTGTGGACAATTGCATGTCATAGTGCTGCAAGCGTCCTCAGGGGGCAAAGTCAGAGTAAAAAAAATCTGTGCACAAAAAAGATAGTAGCAGTAACAGTCCAAAGGGTTAACATCTAAGCTAGTCTGACTCATTGCAAATTTGCTTTTCAGTAAGTATTTTTTTCAACCTGCCAGTGACAATTTTGCACAACAGTTCTTCTTTAAGCACATGAACTACATGAGTAGCTTTGTAACATGGAACAACTGTGCTAGCAGTTCAATGAAGTGTACAGGAAATAGCTATCTGCTGCACCCACTGTTTCAGTGTCAATTGTGTAGTTATGTGTATTGGTATGTATATTGGTATGTTTTCAATACACAAACTGGTGCATGTTTCAACTCCTCAAAAGTGTACATTCAAGTCACACAAAGGAAACCAATAATGCAAGCACTGACATGTCTAAGGGCTTAGGGCAAACTATTAACAAACCATTCTAATAGTAGTGACATCCTTAAAAGGCTTTCTTCTAGCTTACCTCCAACACTTACATGTGACAACTAAAAAGCATACATGTTGTCAGTAATGCCTTTTTTGTGCACAACAGAAAAAGGAAAAATAAACAAATAGAAATCATTTATATTTTAAAATTTAAACTAAAAATAGAAACCCATTCATTAACAGATTAAAAATCCACAACCTGATTCTTCCCAATTAGAGACAATTCTTAGTGGTATGATAGTTCAACACAGTATAGGTTGTTCAGCAGCATGGAGCATAGCAATATTTTGTATATTTTAGCTTTGTAACATATTTTTAAATGTATTGAAAACATTCCTGGGGGACCTAAACTAAGTATATTATTAAAATAATGATGTAAAACTCAAGCTTGGCTCTGTCCTTCAAGTTCCCAAGTGCACCCTAATTGATGGACTAATAGAAAAGCTCGGAAAGCAGATGTAAAGCAGCATTTTACAGAACAAGTTGAGCTTTGCAAACAACAAAAGCAGCATATGTCACTGCTGATCATTTCATCAAATATTCATTTTGAATTAGCTACATTGGTAGTTCAGTGTATGATAACCAGAACCAGTTTGCTAACACTGCATAAAAAACACTATTTTATTAATAAAGAAAAAATTAAGGGATTTTTGTGAATCTCCAGCATCAAAAGCAACACAATAGTAAAATAGTAATAAAAAATAATTCTGAGATGTAAAAGACAATTCCTTTTTTGTAATCTTGTTTCTATAAAAGTGATCTACTTACTTTATTATATCATATGGAGAAACATACAACTACTGGATCTGTTCTTTTTGACAATTTCATTTATTGTATACTGAGTTATTCACTTTGAGCTGGTATGTAATTTTTTCTCAATAAAGAATTTTAAAAAAGTGATAATTTTTTGACCTACCATATACAAGAATGTCTTCGTATTGGGAAACGTGTGTAGAACAGCATTCTGTCAGTCCTCTGGTGAGACTCCATGGGAAGGAAAGATAAATACTGGAATGCGTTATAATGTTAAAGATAATCCACAAATTGTCCCATGATTAATTATCCACTATGGATAAGAGAGATTATGTCCAGGCACTGCCTTCCTTTAAGGTCTGCATTACTTGTGCTCCTTCTGATGCTGCAAATAAACTTTAAAGTTCAACTAGTTTGGTTATCACTTTTGAATGTGAAAAATGAATGAAAAAAAGTTGTGGTATTTTCTGTAATATTCTTTGGAGGAATCCTTTTGAACTTGTGTTGTTAAGAGGCAGAAGGAAGTGTCTCCCAAGTTTGTGACCATACCATGTGTCCTGATCTCCATCAGTTGCTCTTTAAACTGTAGCTTTGTTTTGATCTGCAAATCAGAGGCTGGTACAATGCACTTCCTGTGTGTGTGTGTATGTGTGTGTGTGTGTGCTGGTTTGCTGCTGACTGTCTATATCCTTTCCACACACCCTCTGGGGTGAAACTCATTTACACAGAATGCACAGACGTGTCCTCCCCCTTACTGTCTCCATCTCTTTCTCTCTCCAATTCTAGAGTAGTATTCTGAAACCTGACACACAAAAAAAGCCTTGTTTCTTTGCTCTAACACTTCATCATTGTATTCACAAAGAGTTTCTAAACTGTCATTCTTCTTTAATGCTGCTGTTTAGTTTTGCTGATATACCCCTTCAATGGCCATACACTAGCCCGCCACGTACCTCATATCATTATCATGTCAGTGAGCTTGCATGCTTTTCTTTCACTTCCTCTGGTGTTTCAAAATTACAATATGCTCACTTTACAAAAAATATGACCGTTCATTTCGGCAGAGTCAAATGAGATTTGAAAACGTCAGTCACATGGCCAAAAAATACTTTGTGAATTTACCCCAATGTATATTAGTGGTTTTACTACATATAAGCGCTTGCTAAGAGAAAAGCTTTTAGGATGGCCTCATGTTACAATTTGATTGCACAATCTCTGTGCATTTTTAGGCAGGCCGTGAAATCCAGAAGATTGTACAATCAGAAGGTAAAGTGTATGCCCTACTTTGAAGATAAGATTGCCATTTTCCCATCAGTTTTATCAAGTTACACAGCTGTAACAACTAATGGAATAAAGTAACCTGGCATCACATAATGGTTTGGAAAAATCTAGTAGTCTAGTAGCTGAAACCCTACAAATTACCATGTTTATGGACTCCATTGGGATTATGTGTTACCTAGTCCAAACAAATGTTTATTTACCCACGTCACACCAAAGTGATTATATTGTTTTTTGCTAGACCCTTTTTTTGCAGTGTTACACTATATATATATATATATATATATATATACATGTTATCTAATCTATATATGTTGATATTCTTGTTGTATATTGTTGATATTCTTGTTGTATATGTTGATATAGTTTTTATGAAGCCGATCAATACTACTGGCAAACTTGGTTAACATTGTACCAAATTGGTCCATTCACTAACTTTTCTATGGCAGGCAGTGGGAGGTGGGAAGATTGTGACATTATTTTCAGATGCCACATGCAGCATCCCAGGTGCCTCTACACACTTGAACAGGAAATGCTTTTCACCACAACAACCACAGCACCACAGTACAAATATAAAAAACACACAACACTGGGACTTTTGCAGGTGCTTGGAAATGCCTAAAAAGCCTAAAAGTAACAGCCTGTTACTGCTCCTGGGCACCTTACAAACTCTTACGAAATACATTGAAATTCCTGGCTGTCAATTTGACAGCCAGCAATTGTTGGTAATAGTGCATGAGACAATACAGGTGATGGATGCAATAAAAACTACGTTTAAAATCTTATAATATATCATTTCGTGATTGGTTTTATATATTATTTTTTGGCCATTTACTTTTTAATAGAAGAACGCAAACGTAAAACAGATGTAAAGTGAAAAGCTTTAACTTTTTTTTTCTCTATGGAATGCATCTGAACAGAAAAACCAAGCCTTACAATGTTATCTGACCATGTCCTAAAATGTCTTATTCAAAGATCAAGTGTACTATCTTACACCATTCTGGCAGAGACCAGTGCAGAATGAAGATGGGAAAAGCACAAATAAGCCAATGGTATGTTTTACAGTAAGGAAAATGGCAATAGAAGTAGAAATCAGAATGACAGAACTCTAGGTGTGGAGAAGAGACCCATACGAGAAAATGAAACTACAGCAAACTAGAATCAGGAATTGGTCACTTGGATAGTGTGATCACAGGCACATACATATCTTCTCACAAGTAATAAAAACATTCTACAATTGCAAGGTTTTTCCAAATTCATTTGTCACATTAGGCATACATCCAATTCACACTGTTTCTTATAGAATACAGAAAACTCTGAGCACCAAGTGAAATCTGTGACCCGCTATTGCTTTTCAGGTAACATTATAGGAGCCAAATGCCAGGAACTTCCGCTCAAGAAGTACTAAAGGTCACAAAAATACTACTTAGCAAGTAGTAAGTACTGAAAATTAACCTGTGGGCTATACTTACCTTGTAAAGTGGCCCCAAGTGTTTACAGGGCTGGACTTCCACTAAACCAGCTTGCCAGGGATAGTTCCATATAAACAAAATTCCACAATTAACACAAACACTTTACTGAAAAACAGAAGTGATCAAGTATTGGAACAAGTTGAAACATAAGTAATAACTATCTGATAATTTTTTAAATAAGAATGCAAATTTACAATACTTATAAATTAACGGCACTGCAAGGGTTTAATGCACTGAAGATAATAATGCTTTTAAAGGAAAAGAAAATAGTTAAACCTAACACAATTATCTCTAAGGACGGGTTATGTTCTTGGGTTTAGATACACTTTTTAACATTTATGCAAGAGGTTATCTTGACAGAACTGGAGCTTTTTATCTCTGATGCTGTACAAAGCATTTTAGTTACAAAGAGTTAAACAGTTACAAAGAATTACAAATCATACATTAGGTATACCAAATATAAACAAGAATAAGTGTATGGTAATTCTCAACACAAACACACAGTTATCCTTATATTCCTGATACATCTGTAGGTCAGCTGCCTGGGAGTCAGGCACTTCACTGGCAATGGTCACTAATGTTTTGTAGCTTGGCTGAATGTCAAACTTTGAAACATAGCTTGCTTGATTGATAAAGCCCTATCACTGCATGAAATCAGACTGATGGACATTAGTCTGCCTGGTATTTAGGAACAATGGACAAAGCAAGTTACAGATTCCAAAGTATGTCATTACCGAGTCAGAACAGGGGATCACGTTTTGTGAAAGGTCAATTAATGGTGTGTATAATGCGGAATGCGCGTGGTGTTTTCTAACAATTGGTTGGACAAACTTTATTCAGCTAAAATGTTAAAAAGTTGATTGTAGTAATGAATGAATATAAATGCATGAATGTGTTTAAATTATATTTATTTAGGAGTAAAGGCCAATCACTTTGTCATCATTTAAAAAAATCAAAGCACAATTTGTACCTAAATACAAATTTTTGCCAGCATGCCAAGAAGGCAATATATGTTGTCTCCATATGTCAATACCTCTAGCATCCATAATATTTTAATCTACTGCTTGCTACACATGTACATTGCAGTGTACAGTTTCTTGTTCCCCGGCGTGGGATTTGTATCATTATTGGTTCAGTTTATAGGTGCAAAAGGCTTCTAGGTAGGCTACAAAGCTAGCAATATCACATAGTGGGTAACAATTGGATTCTCTTGGTGCTATAAAGTAAGTTAGCCCTACAAACCGCTCTGTCTTTAGGGCATTTGCAACTGTGGACATTTAAAGGTCAATATTACAGGTAGCGTGCTGATATCTACATATTAGTCACTGCCACACTTGCTTCCTCCATGTGTAGTGATGTAATGCCTTCAGAACATATCCTTCCACCCACATATAGTATATTTTAGAAATAGGAATCTTGTGATTGTTGAAATGAATTTCCCATGCAGTATAAAAAGTCTTCTGTAGTGAGCAAGGTTAGAGAGAAAACACTTTCATTAGTGAATTTGGGTGATCCAGCAAACCTGGTTTGGATCTGATCTAGGATTCAAAACGATTGCTAGCAAATAGCAAATGACTTTGAAGAAAATCCATTCCAGGTTTGCTGAATCACCTAGATTCACTGATAAAAGTGTATCCTCTCCAGATATGGTGAGCTTTTATGGATCAGGCCCTATGTGTTGGGTGTAATTTTCAGTATTTACCCTTATTCTCTATGTATTGATTGTTGTAGACAAAGACCTGGTAACAATAAAATTTATAACAGATTGCAGCACTGGCATAGTTTACAGGAAGTTGTCAGCACACAAGAAATCTGGTAGATCAACAGGCATTTTTCCATTATTCAGATATATACTGTATATAAAAAAAATCTTTCTATAATAACCAAACCAAAATGGAGAAAATGGGACAATTTCATTGTTAGGGTTTACATATACCTTACTTTGTATGTATTGATGCTGCACAATACTCTTTACGCCTTTGGAGTCTTTTGCACTAAATTTGTGCCTGAATCTTGTAGTACATGTAGTTGAAAGATATTTAATGTTTTAAAGCATTTCATTAACTGAATAAAATCTCTCTCTTGTATTTTTAGTTTGCAAGCTTTAGGAATACAGTTCCATTTTCAGTATTAAATAATGATAATGACAGTAACTGTATATACAGTGCGCTAAACACTAAGGCTAAGATCAAATGGACACTGAGGTTGTCATGCGATTACCGCTTCCCGATGCCTGTAAACCATACCTGTGGTTGGGACACTACATGTAGCACCCCATCATCGACCACCCATAGGAAATACATGTGGGTGGTAGTGTGAAGTTCAGTATCATCTGCTGTAAAATGTTGGAGTAGCTGAGCCGTTGGCAAGGTACAAACCACCAGGAGTTGCTAAGGATTGCCTGGTTCTATTGCCCATTTGAACCGAGCCTAAGAATAAACCCCTTTTAATGCATGAAATTACTAGCTAGCTACGTGAATGACTAGTACTGTTGATATTACATTTTCTAGTTTTTGTTTTTGCTTTGAGTTTGAACTTACTTTAAATCAATCATATAGTAAGAAATTTTTAGAACCCCTATCATTTATTTTTTGGTTTCTGTTACTATGTAGATTTTCCCTCACTTCCTATCCTAGAAATATTATTGCAGCAGTGGAGTTCTCTTTGAAATGATGCAATGGCAAAAAAACAAAAAATTCAGTTGGTGAGGGAAGCTTGAACTGTCATCAGCTTTTTATTGGTGTCCTCATCCCTGTTAAAGATTTTATCTAACTTGCTATAGTGACGTTTGCTGCACTGTTACAAGGAAAAGAAAAGCCTGAAACATCTGCCTGTTGAAGTTCTGATAATTACACAGTTCACCTCAACAACAGAAATTCCAGAGAAGTCATATTTAGCTGCAGGCTGATTTGCAGAATTTTCCTCCAGCGTCTGGAACTTATGATGGTATTCAGACCCTTAAAGTGATTTTACTGTTCTTTAGAAATCGACATGTATAATACACAAAACAAAACACATCTGAGTAATACAGAATCTTCCTTTAATAATAAAATAAAAGAACACCATCATTGTCCTAATACTTGCCTGTCCAGGAATGACTGTTCATATTTTTATAGGTCTTTGGATAAATTGTAAGCTAGGTGTGTACACTTAGCTAGATACTAACAAGCTAAGTAAAAAAAAAATTGTTGAAAAAAAAAAAATAAAAAGTAGCAGGGGGCAACAAAATAATTGCTAACCCAGGCAAGAGAAAAGCCTCTCTTCTTATGTCTTAATTGCCATTGGATGAAGGAGGATTGTAGGACGACGCAGGACTCAATCGAGGAAACCTCTAGCAGGATCGAGGGTTCTACTGATTTAAAGGTAATTGAGTTTTTTTTTTTTTTCAGCTTACTTCTGTTGTAAGTGAGATGGCTGGGTCTAGGGAACATACTAAAGCAGAGATTTTGTTTGCTGATTATGTACCAGTGAGCTGTTTATAAACAAAATATTGACTTGCTTGAAATGCTTTTATTAACAAACGCAAAGGAAAGGTTTGCTTTAAAGCAGACCTAAACTCTATTATTAGGCTTAATATTAGAATATTATTGTCATTTACTTGCACTAGAATGATAGTCCCCTTAGTGGTGCTGACTGTGTTAGCTTGCATCCATAAAAAATAAAACATTTATATGTATTGAAGCAGCCATCTTGTGTGTGGCAACCACTTCTGACTTTCTCCGTCCGCACACTTCCTTCACTGCCCAAGCTCACCATCCAAGCCTTCAACCAATCAAGAAGCCGGTGTGTTGTCTTTCTTGATTGGTTGGTATGTTCATTATGTTTGACAACATTGCCATATATTTTTCCTCTATCATCCAGGGCAGGGGTGTCAAACTCTGGCCCGCAACGTCCTTTTATTTGGCCCCAAAGGCCCCATCCTAAATATGAACTGCAGTTGGCCCACCGCTGCATTGAAATAGCGACGCTAATACAATTCCATGGCATCACTCGTGTCTTTAGACCAGCAGCCTCTCTGCCTATGTGTGGCCCCGCATTGGACTGTTTTATAGACGCAGGGAATTGTAGTTGCAGTGCTATTTCAGTGAAGAGGGATTTCCAGTCACTCATAACATTAAGCCCCGCATTAGACTGTTTTCTTGACACAGGGAATTATAGTAGCGGTGCTATTTCAGTTTCAAGTTTGGCCCGCGACTTTGTCTAAGTTTTTAATTTTGGCCCATTGTGTATTTCAGTTTGCTACAACTGATCCAGGGGAATTTTTTAGGCCTCCATAGACTTGATTTACTACCACTTTAATAAAAGCTTGTGCAAGCAATTTTGCAAGCAGATTCAATGATACATTTTCCCAGCAGCATTAGCAGCCTCCAGGACACTGTCACATTGCATAATTCAGTTTAGGTCCACATTAAGAATAGTTTTGGAGTCTAGACATTGGTTTTCCAAATTCTAAGAATTCAGTAAGGGCATAATGATGTGGAAGATATGTACTGTAAAAAATAATCTTTAACCATCAATCCCTAAATACACCATCAAAGAACAGACATGGCATGGTGTGTGACCTTGGTGCCAAGACCCCTTCGTGCACCCAAACCTGAAAGATTCCTCAAATCTCTACAACTTTTTGCACCTGCACCACTTTCTTTTAACAATAAGAAAACCCCCTCTGTTGCATTGTGGGATACAGAGGAACTGTTGGACGACCCATAAAAGTGCCTTTGGACTTCTACAGCTGTTTGGATGAACTGATGAGACTTTTTACTAATGCAAATCTATATCCAAGCTGTAAAGGACTATTGTCCATTAAAAGGCAACTGTGTCTCTATATAAGGAAAAAAATTAGCTTTTTACCCTTGCCATTAAAACATACATTTAAATACAGTCATTCGATGTAGACATCATTGATATCTTGATGTTTCTGTGGGACAAATCCAGCCAGAATAAATATTTGCTATCAAGGGTGCATGTTCCTAGCGATTATTCTCTATGGGTATGCCTAATGCATACCCTACTATTGTCAGGACAGCTAGGATACAGAAGTATTGAACTTTTAATATGGACTTCCTGTATTGCAGAAAAACACTGCAGAAGATTTTCTATTTTAAGAAATAAAACACACTGATGAAAATAAAGAATGTGGCTGTTTACAGCTGTTGTGTGTTGTTTAAATGTGATATGTTTAACAGTTAAGAAAGTTTTTTTTTTCTCTGGAACAATGACATGATACAGTAATATAAGGATTTGGCCTATAGTTAGGGGTATGTATATGCCCATTTCTGTCTAGATTGGGGCTGTTCAATACCAGTTACCATATTTATTCGAGTATAACGCGCACTCGTGTATAACGCGCACCCCTAATTTTCGATTAAACATCGGTATAAAATTTTGTTTACACCAAGCATTTTAATTGACAAAAAATATTATTGAACACGTGCGGCCATGATAAAAATCATTTATTAACAACTTAAACTGATATAAACACAATACCGAAATAAAATTAGCGGCAATGCTTACCGTAACGTGTGGGCGAGGAAATGAAGCGGCAAACCCAATTCGGGGGTGGCAGGGCTGGGGTGGCAGTGGCGGCCGGTCCATTGAGGGCGTACGCGAATTGTGAGTTTGCACTGCGCCTTTTCCGGGCTGCAGCCGCTCACTGTACGCGAGGGCGAAGGAAAAAAAAACGTCACCGCGTCGCGTACAGTGAGCGGCTGCAGCCCAGAAAAGGGGCAGTGCAAACTCACAATTCGCGTACGCCCTCAATGGACCGGCCGCCACTGCCACCCCAGCCCTCGTTTATAACGCGCACCCAAACTTTGATTTCTTTTTTTGGTATAAAATTTTGCGCGTTATACTCGAATAAATACGGTAATAACTAATACCAGAGCCACGGAAAATGAAACATATGTTTGCCAATGTAACCAGTCATAATCATAAAGCAAACATCATTCTAAATAAATGATTCCAAAAAATATGCTAATTCTAAATCAATAGTCTTAAAACTTAATCAAAAGACTTTATTTAAAACTTAGGAAAAAGCAGACCTGGAACTTGAATTGTTGTGCAGGGAAATATGCCTTGTTATATACACTTTGTTAAAAAGCGAACAGACCACTCCTCTCGATTTCCATTACCCCTCACGCACAAGTAATGAGCAAAGAAAGTTATGACTGTTGAAAAATCAACAGGAAAATTAATAAAAGATGTTCATTGTTTGGGTTTTCATACACAAAACAAAAAACAGCTTTGCTGGGCTTTTGCAGCCAATTGCAAAATCCTAGAAGGCCTAGCAGTGACAGCCTGTTAACGCTTCTGGGTGCCTTGTGTCTCTTGGTGGTGGTTAACGCCACAGTAAAATACCACAAGTCTGTACTCAGAATCTCAGTCAGATAATTATTGCTTTGATTTCCTGTCCTCCAAGTGGGGTCATGGATAGCAATGAATAGCTGACAGATCTTTTTACTTCTAACAAGTTTGTCAACAGCTACAGAAAAATGGATAGCCGATAGTTTACCAGATTTCAAGCTAAATTGTTAGCCATGCACAGTTCATGTCATCAAAATTAAACGAACTACTACAAAAGAACTACTGCATATACTTTTTTAAATACATTTTTACACTTCCACGTTAAAACAAAGTGTTAAGGACAAACTATATAAAAAAATCAAACTACATAATTTTAATTCAGAGAATATCTAGTATGTTCTATTTTGTGGTATTACTCACTGAAAATCTTTGGGCAGGCATACTGCCTGCATACTATATATGTAATCACTAGAGAGCAGCATAGCTCCAAAAATGCACCCAAACCTGTAAAACAGGACAACTACTACAAATAGTAATTAGCTATAGATAATAAATGAATACATTGTCAAACAGATCTGAAGAGATATTCTGAAATCCAGAATATGGAATATTTACAAAGGCTTTCTCTTTCTCTCTAAAGTAATACCAGTAAGGCTATGTACACACGTTGGATAATTCTTAGCCAATACGAGCTGTCGCTGTCGTGTTGTTATTATTAATAAACAGGATTTATATAGCGCCAACATATTACGCAGAGCTGTACATTAAATAGGGGTTGCAAATGACAAACAAATACAGACAGTGACACTGGAGGAGAGGACCCTGCCCCCGAAGAGTTTATAATCTAGTGGGTGGTAATCTCAGATGAGAATCTGACAATAGTTCAGAGGTCGTCCATGCATCCCTCCTACTGCTTCCATGAGCGGCAGAAGTTGTACAACTGCAATTGAAGTAAAGGCAGGAGAACCCAGCGGGGTGACGCTCGCTCATTCTCCTCCCTCCTCTCTCCAAAGAACAGAAACAAATACAGACAGTGACACTCGAGGAGAGGACCCTGCCCCCGAAGAGCTTATAATCTAGTGGGTGGTAATCTCAGATGAGAATCTGACAATAGTTCAGAGGTCGTCCATGCATCCCTCCTACTGCTTCCATGAGCGGCAGAAGTTGTACAACTGCAATTGAAGTAAAGGCAGGAGAACCCAGCGGGGTGACGCTCGCTCATTCTCCTCCCTCCTCACTCCAAAGAACAGAAACAAATACAGACAGTGACACTGGAGGAGAGGACCCTGCCCCCAAGAGCTTACAATCTAGTAGGTGTTCATCTCAGATGAGAATCGCTCATTCTCCTCCCTCCTCTCTCCAAAGAACAGAATGGTGCTGTTTGTTCATGTTTCGATCATTTGCACTGAAAAGGACAATATTCGAGTGTGTGTATGCAGCCTAAGAAGTCACACTGTGGACAAAAATACTATAAAATAATATCAAATACTAGGAAATGCATCCAACATGCAGGAAAATAGGCAAGTTTGTGTTTAATCAGTCCCAGTGGAAAAACACAAATACTAAGAATTAAACTAGCTTAATTTCTTTGCAATACTCGCTCAGGAAGCACCTACTTTGACATAGGTTAACTTGTAGGTGGATCAAAAATGAACACACAAGCACAGTTCATCAACAAGTGATCATAAACAGGGGAGAGGGGGTGCAAAGTGCCTATGATGAGCATCTCACAAACTGGAGGACATTGAAACATCATACATCTCCAGGCGAAAAGGACTACCTGGTCCTCGTGATAGATCCGCACCTGGGGACCGCTATACTTAAAGAAGTTCCTTGCTGGTATTTACCCTGTTTACACCACACTTGTGGTTTGGTGTACCTAGCTGTTTTTTTCATGGGTTAATAACACCTGAAACCTAAAGTTCCATCCACCAAATGTACACCAAATACTATAGTATACTAAATACCATTTTTAATGTTTTTACAATTGGCATAAGTAACTAAGGCTATGTCTACACTGAACTTAATATTAAAAACACTTATAAATGCTCATACAGCTTTTGTATGGCTTTATAAGTGTTTATAAGATGTTTTAAATGTGGCAAGGTTAGGTAGGTGAAACCACCAAATGCCCCAAAACGCCCAAAAAACACCCAAAGTGCTGAATACCACCAAAACACCATTCAGGTCAATGGGAATGTTTATGAGCATTTTAAGTTCTTCAAAATGCTCCAGGATCTGTTTACAGCCCATAGAGAAAACATTTTGATTCTGACTGGCCCATTGGAATCAGTGGGAAATTAAAACATGGACATTTAAATGCTCAGGCTAAACGTTGCGGAAACAGTCCATTTAGACTTAGCCTAAATGTGAATTTTGAAACTGGATTTATCTTCAAATAGTTCAAACGTTGGCCTTTGACTAAATATGTTTATAAAAAATATAAATAGTAGCCTGTTCTGATCCATGTTAAATACAAAGTTGTTATTCTCTTGTGTTTATGAATCACAGATCTTTCTCAAATACCGTGAGATTGTTAAGATAAAACCAAATCAGGCTAGGAAAAAAAATGAAACCCAGGAAAGTATGTTATCTTTAGGACAAGTGCACTGTAATCTGTTATAAATTATTAAACCTACACAGGATATTCCATTCAACTCACTCATTTGACATTTCCATTCCTTTTGAAAAATAATTATTCTAGGGCTATTCACTAATAAACAGGAACTCCACTAAACACTTCTTGACTTTTACTGGTTTTAACCTAAAGACCCGATTGCAAGCTTTTCTTTTTATTTATTTGAAATATATTTGTGGGTATTGGAGAAAGGGGCGGGTGATGAATGCAGCTCAGCATTGGGTGCTAGAAAAAACCCTGAAAATCGGGAAGTAAAGAAGAAAGACGATGGGGGCACCCTACAATGGAATGTGGATAGGTGAGTAATCCGCTTTAAAGTCCATCTAAGTCTACCCTGTCCACAAGGTGACAACACTGATGTGTGAATTTAATCTAGAACATAACATTGGCACCTTATTAGAGGAAGTGGAAAAATAATAGTTCCAGGGGCAGGATCAACAGGTAACAATCCTGAAGCAAAACCTGTTGCAGACAGCATTATATGTGTCATATTCTAAGTTGCCTATATTAACATTTGAAGCATTCTAAGATAATATTACTAGCATCCTAAGCAGTAGCATATTTAACGAAACAGGCGAGTCAAAAACAGGTTCTCCATGAGAAAGACGCTCATTGGCTGAAGCACATTACTCTCCAATCCCCTCCACCTGGATAACCAGGCAGACACCCTCCTAACAATCAGTTGGAAATTAGTTTCAGATGCTTTTACTGACCTTTGACCTGCAGTCATTGCTAGGTGGTAGGAGGTACCTTTTTAGCAAAAAAAACCTTTATTAAGTTTAAATGTGTTCTCTTTTTACATTCTTAAGTAAAAACAACACACTTTGTCCCACCCATTTTTTACATCTATACACAATCTGTCGATAAAATTTAACTAGCTGTGTTTAAAACTTACCAGCACTAGATGCCGGTAAATGGGGATTTATGAAGGGAAGGCTGCCTTTATCCAGAATTCTGTTTTCTGTCATCCCAGAGCCATTCCAGACTTCCCATTACACTGTTTTGTATGTTTATTAAAAGCGTCAGTCACTCAAGTGCTCTAGACCTGGAAAATGTAATAACATTTCTCCTATGTGCAAATAGGTGTGTGATAATGAGACCTTGGCACGGAAGTAAAAGACAGCAATAGATTCAATCTACTAACATGTCCAGTATGAGTTATTTTAATTGTTTTCATTTCTGTATTCTCATGAAAATGTTCTCAGCAAAATTGTTTAATTCACTTGAATATCACAAAATTGTTCCTGTCTCCTAACATGAAATACATTTTTGAAAGTATCCCCATCTCAAATTGCTCCATTTTATCACATTGCTCAATTTATCAACCATTCATGCATATAAAACTTTAATTAAATTGAAAAATTCCTATTATTTACCTTCAGTTGAGAGAATAAGGAACTTTGTTTTTAGTTTGGGTGTGATTTTACCCTGTTGATCCAGCCAGTAAGGGACTTTCCTTCCTAGGATGACAACATTAACAAGAATTTTGTCTCTGCAGGAGAAGTATTGTCACCCTAGGACATACATCATGTTGGTTGGTCTGTGTTTGACCAGCTTATTTCACAACATTCAGCTTCTGTAGTTTCCATTGCTGCAAAGTAGTAGGAGCTTGGAGCATAGAGCTGCAGTGACTTTCCTTGGCAAATGAGGTTAGGTAAAAGAAAATAAAAAGCAACAAACATCCTTTTCCTGTATTTAGGTAATGTATGTACATTTCTAAGTCAACTTTAGTTATACTTTAAAATGTGTGGATTTTTGCCATTTGTGGCCCAGTAGATAGATTTCCCTTTCCTTGGACATCTCTCCAAAGTGAATATCTTGGAAGAACATTTACTTTTGAAATAAGATAAATCACTTGTCTGTGAACCATTTCATTAGCTTTAACTAAGGAACTTAAAGTAAACCTTGTAAAAAAAGCAAGGTTTCCTTATTATTCCCACCACTGCAATGGAAAATGCAGTTAAAAAAAACACTTAAACAGTAGAGGAAAAAATACTTTCCTTGCACATCAGTTTCCGACTGCTGCACCTAGGTGAGCCTGACATACTCAATGTAGGACCCTGAGAAAGTTATATTTGTTATCAGGCAGAGCATTATTGCAGAAAAGGAAGGGTTCCTTCTATCCACATGCCTGTTGTGAAAAAATGTTCACAACAGGCATGTGGATATATCAAAGTAACAGGAAAGTCTTGTTCCCTGTACAGGTCAGTAACTACAGGACAAAAAGCTCAGATAATGTCCTTGCATGGAAAGACACTATAATTGTGGAAATTATTACATAAAGTGGTATAGGACCAACTTTTGGTGGAAAAAAATCAATGTTAAAAGTAGTAGATGACCACCTTTTAGATAGTATCTGTTATACTACTACAATCACTTGTGAACTTGTAGTTTATTTTAAGTTTTAATTACTGGAACAGAGGCCGATGTGATACCAGCTACAACCATTAACACTCTGCCTACATTTGTTAAAACTGGACAAACTTCAGTATTATCTAAGTGCTAAGATTCCTACATGTTCTAGATTGAAACTTTTTGGTAAAGGTCCAGAAATGTGAGAATACTACAAACATCCTGGTTAAAATGCTGAAAAGGTATGTATGGTGAGAACAAAGATACCAGAATTTAAAGTGAATTCTTTCAGGGTAATTTATATCTTGCAGTTTACTAAATCAGTAAGCCCTAAGCTAAAAGAAACATAAGAAAACAACATATAAGGATTCTAACATTGGTTATGCAGATACCTGAGGTTTGAGCTCAGTCTCTCCTATCTTACAAGAACTCTGCACTTCAAATGGCATATGAGTGGCAACACCCTACTAAAGTCAGAGAGCAAGGACAAATTAAATAGGGTATAAATACATTTGACACAACATTGGGGCCAAAAGATATGCCTTAGAAATGTTTCCTAAACCAGCTCCCTTATTTCTAATATTAACAAGTGATCTACTGCAATATACTTATAGTGAAAGGACTGTGAAAAGCCCAGCTTAATAACAGGACTTTTTAACTAAAACATGCATTAGACGTTAGAGAAGATTTATGACTAACATTATTCTACAGTTTAGTATGTAACATTTCTTAAAAAGGATATGTACCTATAATGTAAAATTTTGTGTTGAAAAATAACTTGCTGAATAAAATATGGCCTAAGTTATTTCATTTGGGTGGAAAAACAAACAAGAATAATCAAGTAAAAAAAGGAAGTCATTCTAACATACATAATCTCTTTTTTTTTCTCTGTAACAGAGAATCAAATTGAATTGGGTGGATTAGAAATGATCATTTTAGGAACTTGCTACCTATAATATAAGTATAAATTTAAATATATATATAAGCTCTCTTTATCCTAGCGTATGCAACATCTTCAAGACGAAATCCATGTAAGGAAAAGCTGGGTAAATTTGCAGACAGTGAGACTCCAATATAATAAACATTTAAATTGTATAAGTTTGTGTTATGGCTCTTTTAACAGAATGTATAGATGGACATGTATTACTGGAACTATTGTGAATAAAAGCTAAACTAAGAATCACAAAACTTGTCCTATTTCTTTAGTATACTTTTTATATTAAACCCCTGCTCCAGTAAAATCATTTAATGAGTTTTACTAAGATACAAACATCTAAGTTACACCAAAAGTATAGGTGATTTATGGGATTGTTCTTCATTTTTCACAGTTTACAATGAATATTTTATACCAATCTATTTCACTGATTCGGCAGTCAAGATCTATTATTTTGTATTTTTAACAGTTGATTCTAAAAACCTCAACTAACATACATATTAGATCAGCAGTTCCTAAGATTGTTTTGGAATTCCCACAGTTTACAATCAATTTTTTGGATACATAGCATAGATATTGCAGCACCTTACAACAATTGCTCTGCAGGGGTGTTGTCATTGTGTGGCATATAATTCACCAACAGAGACTGCTAACTGATCATTTTGATCATTGTTTTTTTTACATTTCTGAGAGGGAAAATTAGGAGGAAAGGTAGGGGTAAATTTCTTCCCTGTGCTCATGGAGCTGGTAGTGATTGCATTTCCTAAGAGTCTTCTACTGCACACAAGCAGTTATCCTTATAATTCAGCCTTTTTAACATGGGGAAACCCTTGAAAGCACCAAGACCTGATGGATTACATCCACGTGTCCTCAAAGTGCTGAGCTCAGTTATTTAAAAAACCATTGTTTCCAATTTTAATCACTTTAATCATTGGCATGGCACCAATGGATTGGTGTAAGGCCAATGTGGTTCCTATCTTCAAAAAGGGAGAAAAGACATTACCATGTAACTACAGACTGTTAAGTCTAACTTGTTAGTTGGAAGGATTCTAGAGAGTTTGATAATGAACCACACATAAGATTTTCTGCTAGAAAATATTATAAGTGATAGTCAGTATGGATTCGGGAAAGACCGAAGTTGTCAAACAAATGTACTCTTTTTATGAGGAAGTAAGTAAACAGTTAGACAGTGAGGTAGCAGTTGGTATAGCATACTTGGACTTTAAAACAGTACTCCACAGATGGTTAATATGCATGTTAGGGTCTATAGGTTTAGAAAAATTAATCTGTAAATGGATAAAATGGTTTTAAGATCACATCCAGAGAGTTGTAACTAATGATTCATACTCTGAATGGTCTAAGGTTATTAGTGGTGTACCGCAGGGTTCAGTGTTGGGACCTTTACTGTTTAACATCTATATAAATGATATAGCGATTGGGATTAAAAGCACCGTTTCTGTGTTTGCAGGTGACACCAAACTATGTAATGGAATTAGGTCCATACAGGATGTCTATAATCTACAAGCAGACCTGGATGTACTGTTTGATTGGGCAGCCAAGTGGCAAATGACATTTAACATTGATAAATCTGCAATTTCTAAAGCTAGCAAAATATTTTCTTTTAATAAAAGAGTAATAGACTGCAGAGTTCAAGACATAATTGTGCCTCTGTACAAAGCATTGGTCAGACCACATCTGGAATATGCAGTCCAGTTTTGGGCACCAATTCCCAAAAAGAATATTGTGGAATTCGAGTGCAGAGAACGAATGGAGGAGCTCAGCTATGAGGAGAGATTAGCTGAACTGAATCTATTCTTCCCTGAGAAGACACGTTTAAGGGGGATATGATCACCCTGTATAAATATATAAATGGTCCATATAGAGAACTCTCTTCCCAATTATTCTCTTTAAGGTCATTACAAAGGACAAGAGGGCACTCTTTGAGTCTGGAAGAAAAGATTTGTATTTTCCCGATAAGGAAGGGATTCTTTTTTTTAGAAAGGTCTGTGAAAATGTGGAATAGGCTCCCCTAGGAAGTAATTTTAGCAAGTAGTATAGATTGCTTGAGGAAAAAAGCTTGATGATTTTCTAGAAGCACAAAATTTTGCTATGCATTAAAGTTTTAAAGTAAAGACAATAAAGACTGTTGATCCCGGGAACATTTATTTGCCTCATGGAATCAGGAAGGGTTTTTTTCCCCTGTTGGAACAAATTGTACCAAAGTTTTTTTTGCCTTCCTCTTGAGCAACTATGTCTATAGGGATTTTATCTGGGATAGGTTTATTTCCCTAGTGGTTAAACTTGATAGACCTATGTATTTTTTTCAACCTAGCCAATTAACTATGTAACCTCCAGGGGAACCCTAGTTGAGAGTTGCTGTTCTAATGAGCTATATTCCCTTTTAATGGGTGGGGTGTTTTTGTGAAACAGAGAAGAAAAGGAGAAATATAGAGGACAGAACTATGGATGTGAAGGCAATATGTGACACCACTTTCAATATTCTTGAGCTCCCCCGTTAGTCTTCTATCATTTAAATAATAATGGATAAGTCAAATGGACACTTTGGAAGAGGTAAAATGGATTTACCTTGAAACTGTTATTCCTATGAAGGAGTTACCAACCATTTTTTTGAGTAGTGTAGTCGTGAATGATGTGTGAGCACTGGGTTCTTGGGGTAGGAGTGACTCTAGTAAAAGTAGATAGCTAGATTTAAAGCCACTTCAAAAAAACAAAAACATACTTTTAACATCAGGAGGAAAAATAGAACTTCTATTATTTTCCATCAGGGAGATAACCAATACCATTATTTTTTGTTCAAATGGCATGGAAGCAGGAAATAGGTAAATCTACGGAATGGGTTCAGAGACAGGGACAGAACCATACTGAAATTCTAACTCTCATCTCTTTTCTTATCTATTAAAAACAAAACCAACATTGAAAAATACATGTATAAAGCATTTTCATTTTTCAAAGATCTCAGGCCTGCCAATCAACCAAAATAAGTGCTTAGTCACTATTATAGAATATTCAAAGTAGTACTTTGTATATAGTAGTATATTCAAGTAGTAGTTTTTTTTTCTCTATTAAAGTCAATTACTTGGTGATCCCGAAACATTGTGTAAAATATTGTCACATTATATGGAGGAATTATTGTTGGAGGAATTATTGTTTTTAAAAATACCTTACTTCCAAAACCCATTTAGAGTAATATCAATGTCTATCCCCCCACATAAAATCGTACATATCTGGACACAAAAAAAGTCCATGGCAGTTCCTTAAATTTTGAAAATATATCCTCAGATGAATAACAAAACATGACATACTACACAATGTCAAAGGCAGAAACAGTGTATGAAAAATTACATACAATCTTACTAATTCTATGGGGAGTTAAAAGAGTAAGTAGCTATCAGCCAGGTGATGCTAAAAGTGCACTTGATTAACTGATCACCAGCAAGTGTGACCACCTGTTTTAGCAGGGAGGAAATACATTAGCATTGAACTTAGAGAATTTAGAAAATCTTAGCAATTGTTGCTGCCCATCAATCTAAGAAGGGTTATAAAGCAATTTACAAACAATGCACAAAAAAAAGCAAAAACTCCTAAGATGCATTTCAGACTCTACAGGATTCTACAATGCAATTAGAAAGTAACCAATTGCATATGACACTATCTCTACTACTCCCTTTTGAAGTATGTTTTGCAGAACATCTTGCCCCTATTACTGTGAACAGATTGATCTGGATCCTGCATTTGGTCCCAAATAGACTTCCCTAATTTCAACCCGGAGCTCTGGATACATGGATTGTAACCCAAAAGGAGCTTTTTATATACATGGTGTGATTGTCCAAAATCATTAGGTACTAGATAAGTTTACCAGTTTATTTATACTGTGCTGGATAAAGGTATCCTCAAGATTCTCTCTGAAGCCCTTCTCAATTCAAAGTGAATCTGAACTAAAAAACACATATCTGCAATCTTATAGGGAAAATCTAAAAATGTTTTTGGTATCAAAACAATATAAATATAATACATTATCTTGAATTGCTCCAAAAATAACAATATGTGCCTGAGTGCATCTAGGCATTTCTATGTCTACAGCTTAAAAGTATATTTGCTCCCTTAGTGTAACTTAAGCTACGTACACACGTCAGATTTTTATCGCCCGATAATCGGCATCGGCCAATTATCGGGCGAAAATCTGCCGTGTGTACAGTCGGTGTCGTCCATCGTCCGGACGACCGACCTGCCGGATCCACGGACGATGGACGACAGCCGATCGTAATGAAAGTGAAGGGGAGAGCACGCAGCAGGGTGCTGCTCCGTCGCTCTCCCCCTCCCCTCTCCATAGAGCATGAACGGTGCTGTATGTACAGCACCGTTCATGCATCGTGCACTCCCTTGTCGTTGGAAAGGATCGTGAAAGATCCTTTCCAACGACAAAAATTGGCAGTGTGTACGCAGCTTAAGACTGAGATTTGCAGTCAGACCTAGTGATGTTACTGTTGTGTTTCTCTCTATACTCTTTCACTCCATTCTAGAGAAAAAGCTGAAGTGTAAACATTAATCTGCTGCTGTGTCTTTTGTTCCAAGCTAGTGACACCTTTTGCTGCTGTTTAAATATCTCCCACCAGTATTAAGATCACCAGCCGCCAAGGAGGGAAGCTCAGATGGCAAGCCAATAAAGCTAAAAAGATTAGCTGCAGTGACCTACAGACAATACTGGTGACTTGTCTCTTTCCCTTTTTTCACCAACATGGCCAACCACTTAGACCATTATGACAGCTTCTGTGATAACCTTTAAAAAAGCTTTCAAGGTCTATAAAGCCTCTTTTCCACCTGCCTGTCAGCATGTACATTTCAGGGTATAACCTTGATACAATTCTATGCTGTGATAAAGTAGCTCCAATGTTTCTACTCCTGTTATAGTACATCATCATGACCCAGTCAGTAAAGATGACTGAAGAAGAAGACTGGGTGAAGATGTCAGTGGCAGAGACAAATGGATAAGTAACATCATGACTATCACATAGCTAAAGGGGGCATTTTGGCAGGTAAGTCTTCCATAATGTGCAAATTACAGTTTAAGAAACTTTTTAGGACCCCAAATCACCCTGTAACCCTTCTATTTACTACAATACAACCCCCGCTGTTTTTCCATTATGTGATTTCATTGCCTTTCATTTGCACTACCAAGCAATAGAATAGCTCCAGAAATAGCTGTTTTTAAGCTGAGCTAATCAACATTTGTACAAATGATCACAGGTAACAGCCCACTGTATAACTTACTTGATTAAGATTAGTGATTAGTGATTAGTAAGAGTAGTGATCCTTTACCAATCTCAGTGATTATTTTTTTTTATTTTATTTTCTGAACTGCAGCTATTATATATATTTGACTTGAATGTTAATAGGCTGCATTGAGTAAATACAGCTCAAAGAAAATATTTGTGTGCATTTGTTGTTTTTTTTATTTTGGGGTGTGAAGCAATTAAGGCTAGGTTCCGTAGGGAATTAATAAGGTGAATGAATACTAGTACCGCTTACTGCTGTCAGCTGTCCCATCAATGCAAGTGTTCGAGTAACTGGCAAGATGCCAGACATGGGGAATTCAGTGTCGAGTGAGAGCATGTGCATATTTAGAATTGTGTGATTCGTTTCCATACTCACTGTATGATAACATTTTTAAAAGTATGTGTAGCCCCTCAATTACAGTTTGGGATTGTAAAAGTGTTAAATGTAAGGGTCCCAGAAAACATGTGCATGTACAGGGAATGCATTGGTACACTGGTAAGAAAAACAAAACAATACAACAATAGTGTTGAGAATGAATACCTAGTTCTTTGTTCATCGAGTTTTGTTTATGAGCGCAAAGAGCAATGGAATATAGCCTGCAGGTAATCTGATCTGAAAAAATATGACATTTGGTTGCCAAGCCTTATGAGCATATGAGCATTGTGCTTTACAGTGCCTTACTGAAAAAGTATTTTTAATAGCTGCAATCTATTTTCTGTACAGATAGGGCAAAAGCCTTACCATCGTTTGTACTATGTGATCTCTGAATAATGTTTGCATATTGCAAGTACGTTACTTAAAGCGTACCTGAACTCAACATTTCTACTTTACATTGGAGGGTAGACAACCTTTCTATGTAAAGTAAAAATGTTGGGGTTTTTTTTTTAAGTGCAACACCCTTTTTTTTTTACTGCGGCGATTAAGACGTCATGCATCCCAGAAGGCTCTGGCTGCTCCTTCTGCACATGAACGGGAAAGAGATGCCGATCTCATGCATGCAAAGCGAGATGGGCTCTCTTTTTTTTACCCTTTACAACGCCTACGTCGCACAACCTACGCAGTGCGAGATCTGGTGCCGAAGAAAGAAGATCCAACATGGTAGGAAGGACCAGCGTCATTGAGGGACCTGCAGAATTAACCCCCCTGGCAGTAATCCTGTGTGTGGCTTGGGGTTTAATTTCAGTACAAAAAGCGGTGGAATTGAGGGCTTACCTGGTCCTCAAGAGCCCACGGCATCCTCCAGCGATGCCAGCCCAGCATCTGTGTCCACTTGGCAATGACCGGCCAGCATCTGCATGGCAATGGCGATGCCTGGCATCTGTGTCCCCTGGCCTTGCATCCCCAGCGTGTGAATGTTGGAGACGCGAGACTAGGGGATGCAGATGCCGCGCGGGCATGCGACATGTATGCAGGCGGCGTGCACTGGGGAGTGGGACCAGCAGGAAATTCAAGATAAGAAGTATTTGTAAATGTCAAATGTACTGCTAAATACTAAATTCATCATACCGCCAGGGAGGTTGAGGTGTCATTTTTTTGTTTTTAGTTTACTTCAGCTTTAATACAACTTCATCCTGTGATCAGTGTGGCCACTGAGCAAAGTTTAAGTATATTTTGTTCCTGTTTACATTTTATTATACCAAAAGATATACCAAAAAAACATTGGTAAAATTATTTGGTCAAGACAGTCACGTTTTGTTTTCAATATCTATGGGAATCTTGATGTTTCCACATGCTTACATTGTTTGATGTAACTGTATATTTGTCCAGATGGTAAAAATAGCACAACTGTATTAACCCTATTAGTGCTGAAGGTAAATACACTTTGGTTAGATCATCTTTACACAGAGGAAAATACTCTTATTCCATTCCCTAGAGGTTTTCTGAAGAGTCTCAGTATGAGGTCAGTTGAGGATTGCACTGGCTACTTCATTAAAATACACTTAAAGAGATAATAAAATTATGTTAATTCTTAGTGTAAGCAAAACAAATCACTGATTCTATGTACTGTGGCAAAAATGGCTTATACATTTAAACTCTGGATGAAAAAAGAACAGCACGATATGAAAAGAAAGACCTGCCAGTCCTCTCTTGGATTACACATGAACAGCACCATTTTTTTCTTCATACCTTTATCATCTGTACTATACTACTGCCATAGCCAAGCCCGAGTAGAAAGACTAATTTATATTACAGGTATACTCTGATTACCTAACTAGTAGTTGAATGGTATTCCTGAGCAGTCAAAGACATGTTCTCTCTAGCCAGTCACTGACAATTTTAACCAATATTACTTTTGATTAACAAAACAATCACATCTGTGAAAACCTTTTCTCACACTTTTCTCTTCTGAATAATGTGTAAAATTACATACTGCCGACTTTTGTATTTAGCAGAGTACACTTACACACATTTTATTTTATTAATATTTTTCATTTTGTAGGTAGAGAAAAACTGAAGAGGTCCGATGCTTGGCATTTCCACTTATTACGCATTTTGTTTTAACTATAATACAAAAGCATAAGCAGATGAATGTAAAAGGTTAGAAAATACATCCATTATATCACAGCTACTGTGATTCCCACGGTCACTTTCTAGACTGCCCTAAGCCTGTACAGTAATGCTGAAATCAATGAAATGTTGGACTTTAAGTGTTATGAACTTACTTATTGTTCATTTTCTTGTGCAATTTTAGTGCTTTTCAGCTAATGTGAACATAACCAAAGTATGTTGTAAATTACAAGTTCAGTGTAACTGAAAGCCAGGATATTTTGGATCTTTATTTAACCCCCAATTTTGTGGCAAAATAACAAAGGCAGTTTAGACAAGTAAAGCAAACAACACTGTCACATCTTAAAATTTATTTCAGTTTATTACAATTTAATTCTGTTTATAAAAATTGACTCTTGATTTTCAAAACATTTGAACAGATTTGCTTCTAATGCACATGCAGATCACTGCCAAAATTACTTTTAATGACAAACTAATGAGCCTTCTGCTTATAGTAAGGCAGACATTCTCTTAAAATCCTTGAACCGTCCAGTTTGTATAATGACTTGTGACATTAGCTAATCTAGTGGTTAACAGTCATCTACTTAACATAGAACTATGGCCAACCTTTGAAAGCTATGTGGCTTCAGAACTTAAGTATAAGGGCATACACAATTACAGATTTTTCCTACACCCCCCCCCCCCCACACATTTTTAAAATCTTTAGTATTGAAAAAGTCATTCTCTTTTGATCAAGGCCTAGTACAGAAGTATCCACCCCCCCCCACATGTGAAGCCCCAGAAATATCTGTTGAGCCGCCAGTAAAGTCCACCTAATGCTGCTTCATGTAAAAGTTTAAAAATGCTGTAAAATATTGCAGGGGGTGTGACTATCAGCACTGTCATAGTTGATTCTTAGGTCTGCAGCTTGTCAATCAGCACCTGACCATATCTAATCTTACCCTCTGCTTTCTAGATTGACAGAATGGCCTCTATTGCTGTAACAGCCACAAATTAAGGGGGCTTTGGCTCCGTCCGAGAAGATAAAGTAAGTGTTTTGCATACAATATGAGATTTATGCGTCACAAATTTGCTAGATTTGATATCTGTTTGGACTGCCAAGTATGAGTCTTTAAATGAATTATAAAAATAAGCTGTGAGGTAATCACTTTGTACATGGTACTGCAAATTTTGCATTTTTCAACTGTTTTTTTTTTTTAGAAGACTTTTTTTTCACCATACTTTACTTTATTGTTTCCTAAAATAAAAGGTAAGGTTGCTGATGGTTAGCACTTAAGCCATCAGTATAAAAATTGACATTTTAATAAAAAGTTAGCTAACTAATTCCAAAAACAAACACATTGGCCCTGATTTACTAAAGTTCTCCAATGCTGTAAAGGATACAGTTTCATCAGTAAAGCTGGGTGATCAAGCAAACCTGGAATAGATCTTGTTCAGGATTCAAAACATTTGCTGGCAAATAGCAAATTACTTTAAAGAAATCCATTCCGGGTTTACTGATGAAAGTGTATCCTCTCCAGCCTTGAAGATCTTTAATAAATCAGGCCCATTAAGAGAAAATGCAATTTTTACCCCAGACCCTGGATTCTAGTACACATTACTAGGCAAAGTTAATATCACTCAACTTTTTGTGGGATCCATAATCATGTGAGAATGCACAGATGCACTTCTAACTAGGTTCTAGGTTTTGGGACCCACAGCTCTCCTAGAGTCCAGCAAAAAATATAATGCCACCTTTGCCCACCAAAGGGAACAGAAGCCAAGTATTTTTATTCTCCTAATGTATTTTAAGGTGGAAAAGCTGCATCTTATAGCAGATGGATCCTTACTGCCAGCAGGAAAAGATATGCATAGGCAGGTGAATAGCATTTTTAATTTAACAATGTAACTTCCCTCTTCCTGATGGCATTTGTAGGCACTTCTTATTATTTAAGTACACAAGCTCTGCAGAATGTCTCATGCACATATATTTTGAAACGCAATTTATAACAGCTTCCTGTTGCTGTCTCAGATAAAAGTTTAAATTCCAACCGGTAAACTGGCTAAGACTGTAAAAAAGGGGAATCAACTTTCTTTGCCATATCCAGCAGTAGGTGGAAGCCTAAGAAGTTGGTTAGGAAGTAAACCAAGTACATTATGTGGGCCAGGCAAGGTATGTGCGTGGGGAGACAGAAAATGCCAGGAGTGTGGCCCATTATTACAACAACCTTTCCTGGTTGGAGCTTGTGTGGGGCCATTCACATGTCAGCTTGGGTCCGCAAAGCCCCCAGCATCTTTTGCCCCCACATAAAAGTGGTGTCCTTGGAAAAGGAGGAAGATGAGGAGGTGTCAGTGCAGGGTGAATCACAAAAAAGTCTTTTGGTGGTACTAAAAATAGAGGTGAATACATAATGGCCTTACCCCATGCTTTTTGTAAAAAATAGTTGATGCTGGTCATGTTGTACTAGGGAAACAGATGCCACAAAGTGAAAAAAGGCAGAGATGTCCACCAGTCTATATGGCAGCACGCTGAGTTGCACAAACAGAGCCAATAGCCGTAACAGAGCCAATAGTGCCAATAGTGAATCAAATTTCAGGTGTCTATAACTCCAAAAACCTGCTTGCAAAATACGCATTTGATGAAGAAAACCTAAAGTCTTCATATTTCATACTCTTTTATGACAGAGAGTAATGTGGCTGGGAGCTGGATGTGCTAATTATTTCCTCTTTAATATACAGGTTGACATTCAAAACTCTGGCAACTTCAGGACCTGAGGAGTGCCAGACTTTAGAAAATTCCGGATTTTTGAAGGTTATATATGCTGTATATAATAAAATGAAACAACACTAAATGAAATGACACTAAATGAAAAGCAAATGAAATTTTAATGTTCACTATCATTAACATTATAATGTATCATTATCAAGTTTTTTTTAGCATTTCCACTTTCTCTGCGATCGACAACGCACAATGTTCATGTTTTACACCTCTTTTCTTTGCTAAATCCATAATGCATACAGCAGCAAATAAATGAGAAGGAAAGAATGTGCAAGCAAGACCTAACAGCTGATTCTGGAGTACTGCGCCATCAAAACATAAACGGCGCCCTCTCCGAAATCCATGCCAGAAAACTGAAGGAACCCGATTATCGATGGCCGGATTTTTGAATGGCAACCTGTATTACCTTGTGGAATTTACATTTAAAGTAAGGAAACATCAATGGGCATTTACCGATGGTTTTCGTATTGACTCTAGTTCTCCTAAATTAGGAAACTGCCACTTTGGTTGCACTTGATAAATATACATCACTTTTTTAACACAACAATGTACCTTAAAATAAAGTATTTTAACTTGTATGGAGCTACAGTGAATATTCACCACATTTAGACTTCACAGAATATTGTGATTACTCCCCAAAATAAACATAAAAGCCTAAATCATTAAAAAAATACATACCAATTCATAAATGAACAAACCCAGATTTCCTTGCTTGTAGTATATAAATAAATCTAAATACTATGTGGAAAATCAGTAACTACACTTTTTCTGTTCCATATGACTCCTCTATCTTACAGCAGAACTGTTTATTCAGGCTGCCGTAGGTAGGATTACATCAGTCAAATAGCTCAACAAGCCACCCTAACAAAAGAGCACAGCTATACAAACTTTGCTGCATCTCCTTTAACCACTGCTGCTGCCACCCCATACAAAGCCATGTTATTAAACTGGCATGATCTGAAGCCTACCTCTTTTCTCTCTTACGTCACATTCAAGAATCCAGAGCCCATTTAAAGGTTGCAATGTAATGAGCTGAAGATCACAGCTGGCAAATTAACTGATACGGGTAGGTGACATCTATAAATAGTGTAGTTTTATTTACAGCAAAGAATAGGACAGCATTACCATGTGAGCAATACACAGCAAGATAATGCAAATGCTACATACAGTGGAGAGATGTAAAATGTATATGCAGTACAGATGCTGTTTGTAATAATACTTTTTACATAATTTAACATAAATTAAAATAAAGAAGTGTAGTAAACATATTGAAATAAATACGTTTAAAACATGCCACTGAGTAGGACTAAGATGTATGCATGTTTTGAAAAAGAATTTTGCAAATGTATAGTATGCAAAACCGTTGAAGACAACTTTCCAAACCTCCAAGGCACATGATGTCTGTACTTTAAAACCCATAAAATAAGTAAATGAATATATTAAATAAATAACAACTTAATTTTTAGTAGTCAATAAGGCTACATAGATAAAATAAATATAAATTTCACTAAAACTATAATGCCTTTAAAGTTTGTCCACTAGAAAGTATAGATCAAGATCAATATATATAAATATATCAATCAAAGATATAGATCAATACCAGCTAAAAAGATTGATAGTACATGCCTAGATTCATATTTTAAATATTTATTTAAAGTGTTTTACCTTTACACAAATGATGTTACCCACTTGAAAGGCATCTTTTAAATGTCAACCTTTTGACTTGAGAGCCAGTAATCTAGAACAGCCCCTTCCCTCTTTTCGTATTATAGCCCTTTCCTTTATATTATAAATATCCAGGGGGAGGAATGAGGAGCAATAGTATAGTGTGTCAGAAGTGCAACAGTCTGCTAGGGCTACGGACATCACATCTAAGATGGCAGCATTCAGCAGTAGTCTCAGTAATATTACGTGTTTTTTCACCTGCTCATTTTAAGAAACTACAATGAAATACAAAGAAATACAATGACTGAAAAACTTTTAGTATTCAATATATGCCTTTGGTATGTGCATGTATTTCTGTGTGTCTGTAATTATAGGAAATGTGCTGGGCTAAGTATACTTGTCACCCTACCTATGTATCCATGCATGTACACTATATACATGTGACCCACTATGTAGGCTACATACACCTGACCCCAGCACTATGTACTTTACATACACTTGGCCCTTACCCTATGTACGAGGGGGTGCTGAGGAGTTCCTGGGTTTGGCCAGAAAGAAGAGTGCCAGAGTTATGAAATACCACATTTATTCAACATATTCCTCCCTGAGACTGATGCACTTGGTACAGCGTAGTGGCAGCTTTTCTAGACCGTTCAAATAAAAGTCCTTTGGTTGGGCCGCAAACCAGCTCTGAGCAGCATCTTTGACGTCAGAAATGTCCTCAAAACGTTGCCCCTTCAGGTGTTTCTTCAAATTCAGGAACAGATAATAGTCCGAAGGGGCCAGGTAAGGTGAGTGGGCGGTATTGGTAGACCAATTGGAAACCCAGGGTGTTCAGTTTGGCAGCCACAACGTTGGACGTGTGCGCAGGTGCATTGTCCTGCAAAAAAAGGATCCCTTTAGGTACAAACGAATAAACTTTCCACGGCGTTTCGTCTTAATTGCCTCCTTCAGCTGTTTCAGGAGGTTAGCATAACACTGTCGGGTGATACTAGAGCCCTGAGGTAGGTAATCCACCAACAGAATACCGTCTTTGTCCCAGAAAACGGACGCCATGACTTTTTTGCTGATTTCTGGGTTCAGAACTTCTTCGGCCATGGGGACCTGCTGTTGCACCATTCCTTTGACTGTTCCTTGGTTTCAGGATCATAGATATGGAGTCAGGTTTCATCCTCAGTAACTAACCTAGCCAAAAAGTCCTGTGCAGCTTCAAAATTGGCCAAAACGGCTTTAAATGCTTCAGCTCGTTCCTTCTTCTGATCACTGTTCAAACTTTGCTGAAAGCTTGCGCATGTATAGGATAGTGGTGATAACAAACCCAACACGCTCCTGTGAGATGTCAAGTATCTGGGCTATCTTTTTTGTGGATATTCGCTGGTCCTCAATAATCAGCCCATAGACAGCATCGCAGGTTGCCAGGTCAGTTGAGGTTGGGGGGCGCCCACTCCGGGGCTCATCTTCAATGGTGAAATGCCCAGTCTTGAACCAGGTTATCCAGGTTATGACAGTGCTGTAGAAAGGACACTTCTCCCCCAGTGTTTGTGACATCTCAGTGTGAATGTCCTTTGCTGACTTTCCCTGGAGAAACAAAAAGCCAATAACTCCAACGACGTGAAACTTGCTTGTGCCTCTGCCATCACAACTTCTCACTAAAAGAAAAAACAGTTTTAAGAATCCAAAAAAACCTGATATTTGCACAGTTACATACTAAAATATTAGGCTGTCATATGCCCCCACACTCATTTTTCTATTTCTTCTGGAAGGGGGCAAAGCTAGGATCTTCTCAGCACCCCCTTGTATGTTACATTCACCATATTCTTTCACTATGTACATTATATACTTGTGGCCCTGCGTTACACATTCAGGACCCTAAGAAGAGTAGGCTCAAGTTTTATTTGACTATACCAATTTAAGCCCATCCCATTGAACAATTTGACAATACCCAATAGTTTTTGGAAGCGCAAGGCTGCTAGTCTTCCTGGGTAAGAGCATAAAACATTTCTTCTTTTTGATAAAATGGCCTTAAAACAGTTACCTATGTTCAAAATCATAAAGTGTGTAAATGTATATACTCTTTGTAACTTTGCACTACATTACATCTACCCCAGTCAGTTTTTATTGAAAAAATATAAATTGGAATTACCCTAACACATACAGATTTCACGAATTGCTAGTGAATTTTTTGATGCAATTTTTAATGCTGAGAAAAAAATCATGGCCTGTGCAGACAAAAAGTAAAAATAAAGGTTTTTATGAGATTTATTTGCTTGTTGGTCATGCACAGACCTTAAAAAAACAATTCACGCTGACATTTCCCCTGCTGGTAAAAACTGGGCTTTTAAGACCTAAATGGTATTTAATAAAGTTATGAAGAACCTAAAAAAACATTCTAAACTAACATGACCTAGTAGGGCAAGAATATTATTCATCTGCAAGTTGTTGTAATCCTTCCATTTTCATATGATAAAAGCACATCAGAATGTTGTAATATGTTAGGCATAAAAACCTTAATTTTTACTTTTTGTCTGCACAGGCCATGATTTTTTTCAGCATTAAAAAAATTGCATCAGAGGATTTACTAGCAATTTCTGAAATCTGTATGTGTTAGGGTAATACCAATTTACATTTTTTCCAATGAAAACACTGAAAACAAATGGCTTCCAAAGGTTTTGGTCAGTTATTGAGCTTTTTATGGTCACCCTAGGTTTCTGTTGTTTTTATTAAATATAATTAAAAATATTTATAAATTCATAATGGACACCTGAAATCAATTGTGTGTAAACATTGTACTCAATAACAAAGAAGGTTATATGCACTTCCTTTGGCTCATTTATCCATTGGTCACTTTAAATTCACTGGCAATAGAAAAGACACTATTGGTGAACGAATTTTTTCATTTCATAAGTATCAAGTCAAACACAGATAGTGTGACATTTAATACCCTTTTAAAACATGATATAAAAATCTTAATATGAAAAAAATGACATTTTCTCTTGTAAAGGATAACATTCTGCCTAGAATGTACCCTTCATCATCCATTACAGTTTATCTCTTTTAAAAGTAAAACTATAGCCTATTTCTTACAGTATTTATTTTCAGATTTTGAGATTACATTGAGAGTTATATTAGCTGTTTAGTCTATTTGGTAAATACATAAACCTTTAGTATACACACATGTCAAGGTGCGGATTGTGTGCCAACCTAGACTGGTATATAAATATGATTATCTCTATGTGCAGCCTGCAGTCAAGAAACAACCATGATTTAAACATGTTTAATTTTCCTTGCTGCTTAGCTTCATATTTAAGTAGTAAATGTTTTTCAATAGTCAATTTATTTTTTACAGTTCATGTACTGGTCTTGCCTTAAGCTACCAATAAACCATTGTGTTGTATGTCATGAGCTTGGCAAGTAGTGGTATACCTTTCTTGTGGTCAATTGCTGCAAACATTATTACTGAGTTCTTATTACTGTATGAAATGGAGAATTTCAAGAACATTTCAACTTTTACTATGGGTGTTATATATTTATATATATATATATTTACATTTGCTATATATTATACATATTATTATACATATATATACATGTGCTATATATATACATTTGTGTGATTAATACAAAATGACAAAAAAAATGAAAAACATAATTGTATTGTTTTGACATCACAAATAACGACAATTTTAAAATTGAAATGGTTGTTATGTGTATTTTTTTTTTTAAAAGTAAGGCAGTTGGACCTCTGACTATGGTGCTGGTGGGCCCCACACCTAAAGCAGGTAGGACCCAGGAATAAATTATTTAAATGGATCCCAATTGTCCCACTTTGACCCTGCTGATGTGCCAGCACTGCTGAAATTTGACATTCATACAGTAGCAATCTATATAAGATGTGGTCTACATTGTCACCCTGTATGGCGATTTAATAGTAATAAATCAAATACTATTTGGATTCTGTTAAAAAGTAAATATCTCATTTTGGCATTAAACATGATACCTTTTTTCATTTTTTGTATATTTACCAGGTTATCAATGAAGCCTGACCAGTAATACCAAAGCAAACATTAAAGTGAGCTATGCATTTTAGCTGTCAGGTCTCTCCTTAAGAAAACCTTTTTTGTAAACGTTTTATAACTAACCTTTACCCATGAAAATCTTTGAGATGTCACAAAGCTTGCTTACAGGTTGTGAAAAGACTCTGCAGATGACAACAGCAGATCAGACTATTTTTTAATTTAAAGCGATGTAACCTGTTATTGTTATAAGATGTGTGTATATAAAAATCTACAAAAATACTTTTTAAAAATGTACATGTACTCCATTCCAAGAAAAAACATTTATCACAAAGTGAAAACTGTAAAATAGTGACTAAGAATAGAGTTCTCCTGCATCCTAGGCAAGGTTTTAAATTACAGCTTTTAAAATGGGTATAATCACCTAACATGTGACTTGGAATGATAGAGCACCTCAGTAGCTCTCCTTTACCTGACACCTTTACAAACACTGTATCTTTGCCCACCCCCTCCACTATTGCATGCATCAAAACAAAACCTATAAAGGAACAGGTAGCGACAATATGTTTAAAAGTAAAACCCAACAGATGGACAGGAGAGCAAAACATGAATGTTTTATTTCAAACTATGGATGCAGTTTTTTGATTATTAAAACTAAATGATATAATCATGCTGGTAACTAGGTGTTCTTTTTCTAATAATCTCTAAAATGCAAATATTCTTGGGCACTAGTAATAAGTGAGCACACTAATGACACAACCTTACAATGCAAAGTCAAGCTTGTGTGGGAAACAATGCAAGATAGGTATCCATCAATATCAATACAAGAAATGTATTTCTTATAGTCATTTGTCTGACTGTCTGGTATGCCAGCAAGTACACCAGCAGCAACTTTTGGGAATTTAGTTGGCAGACAAGTTGTATCCTGGGTGTTTATGTCAGTCTTTTGCTAGACTCTATGAAATAGATAGCAATAGTAGAGACTAGGAGAAGAACAAGTATGCCCTTGCTGCCGGTGGTAGTGGTATCTGCCCCAAATAATACAGCTTTGGTGAAAAATACCAGGATGGTGGTATGAAGCTTTAAATATAAAGTTTCACATTTGTTTCTAAAAAGCTATTCATTGTCCTTCTCAACAAGATCCTCCCTAGATTTGAGCTTTTTTGAGATTTGAGATACTAGCAATGCATCAATCACTAAATACAGAAGCTACAGGGTGATAGTGACTAACATAAGGATAAACTAATCTTTGGGGAAAACAGCTTTGATAAAAAAGGAAACTAGAGGAATGATAGAAATCCGTTGTAAGTGTAACAATAAAAAAACTAATCTGGAAAAGTAGGGCTAAAGATAAGTGGAATCAATTACTAGGGTGAGGTGGGTACACAGAAATATTCCAACAGAAAAGGTTTTTGTAAAGCTGAATATACTACATGATATAGTTTAACTTGCTACTATTCCATCCCTCTTGAACTATGTAGCACTCTGTCAAAAGAGTGCAGTCACTTGTTTAGCTCTCATTGTCAAAGTTTTTGAATGTACATTTTACATTTTTGAAGAATGAACCAGACTGCTAACTGACTACGGAGAAACAGTGTGGAACATTTCTTCCATAACATCAATGGTTTCAGAACTTTCCAGAATATTATTAACTTTTATTTTTTATGGTACCAACATATTACACAATTCATAGTCAAATTACTAATTGTCCCTCATGGGGGCTAACAATCTAATGTCCCTACCATAGTCACATGTGTCAATACATATCCTAAGACAAATTTTTTGGGGCAAAGCCAACTAACCTTACTGCATGTTTTTGAGGAATATGATCCATGCAAACACAGGGAGAGCATGCAAATTCATGCAGATAGTGTCCTGACTGAGTTTTCAACCTGAGACACTAATGCTGCAAGCTATGAGTGCTAGTCACTAAGCCAACTGTGCCACCCAGCATAGAGACCAAGAGAAATATCCACTCTCATTTACATAGAGGTTAATAAACATGGGTACAGAAACAAGGTACAAACAAATATACAAATATTTTGTGTTTGATAAAGAAAGTTGCTGTATTTGCCATGTCATGTGTGCATGTGTGGGACAAGTGATGGTAAATCAGACATTGTATTGGTATTAACAAAACAAAAGACAGTGGACTTTTTGTGTCTAGAGGAATTAAATGGTATGAATTTTAGTGTAGGATGGTCTGTAAAGGGTAGGTTTTATAAAAAATTAAATTGTGTCTAAAATACTGTAACATGCAGTTGCTACATGTTAAAAACAAAATGTAAATTCAATAGTACAACAACTACATATTCTCTTTTTGGTAAAATGATTACTTCCAAGCATATTTACCAGGGTGCATGTGCAACTGTGAATCGCCTCTGCATACGATTATTCCGACTCATGAGAAGTTTACGAAGAAGGAGAGGTGAATTTCGAGGTGAGTTTCGCGGGGAGCTGATGGGTGAACTTCGAGGAGAGCTTTTGGGGGACCCTCTAGGTGAGATGCGGATAGCGTTCCACTGTGGAGGGGAGCCACTCTGTGCTGAAACCTGCATTTTCCTTCTGATTTTCCACAAGATGTTTGTTAGGAATTGAAGATTAGGAAGATGTCAGCATACAAATTCTAAAGCTGATAGTATATTTCTTGTCCCATAGGCTGCTTATACATGAACAATTCAATTTTCTTTCCTAAAATAATCTAGGTTCAATAAAGTTCAACTTGCTATTAGTTATTATTAGAAGTCACGCAGCTTATCCACGAGCAGGGTGGGTTTCTAGTCCAGAAAGTACATGCAGATCTTTACTGGTAGCAGCAGTCCATCTTGATTATGCCATCACATTCTTTAAGGCAGGTTGCTTGTACTATGTACGTAAAACATGTTTCTTATTACACATGCCAGGGCAATGTCACTGGGTTAAGAAGTAAAAAAATAAAAGTTTTTAGAAAAAAACACTGCTGATTCCCAGAAAACTTGTCCACTCCAAAGTAAAGGAATATATGAGATTCAAACTGCAAAAACTCTTCCTCTCCTAGAGCTGTACAGCTGAAAGTAAAGAAAACGGATCCTGTTGCAGTTTGTTTATCCACACTGTCTCCAGCAGTCCCAGCCAATCCTACGTCAGTCACCAGTTCTCTTCCTTTCTCATAAACCACAGCACAAGCTGGCAGGGCTTTGGGAAGCCCAGAGAGGTCATCAGTGAATTATATTTGTATGCTATACTAAAAATCACTGTTTTAGTACTCAATAAACAACATGTCAATATACACACATACTGGAGTTTGACTGCTAAGAAAACCTGTCAGTGCACATGTTCTACATTGTATACACTCACTGCAGAAGTCTTGTTAGAATATATAACATACACAAGATTTGACTTTTACAGATAATTGTATTGAAATTTTCATTACAAGTACAGTAAATGACTACTGCAGAGTGAAGTTGAAAACAAGTATGGGAATTAACTAGGTATCCAGCTGTAAAAATAACAAAAACATTTGCATCCATGGGTATGTAAGGGCATAGATGTAAAAAGTTGGATACATTTCTCTTACTTACCACTGCCACACTACGACTGCAGCAAGGCAGCAGTGGCAAAGTTGCCAGTTTGATCAGACGTTAAATATCATTTGTACATGATCTTTTAGGATTTGCACTAACATATGCTCTAACATAATATTAGAGTTTTTGGCAGCGGCTAACCAGATCTTGTCTCACTAGAAAGCATTAATTTGCCTATATTCTCTTTCTTTTTCATATAAGAAGGTTTGGTGGTGTCTGTTATGGTGGTAGAAGACTAATTTAGAAAAAATGTGGACACTGTGGAATGGGTTGCTTAAGCAGCAATCCTCAAACTGTGTTAGAGTTAAGGAAAGTCATTGTAATCTCCTATGAAATATAGGCATTCATACTGGGGGTATTTATAAATGTTTTTACACATGATTAACATCTTACCTATCATTAACATGATTAACCTTTACCCAAGAGTCACACCCTTTTCTGTTTGAATTCATGGGTACCTTTTGGGAACAACAATACAGGCCTGCAGATTTTCATTGTTAGAAAAATGCAATATAGGAATCCAGAAAATACGCTAATTGAATACTTTCATCCCAGTGTAGAATACCCAGAGGAAGCCACATTAAAGTCTAAGGATTTGCAAACATTTCACTATATTCAGGCAGGCACGTAGAAAAAAAGCCCATACTGGCATGTAAAAAAACTAGAATGATAATTGTGCTACTAATTTTTTTTCTTAAGGCTCCAATACCAGGCCTGAACTTTTGTTGCAAGAAAAGATATTGAATAAGCTCAGCAGAAGGAAAAGAGATATGTAGAAAAAAAAAGCATTGTTTCAAGATGCACATCTGTGGTCCCCAGTTACTGAATGGAAAGGTTTGATTGTATAGGTATAGCTGTTGCAAGTGGCATACAAATATTCTTAGGGGAACAGACAAGGGGTGAGGCAAGGTGGTGAGATGATGGGAGGATTAGATTCAGGTGGTGAATAAATGTAACATTCTGCTGGCCACTTAGAGACACCTGCTGTTGGACAATAAAATGACACCTAACTAGCCCAAATACCACAGTGTCAACCGAAGGTTCCAGCTTTAAAGATAAAATAAATAGTTTTGGAAAAAATAGGCAGCTTTGTCTTGTTCCTGTTTTAACCGAAAAGAGTTAGGCTGCGTGCACACATCCAATAATTATCATTGGAAACGAACGATGAACGACCGACGAACGAAACGACCGGCACGGCGAATCTATCGTGTGTACGGTCGTTCAGTGATCATGCATGTTCCGAGCATGCGCGATGAACGAACGTTCTGTACAGGTGTACTGTGTTCATGTGTGTATATATATATATTTATCTATGAATATCTATATATATGTAGCCTCTACCTTCATGTACTGATCTTTCAAGCAGTCAATAATTGCTGCACATGTCTCGGGGATGATATGACCCATTGCTTGCGGTGAGATCCCAGTGGAGAACTTCATGTCCTGCAGAGATCTTCCAGTGGCAAGGTATCTCAGTGTGGCGATCAACCTCTGCTCAGGTGTAATGGACTTCCTCATGAAGGTATCTTGTTTCTGCAGAAAAGGTCTAACTGCAGAAAGTAATTGCTGGAAACAGACATCTGACATACGAAGATAATTCTTGTAGTCATCTGGGAATGAGTGGCGCAGTTCCCGTAGCAGATTCTCATGTGACATGTTGTCTCGGTCCAACAACCAATCCTTACACCACATTCGCCGCTTCTTCTTAACGTCCTCCTCTTCAGCACTAAGCAGACACATCAAAGCAAGAGCTGCTTTCTTCTTCCTTGAGAACACTTTGAAGGGCATATTGCACAGAGAGACAAAGGAACAGTGTGGTGAATGTCGTTCATTTGACCCGATCATTCGTACACACTATTCACTTCCTCTGGTGCACGTCACTTCCTGTATTGTTCAAACGATCGCATCTATCATGTGTACAATATCGTTGAACGATCGTGTCGTTATCTGCATGTACGGGATTGGTGCTATACGATCAAGGATATTTAAAGATATTGTGCAGGATCGTTGGTCGTTCATCGGTCGTTCATTTACCAACAATAATTATTGGAAGTGTGTACGTAGCTTTAGGAGGAAGAACTTAATTGAGGCAACAAGATGATAAAATTCTAAAATCTACAACAGGAATCTGACGTTGAATCCTCTGATGCAAAGAGCAAATTCATGTTCTGCCATAGTATATCAAAAGCTGTGCACACATCCTACAAAAGCAACAGTCGGGCTACAGTGGTTAAGGTTAGCTCCCAAGGGTAAGGCAGATCAGCAACAAAGCAGACAACTCTAATTGGACAGTAACAATCAGCGTTGGATGTGCTGGAAACTATGCTGGAATAAATTACAAGACTATACTAAATTTTACAGTGATTTTTTTTTTCTCCCTGAAACTCATTTCAAAAACGTTTTTTTTTTTTTTTGCTGTGTAACACTGGGGGGACTTCACAAAATAAAGGGAGTTTCTCTATTAGACAGGTGTTCCCATTAGAAGGTTTTCTCTCACCCTTGTGCCCTTGTGTGCGTAAAAAGTCACAAACATTTTTAAATGACAGTCTTTTCTTTTTTTTTGTTACAGTGCAAACAAATGAATAAATAGGTAGAAATACAAAGCTGACAGCTGACAATAAGTCTAATCCAACACCACTTAATTCAAAACAAAAAAAAAACACAAACCTATTCTAGAGATGGGTAAACCTCTTTAAATGAAAACTATTCTTGGAGCTTGTAAAAGATACATTTACACATGTTATCCACAAGAGGGCACTAAAGTCCTAAATTTCTTCACATTACCTTCCCCAAATAAGGAGTCTAAAAATCACTGATCAAAACAACAGGAGGAGCTCTAATTATTCCTTTAAATCATATCTAAATCATGAAAAATGTAATATATTGCAGATTACCAGCCCCTTTCCCCTTTATTTGTACCTGGTAATTCTGCCAGCAATACCTTTCCAGAGATAGAATGACAACTCCCAATTACAACAGAAACAGCACAGGAAAGGACTACTGGGAGCACTCCTCCTCCTTTTGTGCATACCATAGATGGGCAGTGTCATATAGTTCAAGAACAATATAACAGGTAACAGTGCATCACAGGCAGAGCAAACTGGAAGTGTTTTGTTTTACAGAAATAACAAAATGATTTTAATAGTTTAGAGATGGGAACACATTCATTTTGAAGTTTGCATGTACTTTACCTTAACCTAAAAAGCCCAAACATCCCAGATCAACATGAATGAGGAGTTTTAATCTCAGTTTTCTGTCTGAGTTTTAAATTGCATACACCAACAGAGATTTATATTCACTTACTGACAACTCTAAGATTTTGTTTCTTCTTTTTCATTGTCAACAAGCTTCTGTAAGTTAACATTTAAAAAATTAAAAAAAGAGACAATGGTAAGTTGATACACTTGAATCACTTAACATCACAGTTTTTAACATTATATAAAAGGGTGGATAACCCTTTTATACAATAGAAAAATGTGTCCCTTTTTCAGTGTTGGTGATCTGGTACAACAGTATATACCTTCAATACCCTCTAACACACAATGCAATAGACTTTTGGTTGATTGATTCTTTTTTTAAAGGAACACTTCCACTTATTTATTTGGCATGGTGGTCTTAGTAATTTGAATATTATTTATAGATTATGATATAGCCAGGTTGGCTATTTTTCCAACTTCCTGATCTTTCCTTAGCCTCTGCATCCATATCTGTGGCTTTTGATTGTCCACCTCTTCTGACAAGTCGTTGGGACAGATAAGCTAAGGTCTTTGTTCCTCTATGTGACTTTTGAAAGAGCTGTTGGTCTTTCAGCTATGCAGCCTGCTGAGATAAGCTGTGATTATAGGTATCGCACTCATGAGAACAGTATAAACATAAACAAGACTTTGAGAAAATCCTGTTTGGAATGCTAGCTATACTTTACTTGATAATCTGACCTCATGTATGAATCATCACAGCAAGAACACTCTTGATAACGTTCTGAGCTCATCCCCCTGAAGAAGCCATTCAGCGAAACGCCTCGGGGGTTTGAACCGTATCGCTTGTTTAATGTTCAGGGAATGCTCTGTCTAGGTGAAGGGTCAGAAAAACCATGATGTTAATAGGGCAGACGCAATTTTTTACAATGTATAAATGATCTTGATGGAAGCTTACTATTGTCCTCAATACAATTGATTTTGATTTGCCGCAAAGAAAACCCCTGCTTTTCTGTTCTTATTTCTATTTGATGACTTTTGTAAGTGGTTTAATGGTGGCATATTCCTATATCTACATTCTGGATTATCTGTCACTAAATACATTATCATTGTGCTTTAGGAATACATGTTCTTCCTTAGACGATATGCTCCTGAAAAAGCGGTTTTAAATCTGTGAAATGCATTGAGCTTGGAGGTTTTAAAAAATGAATCACGCAAAATGTATTGTATGTCACATCTTTATTAGATAATGGATAGTTGATTCGATAGCTGTGGAGTAAATTATAGGTTTTTATTAAATTCATCTGATTTTTCTCATTATTGAATTAGTGGATGCCTAAAAAACCATGTGATCATTTTTCCCTAATTTTAGTATTAAAATCCCTGGGTTAAATATAAACAGTACTATGTAGACCAAAAAAGGAAAAATGTCTGGCAGTATCTGGCCTTTTGGTAGGGATTGATGGCAGTTTTACAATGGGTAATAGATTGGTCATGACATAATGGAATGAAACATAAATAAAATGGAAAAATAAAAACATGGCAAGATTCCCAAATTATTTAATAGGAAATTTCCGACCAGTTACCATTGTGGCTCGGTGGACTCCAGATCTGGGGGTTCTTCCCTCTTGATCTCAGGATCGGTACGTTGGCATTTTATTGACATATACAGGGATCGAGAGGGCAGAGTACTGTTTGTTAAGTGAATTCTGGAGGAACGCCTGGTAACCTTTGCCTCTATTTATGCCCCCCAAAGTGCACCACAAACGATTTATGAAAAGGATGCTTGAAAAGCTTGATGAGTTCGCCGAGGGTCTGCTTCTATGTGGAGGAGATTTTAACTTTGCCCCTGATCGTGACCTGGATACATCCGGTGCGGCAGGACCAGCTAGCTCGCATCTTTCTGCCCAATTGAAACACTGTTTGCACCAACATCAACTGGTTGACGTATGGCGGATCTTGAATCCAACTGGAAGGGATTACACCTTCTTTTCTCACCCGCACCGGATGTATTCACGCATTGATCATTTTTGGCTTAAGCAGGGGGACCTGATGCAGGTTGTGGATTGCAGGATTGGGAACATTGCATTCTCAGATCATGCACCAGTGATTCTCACGCTACGTTTAGCTTACACTTCCCCCAAGTCTTGGCACTGGAAACTAAATGATTCACTCCTGGCTGACCCAGTGGTTACTGCGGAGCTGACCTCCGAAATGAGGAGTTACTTTACCCTGAATGTTGCTCCTGAGTGCTCCCCCACTGTGATCTGGGAGGCACACAAGGCTGTAATTAGGGGAATTCTTATAAAACACTGAACCAGATTGAAGAAGGAAAGACAAGCTGAAATTACTTACACTATAAAACGCCTGCAGGAGTTACAGCTCCTTCACAAGCGCTCTTAGGACAAACAGACTCAGAGTTGGCTCTTCTACATCAGAAATTAGCCTCTCTCTGTCTTGGTAAAGCAAAGGCAGCCCTGGTCAAATGCCGGAGAACCTATTATGAACATGGGGATAAATGTGGGCGGCTACTGGCAAGAGCTCTCAGAGGCCTAAGGGCCCGCACACATTTACCTTTTTTAGCTACTGATACTGGGGGAAAGGTGTACCGGGTGAAAGAGATAGCCGAAAAATTCAGAGAATATTACGCCTCCCTATACAATCTAAAACCGCCCAACCAGTCGAGTGCAGCACGCAACTCCCATTTGAGGAAAATACAGCGCTATTTAGAGAGAGTTGATTTACTATGCCTGTCTGATTCGGCACATCAGGATATGGAAGCCCCGATATCTGTTACGGAATTCCAGGCGGCTATAAAGCAAACTAAGTCAGGGAAGGCGCCAGGACCGGTTGGCTTTTCGCTCCCTTACTAGTTCGCTGAGGACCTGGCTCCTCACTTTGTAGCTGCCTTCTTTAAGAGCTATAGTCACTGTAATTCCCAAGGCAGATAAAGACCCTTCGGCATGTAGCAGCTACAGACCTATTTCGCTTCTGAATCAAGATCTTAAGTTGTTTACCAAAATCCTAGCCAACAGACTACAAAGGCACATCCATGTCCTTATCCATATAGATCAGGTAGGGTTTATGCCTTTCAGGGAAGCCCGAGATAACACTTTAAGAGCCATTTCATGGATTCACACGGCGGCTTCTTCTGACAGATCTTCGTTGTTGCTCTCGACCGATGCAGAAAAAGCCTTTGATAGAGTGGATTGGGAATTTATGCTGGCCACGCTCCGTACCATGGGCATGGGGAGTAAGATGATGGCCTGGATCCAGGCTTTGTACTCGTCCCCTTCTGCATTGGTCGAGGTGAACGGAGAAGTGTCCTCACCCTTTAGCATTTCTAACGGCACTAGACAGGGCTGCCCTCTGTCCCCCCTTATTTTTATTTTGTCTCTGGAGCCCCTATTGTCAGCAATACGTTCCAATCCAGATATCCAGGGCCTTATGTTAAATGGATGTGAACATAAGGTGGCAGCCTATGCAGATGACCTTCTTTTTATCAGCACTAACCCTCTTACATCTCTACGGAACCTTATCCAAACGATACAGAAATATGGAGCGGTGTTGAACTTTAAAATCAACTACTCTAAATCTGCGGCCCTGAGTATTTCTATGCCTCAAACCCTTCGATCTCATCTCATTCCATTCTTCTCTTTTAAATGGGAAGGTAAGGCGATTCAGTACCTGGAGACTCGGATTCCAGCGGACCTATCTCAGCTCTATGCTCTAAATTTCGCTCCCATTTTCACTACCATTAACAAGGACTTGCAGTATTGGTCCTCCTTGACCTGTTCTGGCTAGGACGCATACAGGCAGTGAAAATGAACGTCCTGCCACAGATCCTGTATTTTCTTCAGGCTCTGCCAATTTCTTTGTCGGCCTCATTCTTTAAATCATTACACACTAAGGTATTCCACTTCATTTGGGGCAAAAAGGGCCACAGGCTTAGCAGGAGTCTGTTATTCCGGAGCAAGAGTGGAGGGTGTCCCCAATTTTTCTCTATACTACATGGCAACCCAAATGGTCCGAATTTTGGACTGGTTCCGACATGGGGAGTTCAAACAATGGATAAGTGTGGAACAATCTTTCACGCCGATACCTTTGACGGCGCTCCCATTGTTACAGAAGCTCCCTCACCTGAATCTGAGATCTCACCCTTTGATCTTTGCTACTTGGAAGGCCTGTCAGAGACCTATATTTAAACTCAACCTATCGCCTGGACCTTCTCCCATGTATCCGATTATTGGCAACCCCTCCTTCCCTCCTGGGTTGGAAGATGGGAAATTCGGGGAGCTGCGTGAGAGAGGGCTCCTTAGAGCAGAACATTTTATCCACCAAGGGCAGTGGGTTTCGATAGAGGCATTGATAGATAGGTTGGGGGACTTTAACCTTGATTTTTGGAGGTCACTTCAGCTGTCCCACTATTTACGGTCTCTTCCCCCAGACTATTGCAGTAACCGAGTGAAAACGGGTTTTGAGACGGTATGTACAGGAAGTGGCCCTCTTAGACACTCTCTGTCTTACTTTTATGCTGTGCTTAACCAGACTCCGGAGAATTTTTCCCCCTCATATCTACGGGCATGTGAGGCTGAACTGGGTTATACTCTGGGACCAGAGCAAAAATGCAAGATCCTTTCTACAGTTCATCGGTCCTCTACGAGCAGCAAATATCAGGAACTGAGTTTTAAGATCCTCTCGGTGGTATAGGACCCCAGAGCGGCTACATAGCTTTTTCCCTGAAGTCTCAGACAGATGTTGGCGGTGTAATCGGGAAAAGGGCACCATGTTACACATTTTGTGGTCCTGCCCGTTACTGGGAACAGGTGAGAGCACTCATACAGAAGGTCACCACTCACAACGTCCCAGGGGATCCCGGGTTTTTCCTATTACACCATAACACTATTCCGGATAAGAGCTACAGGAGGTCTATTCTCAGACATCTTATAGTGGCAGTGAACGCCTGTATTCCTGTGTTGTGGAAGACAGCGTCGGTTCCCACTGTGGGCATGTGGCTTCACAGGGTTAATGATATGATGCTCATGGAGGACCTGACTGCGAGCTTAAGGGGTACGCAAGAGAAATTTAATGTGATGTGGGGTAGCTGGATTTACTACCGAGACACCCGGGACTTCAAGCGCCACCTGGATCCGAGCCTCTCAGGATGAAGAGAGAAGGGTTGGGAGTATTTTGTGACGTATTTATATATGTGTTTTCCTCGCATCTAATTTTTTCATTCTCCCCTTTTTATTTCAGTTGTCTAACGATGATGTTTTGTCTGTAACTGCACCACAAGTTATTTCTTTGTTTTTGATATTATGTGGAATGTGTAACGTAACGGTCTTTGTTTCCCATAGTTACCCTTACCCTGTTTTGTCTTGCCCTATGACTGTCTTGTTCTTGTTTTTGTTGTTTATTGTGTTTTTTTCAAAATAAAAATAAAGAATATTAAAAAAAAAAAAAGGAAAAATAAAGTCTGACAGAAAACTTACTATGTTGTACAGCAGGATTGCTGATCCCTGCATTGCCCATGATTGTGACCTATTAGGTTTAAAGAACTAGAGAAAGGTTATTCATAATTTACACTACACCAGGGGTCTGCAACCTGCGGCTCCGGAGCCGCATGCGGCTCTTCAGCCTCCTTGTTGTGGCTCCCTTCGGCTGCCGCGGGGAGATCTCTGATGG
>NC_092860.1:71020506-71055262 GCF_032062135.1 Pyxicephalus adspersus
CTGTGTTATGTTTTGCGGCTCCAGACTATTTTTCTTTAGTGGAAGAGGAGGCAAAATGGCTCTTTTGATAGTAAAGGTTGCTGACCCCTGCACTACACTAATTTCCTCTTGAGTAAACAACAATCATCCTGTAAATGCAAAGTTATTAGATAGATACTAAATGTATAGTTATAGCACAGTTCTAGACACAACGTTACGTTAATAGAAGCCCTTGAACAGTGTTAAATGTGTTTACAAGGTAGATTTGCATATCTCCCTCTGTTTGACGTTGGGTGCAAGGGTGGACATGTTTGCACATTATGGTGAAATGTGGAGGACGGAGCTGATGTTCTGATGTCACAAGTATATTACGACTTTTACTGAATGCTTTTGGTGCACACTGTTGGTTTTAGTTCTCTATGGTATTTATTTGGCTAATATTTGGTATTCCTTTTTTTTAAAGAAAATATCAGTCTTTTTTATCCTTGGTATTAACAGCAGTCATTGAAACACCTTACTGGGATATAGGCACTGGAGATCTAGATAAAGTTGAATGAATCAATGGAGTTTACTTGCTTATGATTGAAGCACACCTTGACTGTTGCTTTGTTTGGGATTACTAACGTGTGAGAAGAATATATACTGTAACAAAGGATATATGTTGAATAACAGTTTTTTATTCATTAATTTATCTATTTCATTATAGCTATAGCTTGACTGCATAATTTGTTTTATTTTTTTTACAGTATGGCATACATTACAGTATAAAAAGACACAATGTTTACCATTTTCAGGTGCTTGCAGATACCTGAACATGGTAATTTACCATGATTTACTACATATATGTTAACAGAGGTTAGTAAATAAAATGAATATGTTTTATTAGCCAATAATGTGCAAGAGAAATTTAAAAAATCAGGCTTTTATTGGATTGGTTGACTAGTGAACTCAGCTTTACCTTACTTCCTAATCTAAGTAAACATTAACTTTGAAAAGTGAGCATAATTTCTACCTTCCTGTTTCAGCTTGGACAGGGGCAGCATCTGTTTATCTTGTCTTTGCCATGGTGTAATTTTGCCTCCGTGATATGAATGGAGATAGGGCTTCTAGCTTTTCAGTCTCATTTTTGGGATTCCCATTTTACTCTTCATCTGATACTAAAATCCAATAGAAATATGTGCCAGATGCTGGAAGCTCCAGATATAGTATCCTGCAGTTTTTGAGTGATTTTAAAGGATAAAAGCAGCATTCGGCAACCTGCATTCTCACAAATCAAACATAAGGCCTTTATTATAAAAAAAGATACATTATTGTAAAGTAAGCCTTTTCTTCTACATAATCTTTGAAGCATTGAATTAAATACAATCCTGGTCTGGTCTCCATAGTAATGTAAATTGTAAACAGTTGTTAAATAAAGGTACATTATAATTTGTTAGAAAACATTACTGTTACTAAAATATTACTATACTAAATAAATATACTAAAGTATTATGGTTTTAAATATTTTAACATTTTAATGTGAGGTATTTGTTCAAAGATGAACAAATATGGAGTTTAGAGCCAAGTCTTATTTCACCTTTTCTAACTTGATTTGTGTGACCTGCTGGGATCCATAAAGATATTTAATCCAAACCAAATAAACAATAAATATGGCACGCATGATTTAAGTTTCTTTATCATCAAATTAATCGGATAATATTAAGATTAAAGATATAAGGAATAAAATCCATCTCTTTACTAAATTTTATACATATATACTGGTGGTTGTCAACAGATCACACTAAGGGGGACAGTGGGAACAATTTATTTGGAGAATCAGGTGGGAATCTCATGAACATGCTCCAGTCGATCCTGCTAAATAAAGTAAATGATGTTTAATGCTTAGGCATATTGGGTATTGCAGACTTAGAAAGAAAATGTTAAAAAGAAAATAAAAAACAATAGTGAACCTGTTCATTCAAACACTGATACAAATTAAACAATCATTCGAATGAATGAAGCCAAAGCAGACCTTCTTTTAAAAAATGTATATATATGACAAGTGTGAGGGCTAGTTCACATGGATGGTTTTGCAGTTGTTACAGGGTAGATGCACCTCCTGATAGACATTGATCCACGGCAGGGGTGTCAAACTCTGGCCCGCCGGCCAAATCTGGCCCTTAAGGTCCTTTTTCTTGGCCCCCCAAAGAATTCCAAAAATGAACTACATCTGGCCCGCCCGCGCTACCAACTCACATCATCAATTTCAATAAATGCAATGCATAGACATTATTCCTGTACACCTATCATGTGACACAAAGGCTAGGCAATGATCACATGGTGCCTGACTACCAGGGGCATTGTGTTTGTTTCAATCTATTAGAGACTGCATAGTGTAATATTTAGTGTCAGACAAACTTGTGATGTGAGAGGATGAACAACACACAGGCTGCATAGACAGAAATTACTTGGTCTAAGTTTGTAATTTCGGCCTTCTGTGTATTTGAGTTACCCCATGCCACTCATCACTGAAATGAGTGCACGGTTCAGAGGCTCTTTAGGTATATTTTACACTTAGTAGCTCCATCTTGCAGACAGATATGTTATAGAAGTGGTTAAAGATATGAGGTTATCCTTATCAGTGCTTTCAAACTGGTGCCTCCTGCTGCTTCCTCAAAATTTATTGGTGCTACATTTTACATTCCACTCAGGTCGGAGAAAAAGTGTGTGAAAAAGGAATACACAGTACTAAAATAGTAAGAGCGTGAAAAAATATTCAAAATATTCAGGCAGCAGAAGTCAGTCCAAATATTTTTATTATTTGCAAATACCTTGGATGACAAGGGGATACCAAAGCATTATTCCTTAACTTTGAGTGAAACACTTTATTATATTATGTGCAAACATGTTCACAATGCTATGTTTGACACATAGATAAATGTTTGAACAAAAGATTGCCAAAACAGAGTGATCAAATATATAATTGAAGGAACATATACATGAAGGTGATCATTGCAAACTGATAGAAGACCTCATTCCTAAAGCTGAACTCAAGTATCAAACCTCCCTTCTTCTCCCCATATATCTTGGTACTCTTGTATAACCTTCTGTGGACAAGATCTATCCTTGGGAGCCAATCTCTGTGACCAATGATCAATTTGAGAGAGGGATAGTGTCAGTGTGGGGAAGATTGGGACATATCTTTTTATGGCTCTGACAGCTCAGGATCCTACAGCAAAAAACAACATTGTCATGTAATTGACTGGGTATTTACTTGGTAATAAAGTTGTAAAGTAAAGATTGTGACAGACGCCCTCCCTCAGCCCCCACCCCTGCGTATAGACTTTCCAACACGCTCAGCAACAGTCCACGCACCAGCAGGCTGGGAAGGGCCATCACGGGGCAAGGTTAACCACTCTGTTACCCTTTGCCCAACACTCCATCACAGGTACACTGCCACCACATGCTTAGACAGAAGCAGGCACTGTTACCCTTGACAAGTTAAGCTTCTGCTTCGTTATTATTGTCTGTGTCACCCGCTGCCACTCCAGACAGGGATGTCTCAACAATCACAAATGTTTAAAGTAGCATTTTCGGGTCAGCAAGTTACACTATTTCTACTTAGAGCATCAAGAGATTCAGCTTACACTTTTTATAGTGTTTAATAAAGACATACAAAAACAGTGCAATAGACAAATACAGAAAAATAAAGACTAATCTAAGAATAATAACAGAACAATAGCCACAGCGTAAAATAAAAGGGAAACAGTGAAATAATACTTAGGTAGGGGTTCTTTTCCTTGGTCCTGTTTGCAGTCCAAGATATTAGTCACTGGGCCCCCTGCAGTGCCTAATGTGTCAGTGCCATTGCCTTTAGCAACAAGATGGTATCAGTGAAAGCTTCCTTCGCTAGGCTTACATGGCTTTTTCTATGCCAACCACAGAGGTGGGACTATTAGGACAATCCAATGACAGGGTGGGGGCTGAGTGATGGGCTGTCTCAACATGGGTTATGATGCTCTGTGGACACTTCCAAAATGCCCTTGTTCTAGCGATTATTAATAATTTCACAAGTTCAGGTTTTATGAACTGCCAACCCCCAGATTATTAACCTCCTAGGCAGTTAATTTTTGTCTTTACATTGTCTTTCACAAACTGTTATTTTGTAATGTAGGCCTGTAGCACCGAAATATGTCCAATATTTAATAAATGTAATAAATTTATTAATAAACTAAATAAAAAAACACAAAAATCTATTAGAACAAGGGTTCATAAATAAAAAAAATACTGAAAACTGTAATATAACTGTACAGTAGCATATATATATATATATATATATATATATATATATATATATAGTACAGTTAGAGTTACAGTTATTTTGTATTAACTCCAATACAAAATAATTTAAAATTACCGCCATGCTCCCGCACACACTGACCCATCCACCGACGTCACCGGAAACTCCTGGGAAACGTCAGCACACTCGCCGGGGCACAAATCGGACGAAGAGGACACAACCAGAGGATGGGATCTGACTGGCAGGACATTGGAGGACGCCGGTGGGACCAGGTAATTCTTTATTTTGTATTTTTTAGCTACCTGGGGTTACGGCTATCAGCTGTTTTTCCTTACCCCGAGCCACACTTGAAGTTACTGCTCAGGAGGTTATTCACCACAAAATATGAAATCCACAGAGACCAAACTAGCCATTATTAATATTTTCATAAGTACAGGTTTTATGAACTGCCAACTCCAGACCAGGCTAAATATGATTTCCAGGCTTTCTGGAGGCCTAGGAGACTAGTTCTTAGTCTCAAAATGCTCACCATAATGATCCAGCTACAAATAAACCAACTACTACTTTATACAGAATGGTATATTAGAAATATAAAACTTATTAATAAATGAGTTTCAAAGGCATTTTAAAAGATTATATTTAAAGGGAAGATCAAGATTTAATGTTATTCACAATATCACAAAGATAACAGAGACTGTTGATCCAGGACACATCTGATTGCATCATAGGATCGGAAAGACATTTTCCCCCGTTGGAGCAAATTGGACCATTTTTTTGTCTTCCACTGGATCAACTATTTATCTGGTTTATGTTTATTTTCTTAGTGGTTAAACTTGATGGACTTATGTCTTTTTTGACCTAAATGACTGATTGACTATGTGTTAAGTGGTAGTTAAAACTTGCTATATTGGAACATTTCTTTCTGAATTTTAGTTGCTTTAAAGCTACAGCAGACACTTGATAAATCAATGGTAATTTGTCTATATGCAATCAAATTTATACTTCTGCACACTTCCCAGCAGGAGAAAGGATTATTATTTTGCAGCAAGAAAGATGTGACTTGTGTTTAATTTTCTTCTTTTTGTATTTGATTAAATATATCAATCTATTTGGCGATGGTTTTGCTACTTATGTTCCCCCAGTACACTGAGTTAAAGGGAGCCCCCAGGGTGTCTAGATAACAGTGCTAATGAACGGAAACAGTTTATGTAGAAATCAATGATGATAGGAGCTTTCTGGGTCAATTCAAAGAGTTGTTACTTTATTAAGCAGCTGCTTAGGGTGTAAACGTTTATTGAGATTTTAAGGCTACAACTGCATTCAAGGTTATTCTAAACATCTTTGTTTAGAATTAAAGTAATAATCCTGTTCTTGCCTAATAGTAATATCAGTAATAATGAACACAAATGTAATGCATAGAACTGTACCAATTGCAACATTTTCAATTTTTGCTAGTTTCTTCATTTTTCATTTGCTCAGCAACCATTACATGTGTGAGCCAGTAGCAAAAAAATTGGTGTATAGGCTATAGATGTTTAAATTGTCTCCAGATTTTGCCCTCAAAGCTAAATACATTGTTTTCTTCTCTAACTTTTTGCAAGACCTTAAGACTTTAAACTTGCACAACAGGCTTCACCACTCATATGGTTAATATAAATATTAAATACAAATCTTACTCTTCACATAACTCATGTAAGTATAATTTAGTGTAGTCTGTACTTGATTTTTTATTTTGTTTTTCACATTTGGATATGTGGAAAAATCACTGACCAAAATTCATTGCACAGTACCCATGCCCTCATTGTTGCTGCCAGGGAAGCATGGGTTTGTACTAGAAGAAATTGAATAGTATAATCCTTCCCCAGAAGGCTGCAACTGTCTGAAATAGCAGAAAGGAACAAGAAAGAGAGAAACAGAGAGGGTTTTTGGCAATATTACTTATATTCAGCAAAAAAAAATCAAACATGAACATTAATATTCTGCTAAATAGGCAGAAATATTATGATCAGACTTGCCAGTCCTTGGTCCAATTAATAGTCAATTATCACATAGTAGCTAAACATTTAGCACCTACTGTACAGGTATTTGTAAACATTCAAAATTATAGCAGAACGGCTGAATGCCGACGCAAATGAGTGATAGGACAGTCGATAAGTGCCCACAGCTTTTTACCTGACCCGTTTCGCCCTCAGTACACAATCTTCCAACAGACACCCCATCGGCCAACAGCACACACATCACCACAGACCCTAGTACTGGCTTAGAACAAGCTAGCAACACTTACATCCCAAGTACTCCAGAAAACGTATCTTTGCCGTCCACCTCACCGGACTTTGTTCCCTTACCCTCACCATCCCAACCTCAGTCCACCTTAACATTTGAGGCCCCCCCCAAAATACAAACCAAGGACTCTTTTTAATGGGCACTTTTCATAAAAATACCCTCTCCGAAGGGATCAAAAGAATCGATCCAAAGTTTTTTCTCGAAAATTCCAACAAAAAACCCAACTTAGAAATAATAAACATTTCGTCCTACAAACATACCGTTGAAGAAGATAGTGTTTTAAAATAGGTCTGTCCTTCTGCCCTTCGGACAGATTAAATAAATTTGAATTTATTAAAGATGTGCATCTCTTTGCATGTAACCTTACTCTTAAATTGATGTTTGAAAATACTCAAAAACCTAATATTCCTCAAGACACTTCAGCTAAAAAAACTTTAATATCCAGGACTTCAGAGCCCTTAAAGCTTTACAGGAACTCCTTAAAGAGAACGAAAATTTAGGTACACCAGAACCTAGATCTCCAGACTCTACCTCACCTCAAGACAATACCACTCTCCCTAAGAAGCACCTGAAATCCACTTTCTATCCGCCTCTCTCTTACAATGCTCATGTCCAAACTTTTGTCAATTTGGTCACCAAAGATATATTGGAATATGATTTTAGAAAGATACACCCTCCATCAAATTTTTCCCAGTCACAAAGACAGGCCTTGTCAAATCTTCAAAAAACGATTCCATCACCATCAAACCCACCGATAAGGGTGGGAACATAGTCATAATGGACAACAGTCATTATGAAACTATGTGCTATCCAATTCATCTAACCCCTCCCACAGACCGGCTTATGGGGACGGGGCCATCGCCACTATTGTCCTGATGCGAATATTATTGAACCAGACAACTCTGGTTCTTCAACCTTCCTATAGGTGCAGCAAAGCTGCACCCATCACAGGTTAAAGCCATCTACGTGGGTGGCTTGAGCTCTTGATGTAGCCGATAGGTGGGAGAAAAAAACCCGACTGCGCTGAACCACTCTTATGTAGTTGTCATGATGCTGCTGGACTAAGCTGCGGCTCCAGCTTGATCCACTCTCTGATCTTACTAGCTGGGACCAGGAATTTAGAGCAGGTGCCTGGTGCTGGTGACATACACTTGTGTTGAAACACTATGGATAGGAATTCCTGCTGTAGGGTTAAACAGTTTACATTGCCTGTATAAATTAGTTTTTAGAGCAAGCACACAAAGGTCAGTGTGCCTGTCCAATACTTGAATAAGCCTTAATAACATAATATTATATATACTTATTCCAAGCAAAACTTTTGCAGTATCTTTATTAGGAATGATATATATTTTCATTACAGCCAATTCTATTACTCAGCAGAAAAAAAAAACAGTAAACTAGTTTTAAAGCCAATTTATTGGCAGCAATGGTAGTTGTTATTTGAACTTTATGGCACTCAGGAAATATAAACAGAGTGCCGAGATTAAACTAAAAACATTAAAAGGCAATAAGAATGGCTTATGATAACAGAACAGCATGTCTCTAGCTACGTCGATAAAACTATTTAATCAAAGTGATGGCAATATAATGAGGTTATCATTTCTAAAAGATTAGGCAGCTTTGCCAGAACCTAAATTAAACTCTGTTCCTTTACAGGAGTCCAGCTGAGCAAGATAAAATTCATTTTTCAAAAACGTAATTCACAATATTTAAAGTGGAACTTTGGGTGAACACTTTAACTATAAATATGTTGTGAAAGAGATTCCTATTTTTTTTTTTATCTATTTATTTTCAGTAGTACACTTTTTTTCCATGCAACAATATATGAGGTTATCAGGTATGCAACAATGGCTTTCACAGTAAGTGCTACCCCCTCCCTCAACTCAACATCAAAATATAATTCTATAGTACTGCAGGGAGCTGATAGCTAAGAATATAGGAAGTGCTTCTGGCAGCCTTACACCTAATGGCTCTCACCTCTCTCAATGAAGTTAACCAATATCAGTTCATCTGTGCCCAAGTACAAACTTAAAACTAAGTGGAAAAAACTGCTTGTGTAAAATGACAGGTCTGTGATCAATAAGTGGTTCACTTAGCTCCTGGCCTTACTAATTAAACATAATACTCCATCAACTATTTTCCAAATTTTCTCATTTATTTTTTTATGCTTCCCTCCTCTACTCACCATTTTAGATCCTTAAAAAAAAACACAACTAAAACCTTAATCAAATACCTACATTCAATGTCACATGCCCATCCACTGCATAAATGCATCTATTCCACACTATTGCACACCTCTGAAGTTGTAACAGTAGAAGACCCTGTGGAGATTCTCCTATGAACACTTTGACAATCAATGGGCAGTGCCCATGCCACCAGGAAGCAATGGGACCACTGTTTGCAGAACTTTGACACATTACAGGCCTGATAAAAGATTGGGACCTAGTATGTCACATGTCCAAAGCTTAAGTTAAACATGACTAAAGGAGAGAAGGCTATGACTATAATCCTGAGAAGTAGAGCATGATATGGGAATAAATAATGTTAATGCCTGGCTATACATTTTAGCAGAAAAAATCCTTTCAGATTTTTAGGTAAACAAATACAGATAGAAAAAATTCCCTCTTTGTGATCACTTCATCTTCTACTGTCTTAACATGCAACAAGGCAAGGTGATAATCTTATTAGAGGCAAGGTTCTGCTTCCTCATGCAAGAATTTACAGTGTGGATTAACTAACAGGACAGTAGTGACAAATAATTAAACTACAATTGTTCTATGTAAAGTAATAGGAGACAGCACTACCTTAGACCATATAGTTCAAAACAAAAAGATATGAAAACTATTGGCAGAGTCACAAACTAGAAAATGTGCTGCTAATCCTCAGGAGTAATTCAATAAATTAAATGTGGCCATGCAGAAAGTAAAGTGATAAACTGTTCCACAAGACCAATTTTTATTGGTTGCGCACAAACACAAATACTTTTTATTTATTTATGATTGTGTTTTAATGGCAAAATAAATAATTGACCCCACTGAAAAAAACATGGCATTTAAAAGCAAACAACATTTCTCTTACCTGTAATCAGTGCTTCTAAGTATCTCTGTCTAATAATCATGAATTTCTGTTTACACAGTTTTGATGTTTTCAATGTTTGATGTGACTCATTACCGTCTAAATAAACAGCAACAAAGCCTTTATTTGGCTTCTTCTCCTAACCTGCTAAATAAGACATTTGCCTCCCCCTGGTTGGCACTTTATTCTACTAATTTCCTTTCATCTGTTTGCAAGTCCTTTCTTTAAATCCTATTATTTTTCTGTTGAAAAATTGGTAGTGTCTGTTTTTTATTCTATTGTTCTGCAATGACTATAAATTACTCATTAAACAAGTTACTATGAAATCAACAAGTTAAACACTTTGCTTATTCATTAAAACAAAACAAAATCATTGGCAGAATGGTGTGTCCCGAAAGATGTATCACACTATTAGAAAACACAGTCCCCAATGTCCCTCCACGTGCAGACACACATTAACCTGCTGTACATCACTTCATTAGCCACCTATGGTTGGGAAACAGGCCTGATATCAGTTTTGTGAAAGCGGAAGGATGCAAAATAAAATGCAGTGTGTAAGCTCCAACAAGAACTGGCTTAGAGCTTAAACAGGCCTTCCTCTCCTCACTATTGGTAGTAAAAGCTTCAGTGGGGCAAAGATGAGCTGTGGCAGGGGCTTGCTTTTAAAAGATTCTGTTGTCTTTCTCTGCATTGGCAAGGCACATGTTCCCTTAATTTTCACATGACATGTGGGGAACAAACATTTATACTTTTCAAAACTGTGTGGCACAATTTCAAAAAAAATTTAATTGTAGATATGGACTAAATAAGGATCCTTACCTTAGCCTGCAGCAATTCATTTGGCAAAACGTTGGGGTTTGTTTATAAAGCAGTAAATCTGAAAACCCCAAAAATCAAGATTATTACCTTGGGCAGTAGCATTTACTTTGGCAAAAATGTTGGGGTAATGAAAACTCTATCAGGGCTTGCTCCCACTAAGTGGTGCATTATTGCAATCTGTAGCAATGTATAACACATGTGTTGCCAGTTATTGTTGTTGTCACCGCAAAGGCATCTTACCAATATATACAGTGAAATGGGTTGGCTTGTGTTGCAATGTGGTGCAATTTAAAAGCAGAAAGCTATGCTTTTATATGTGATGCGGTTGCCTACACAATGCACATCAACATGACATAACACAACACGCAGCTACAGTGCTAATAAGCCCTAAGTGGCTTGTTTATTCCTTTTAAAGTTTTTATTAGGTAATATTTCAATACAAACCAGTGATGTCCTAGTTAGAATTTCAGAACAGAGGACCTGCAGTCTTAGGTACAGCTTTTTCAGGAGCATTTGCAGAATTACAGGCATATTATTATTATTACACAGTATTTATATAGCGCCATCATATTACGCAGCGCTGAACAAAGTCGATAATCGTGTCAAATAAGGCATATAAGCAGAAGCTATTCCAGATTCACTTAACTCTATCTTAACTCTATCTTTGTTATAATTCAGTCATTATTATATTTGTCACATTGCTCCATTAAAGGGAGAAAACATGGTTCTGAAACATTGCTGTTTGGTTTTGTGCTCTGTATAATTTAATGATTGTTAACTTTAGTTTGGAGAAGATTTGTGTACTGACGGCATATCATTTACTGACACGTTACAGACCTGATAAAAGATTGGGACCCAGTATGTCACATGTCCAAAGTTTAAGTTAAACATGACTAAAGAAGAAAAGGATATGACTATAATCCCGGGAAGCAGAGAATGATATGAGAATAAATAATGATAATGTCTGGCCATACATTTTAGCAGAAAAAAACTTTCAGATTTTTAGGTACACAAATAGAGTTAGAAAAAATTCCCTCTTTGTGATCACTTTATTCGACCACTTATGCCTTTTAGTTTCCTGTAAACAGAATGGGGTCCTACAATTGCTTTAAATGAGAAATAGATGCAAAGGTGGTGCATTACCACTTCTAACAACACATCTGGGTGATTAGCACAGATAATTTGTAACATTTACCACCAAAAGAGATAATAACTTTACCAGCTCACTATATGCTATCTGTGACAAACCTTGCACTTTTCTCTACTGGAAAGCAATTTAAGTGTTTCAGTTTAGGTAATATATATGTAACTTGCTCCCTGCGTCTAACTGGCATGTTTCATTACGCTGAATTTTACGGCTCCATCTATGTGGAAACTGACTCATTCCTCTTATATAGTGCATGCTTTGAATTTCTAACATAGATAATAATGTCTGTTTCCAAAAAAGACAGAAAAGGTTGGAGGCTTGTAGTATGATAAACATGCACTAGTATTTTTCTTAGCATCCACCTGTAAACTAGTAACTGTGTAGAACTTTGGTCCTAAACAAGCTCTGCCCCTTCTTTTAAAATGTAACTTAATATATATACAGGTTGACATTCTTTATAGATGCATATTACAACATCCATCACTTTTGTTTAATGCAATAAGCTAAAAAAGAGGAACTGTTAATTTAGGTATCTGTGAAGTATTTGTATATATATTTGAAAAAGAAGCACAGTAAAAACACTGAAAAACACAGAAAAAATTTAAGAATGAAATAAAGCCCATAGAAGATATATAATCGATAAGAAATGGGAGAGTAATTATATTAGAAAAAATGACATATACCCGTTTAAATTGTAGCGTTGACAAAGCCTTGAAATCATTGTGCAGTAAGACCCATAGATAGGAAATTCAAATGATGTACAAACACACAAATTTACACTTGCACAGTTTAAGGATGACATATTGAAGGTTTACCAGACAAAATCTAATAAAATTTTATACAAGGGATGATTTACATACCTTAATGAATGAAGTACTTCGGCTATCCAATCATTTGCAAGCAATAATCATTTTTTTTACATTTCCTTGCATGTGATTGGGATGTAATGTGATTCTTTGCAAAGTGAATTTTCACCACATTTATTAGACTAAGGTCATTATTTCTTGCAGATCAATAATTCACTTTGTTAAATGAGCAGTCTAAATTATTTTAGTAAAACAACCCCTCTGTTGGTAGGAAATAAATCAACAACAGAGGGGTTGATTTACTAAAATAATGGTTGCCGATTTCATAGAATAGTAAATGTTCACTGTAGAAATTGAAATTTTAGTTCAGAAAATAAAGTAAAGCTGCTCAATTTGAATACTCAGCCACATGTTGGAGGAAATATATAAAAAACATTCTTGGATAAATAAAATAACACAGATTCAACTAATTAAAAAACTGAAGAAAGCATTGACTTTGCAGTTAACACAAAGTTAGCTAAGTGAAATTACCTTTTGATCAATGAACAGGCAATAATCCTTTGTTAAATCGCTGTACAGCCCCTTTAAAATACAGTACAGGACATTACACTTACAATTACTGTGTCTGTTAAATAGAATCTTCACTCTCTCCAGAGTTACAGACTCCACTACAATTTTTAGCTTCTTACACTTGCAGGTATGTCAAATGGCTGTGTATCTCCACTGCCCATTGTAGCTTTACCTGTCAACGACCATGTCATTAGCGTGTCCCTTGGGAGGTGCTCAAAATGAATTCTTTTTCTACTACCCTGAAAACATTTTAACGTATTCCTGGTATAAAATAAATTATATTTTTTTGTCTTTTATAGTAATATACAAAATTAAAATCAAAGACAACTGTAACCACTATAGAAAAGATCCCTCTTTGGTTCAATGTCTGGCCCTTGGAAGGACAGAGGTCTATACTAAATCAGACATATCTTGCACCCAATCGAGCGGAGGTTGCTCTCCTTTTCCGAGCTGGGTGACAGAGTGGAACTGCCCCGCACCTCTTTCTATGCCTACCTTCAAATAAGACATTATTTTTTGTCACTCCAACCCACAGCCACCTTCCAGGCCCTTACTGCCTTTGAAAGATTATGCATGGAAGGCCCCCATACCAAAGGAACGATTTCTGCTATTTACCGTCTCCTTCACGCTTCCACACGGGAACTCAAATAGGTTCGGCTATATGCTCAAATGGGAGGAGGTTCTGGGTCGGTCCTTATCCCCAGAAGAATTGCTTGACATCTGGGAAGCAGCACACAAAAGTTCTATCTGTACTTTGTATAAAGAAAATCTGTATAAAATTTTGCTCAGGTGGTACCACACGCCGACGGTTCTTCACAGATTGTTTCCTAATGTGGACCCCATGTGCTGGAGATGTGGAAACCATAGAGGCACGATAGAACACATATTTTGGTTCTGCCCCCTTATCCAGATGTATTGGTCACGGGTTAACGACTTATTATCGGCTGTGGTCCAGCAACCCGTCCCATTAGACCCTCTCTCCCACCTCCTAGGTCAACCCTCCCCAACACTGCCGAGTGTGTCTCGCAAACTAGCAACTCATGTTCTAGTTGCAGCACGCACACTGATCCCCTCCAGATGGAAGGCGACTACGCCTCCTTCCATGGAAGATCTTTATGCGCGGATCCAAGAGATTCGCCTAATGGAATACCTTACGGCGCTCCTTGGAAACACAGTGGATAAATTTGAAAGGGTCTGGGAGGCTTGGGATCGTTATTATGCTAATTTGCCCGGCTGATCCACTTGGCGCCTTTCTTGTTTGCTAATGTCACAATACCTTTTCTTTGTTCCTACCACCTCCACATCCTAAGATGTTTATGTTATGTGCTATGTCTGGGAAATGTTTATTGTATCCTTGACACTCGGATGTGTTTTGTTCTGGTTTAAGATTGTTATTTCCCTTTTGTGTATTTCCTTTTCCCTTCTGTACCCTATTAAAAAACTTTTCAATAAAAATACAATTTCAAAAAAAAGAAAAGATCCCTCTTGGTGTATTCAGGAGCATATTTTTTAAATACTAGATCAAATGAATATCTTTTAAAAGAAGATTGTGCACAAAATTGTTCTTGCATTGGGATGACAATCAAAACGAACAGGGATGCAGCACACTAATTCAAAGACAAAAGGTATTATCAATGCATCACAAATATGTTTTTGGCTGTCAGGAATTGTCCCTCCAACCTTTAAAACTAAAGTTTAGTAAAATCCTTGCAATATGTGTAGTTGACATTTATAAAGTTAAAGCAGATTTTTAACAGGAATACTTACAATATTAAAGCAGAACATTCAAAATTTGGGTCAAACATGGCTTGTTGCAGAAAGGCACGGGCAATGTCCTTTCTGCAATAAGCATTCTTAGTTGCTGGAATGCTGTCTCTTCTGTCAAGCACAGCTCAGAATAGGAAGCCAGGATACCTAGCACATTCTGTAGCTGCTGGGACTAAATCAACTGCCTGTGCTGAAGTTACTTTATCCTATCCTGGTGGCTGCAGAACAAAGAAGAGAAAAAGGAAAAAGATTAAATGAAACAGTGAATGATAGATGTATTTAAAAATTGCGAGCAGGCAAATAAGGGTAATTAAAGGTCAGAATGGACATCACCGGTCCTTTCTGCAGTAACGGACCTGTCTGGTTGCTTATTTTTTATTTTTGGATTTAGTTACACTTTAAAAAAAGAGACCTTATAAAACAAATGCCTACAAAATAGTTACATAGAAATAAATATTGGCATTATATCATAAAATATATAGGACATCATAAAATCTTATAAGCACTTTTCACTCAAAGACTAGTAGTTATTCAAGGATTACTTGCTTTGAGATTTGTTAGAGGTTGTTATTTTTATGGAATTGATAAGTTACCGTATTTTCCGGTGTATAAGGCGACTGGGCATATAAGACGACCCCCCACTCTAACCAATCATTTGGGGGTCGTGTAATACGCCCAGTATTGTACTGTTCCTTCTGCCTGTCAGATCTCACTATTGTGTGAGAACTGAGAGGCAGAAAGAACTGTACACTACTAGTTCTAAGTAATGAATGGGCACGTTCCTTTAATGATGGGCGTATTCCAGTGAAGAGCCAATCCAGGCTCTCCACTGAAGAGCCAATCCAGGCTCTCCACTGGAGAGCCAATCCAGGCTCTTGTCCTGCTTTTCAGCTTACACGAGTCCTGCTGTGAAGCAACGCGAGCCTGCCCAGGAGGACTCGTGTAAGCTGAAAAGCAGGAAGACAGAAGGAGGCACAGGAGGACTCGCAGGGACGCCAGACCAGAGAGGGGACTCCGGGCGCTGCGGGTAAGTACTGGTACCCGGCGTACAAGACGACCCCTGACTTTGTCATAGATTTTTCGGGGTTAAAAAGTCGTCTTGTACGCCGGAAAATACGGTAAGTATTTACCTTGAAAGAATGATTTTTTTTTTTTAAATCAGTATTTAGTTATTTTGCTTACAATCAAAAATAAAGAATTAATAAAGACTCCAGCCTTAGACATTCATTTTCAGCGAGAAACATTCTAATATCTAAATATATACATTCTAACATTCTAAAAAAGTTGCTGAAAGCGGTAACCCCGAGTAGGTACCTATGTACAATGTATGTATATGTACTATTACTATTACTAGGTAGGTTAACCTATGGGAAGCAATAGTAAATACTGCCTTGCCAGATCCGCCAGATTCAAAATTAATTTGTATTTCATTCAATACACAATAACTGTATTGAATGCAATACATTGAATTTATAAGTGTAAAAGCAGTACATTGTTTTCAAGAACATTAATTTTTCAGTATATTAAAATAGCATGAGTATATTTATTTTTTTTTAAATTATTCAAAATTAAAAAAAAAAAAATTAAAAAATATATATATATTTTAATTTGTTCAACTTATTATTTTTACATGGTTCTCTGTTTCAAACTTTGTTAGACTCGTACTATTATAATATACTGTAAAATAAATTTTCATGAAAAACAATGTACCGCTTTAGACATATAAAACCAGAAAGAAATGAACCGCTAGGGAGGTTAATTAAGAAAAGGTAAATGCGTTAAATAGGGATAAATTAGTTAGTCAGTGCTGATTTACAATCCACTTAATCAGTGTTTGAAAGGGGTGAGATACTTTAAATATTCACAAAGACAAAAAATAAACAGCTGTAGATTTGATAATTTATTAATATTCCTTAGGATGCAGGTCTAAACATTTATCATGCTGCTTGAATAAAAAATTACCTGTCAGGACATCTGCCCTAAACATTTTCAAGCAGTTTCACTAAACACATATCTAGAAGTAATATAATCACAGTGTATTTATGTCTGCAAAGAATCAGCTTTAACATGTGACTATCAGTCCAAATCCATATGCGGACAAATTCATGATCCAGCCTTAAAGCAGAACTAAAGTAAAAAAAAAAAACACACTTGCCTTTAACCTCCCTAGCGGTTCATTTCTTTACGGTTTTATATGTCTAAAAGCGGTACATTGTTTTTCATGAAAATTTATTTTACAGTATAATATATTAGTATGAGTATAATAAAGTTTGAAACACAAAATCATGTAAAAATAATAAATTTAATAAATTAAAAAATATATATATTATATACAGAGTGATCAGAAAGGGAATTTGAAAGGTACAGAGTGATCAGAAAGGGAATTTGAATGGCACATGAGTGATCAGAATGGGAATACCGGTATGAATGGCACATGAGTGATCAGAAGGGAAATAATCTTTCAGAATCTTTTTTTCTAGATTTTCCTCCTTTAAAATTGGGTGCGTCTTATATTCCAGAGCGTCTTATACGGCGAAAAATATGGTACTTGAACAAATGACAATAAAAATAACATGGTGTATTAACTTCATCATCTAAATAAACAAAATTTGCATATTTTCAATATTGAAAAAGTAACCCCCAGATTTACCATCAATAATTCAATACATAACATTAGAATTGGGTGTGATTGTTTCCTATGATTACAATGTCCTTGGGGGTATGCAGGTGTGTTTGGTCTTCTCTGTGTTGTCATCATGCCAAGACATAAAGAGCTCACTCTCGGAAAGAGGGCTGTAAATCACTAAAAGTCAGGCAAGATATTTAAAAATATCTCTAAATTATTTGAAATCAATAATTTCACTGCAACAAAAACAATGTGGTATATGCATGTACATTTCAAATATTAAACATAAATATTAAACATACATCTGTTTTGTGCAGTTAAGACATATGGAAGTAAGAAAACAATAAAAATAAGATTTTGTCATCCTGCCGAGGAACTTCAAATTCCTGTATCCGATAATTTTGACTGCATGGTAGTCAGGCCATGTTTTGTTCCTCCCGGGAAGGGGGTATCCAAGTTTTTGCTGGGGAACTCATTTTGGTGTAAATTTTAATATTTGGGTTTGCCATGCTGCTAATGATCTAGGCAGCTAGCAGTCAATGAGTCAGCTATGAAATGAAAGGTCAAACACTGGCTTAGTCAAAGCCTTAATTTGAATCCCATTCAAATATTGTAAAAAGACATGCAGTTAATTCAAGAAAACAAATATGCATCTTGTATATTCATGTTCACCTGTTCAAATTTCATCAATTTCCATGTGTACATTTTTTTCTCTCATAAATATGTATAATAAAGTGAGGTTCTCAATATTAAGGTAAATTTATTAATAAAGTGCACATGTGTAACTTTTTAAGGATACTCTACCTTAAAATATGTAAATTACAGCAGAAATACTGAATCACTAGTTATGCACTTTTGTATTTATAGGTAGTTAAGTAGGTAAAACGATTTTATGTTATGCATTTCTTACAAACATTAAAGTTGATGTGTGTCAGTAAGGTCGCCCATATTCTTCACCTGGGGCAACAAAGGAAGAAAATTATCAGCCTATAAAAGAATGTGCCTAAACAATGTACTTTACAGCAGGATTACTAGGTATTCCTTTAATAAAAAATGTACATTTAAATAAACTTAAATAGGTTTTGAAATTACATTACACTGGGGGAATGCATTTTTGTTGAGTTAGATCTTTCACTTTTTTTTTACTAATTTTTGGGTGGTGAATCCAGAAATGACCCAATTTTATTCCTATCACATCCAGTTTTTACCATACAGGGTACCCTCCATTTTTGTCAAAAAACATACACATTTTACATACAATGGGAAAAAATTAAATAACTTGAATGTACTGTTTATTTAAATTTCTTTTGGTCATCCAAAGGATTTATTGTTACTCTATGATATTTTTTTTACAGTAAAACATTTGAAAATTATTCGGGTAAGTGGTTAAGGTAATAATTTACACTTACAGCTTTTCCTGGAGTGTTCAGTGTTAGGACAATCCCGCCAGATGCTACAACAATAGTCAGCCATCATATGTACATCCCATCTACCCTGATACCATCCTTCCATGACCTTCAAATCTTGGTGGAACTGTTCACCTTGCTCATCACTGACTGCACCAAGGTTTTCTGGGAAGTTAGAAAGATGGCTATGCAGAAAATGCATCTTGATGCTCATATTGCAACCAAGCATTTTGTAGTTCTCCAAGAGTTTCTGGACAATTTCTGTGTAATTATTTGCCCGTGTGTTTCCAAGAAAGTCCTTGACAATGGCTTTGGTTTCAATGTTTTATTTAAAGTTTTAAAGAAGAAGTATGGACAAAATACATAATAAACAATAAAAATATAGAAACATGTCCTTTTTACAGAATATATAAATAACAATACAGTCAGTAGTATAGCAACGCTATAATCTTAAGTAACATCATTAATCTCTGTAATACCTGGTTGTTTACCAACTGAAAACAGTTAATACAAAACAGATATTCAAGGCTTAAAAGGTGGTAAACGTAAAAATAACAGCTGGTATTAGCACAAGCAATGGGACATTAGTCACAGCAATGGGAAAACAAGACGGGAAACAATAACAGAGGGAAAATAGGGGGAAGGGGATATTGGGAAAATGGGCTCGGTCCACTGAAACTTTTTTCAGCAACGGTTTCTATAGGGATAACATGGTCCATCTGAATGTCGTTTACCATGGATTTACTAAGGAAGACATGGTCATATTAGATAAAGAAAACTGGTGCCAGGGTTCCCATATTTTAATAAACTTGTCATATGAATCTGTTAGTGTACTAGATCATTTTTCATTATTAAATGTACTGTCGACCTGTAATACCACCTCATGGTATGGTACTAGTTGATTTTTCAAGTGTTGGGCTATAGTTTGTTTTGCCGCTAAAAGTAAAAAAAGAACACAATTTAAACTGGACATTTGTTAAGGTTGAAGGTTTAAAGTGGAGCAGTGCTAGCCAGGGATCTCTGGTAATAGTTTTCTGGAATACTGTGCTTAGGAGTTTGAATACTCTTCCCCAAAATCGAATTTTAAATGGCCATGTCCACCATACATGCAGTTCAGGGCCTAGTTCCCCACAACCGCTGAAACAGAGACTGGTATGATGCGAAGAAAAATGTTTCAACCTGGCTGGGACCATGTACCAACTCATCATTATTTTAAATAGTGACTCCATTGTGGTGACATTCGGTGAAGAAGTCATTACTTTAGCCCACATATTGAACAGTTCAGTATCCATTTTGTTACCCTTCAAAACTTTTTTCCATTGCACCTTGTATGAGTGGATTTGACTGAGTGTGACTGTGTTTAGTTTGGTGTATAAAACAGAAGTCAATTTCGGGGTCAATGGTGATCTAAGACAGAAATGTTTCAGAACCGACAATTTAGAAATTTCACTTTTTTTAGGGACGAGATCCAATGCTTCAGCTGGATATACCTGAAGAGCTGGGGGGCAGGATGGATACCATTAATGGTTTCCTAACCCAAGACACCTGTTTTTCCCAGTAGGGAATGAATTGTACTGAAACCATTATCTACCCACCATTGAAAGGCCCTGAGTCCAACCCTGGTAGAAAAAGGGGATTGCATTGTTTTGACAGTAGTGGTAAATGTGGGGATAACAGACCGGTTCAATATTTCTTGACAATGGCTTTGAATGATAACCAAGCATTCTTTTTGACTTCTGACATTGTCCTGATGAAATGTTCTTCTTTGATGAGCTGCTGAACCTGTGGACCATTAAACACACCGGCCTTTTTTTTTTTCAAATTTCAGGCCAGGAAATGCCAAAATGAGGTACTTGAAACAATCTCCTTCAGTTGGCAAAGCTTTAACGAACTGCTTTATCAGACCCAGTTTCATGTGCAGAGGCGGGAAAAGAATATTCTTTCTATCAACAAGTGGCTCATGTAGAATGTTTGGATCACCTGATTTTAGGGCAGATCTTGGAGTCTAATTCCTTTCCACCCAATGCCTCTCACAAGCTCTGCTGTCCCACATGCACAGATAACAGGGATACTTGGTGTATCCGCGTTTCTGACCAAGAAGGAAGCATACCATTTTAAGGTCAACACAGATGACCCAATTGTGTTGGTGATATTGCAACAACTGAATGACTCTCTTTATGTCTGCATATTCTTCACAAAGAGAAAGTGAATGGCCAATTGAGACTGACCCAAATATATTGCCATTGTGAAGGAGGACACATTTTAAGCTCCGCTTTGAGCTATCGATGAATAGTCACCATTTAGTTGAGTTATAGATTGGAATTCCCAATTCCTCCATTAAACCAGGTATGTTATGGCAACACACAAAGCCACTGTCAGTTCTAAAGTACTGCAGAAATCTAATTTCTCTGGTTCGAAAGTACGATATCTTTGTTTCTTTTTCAAGTAAGTTTTTCTCATGTAGTCTTGATGTTAGGAGTTCTGAGGCCTTCTTCAATAGTCCCAAATCATCACTCATGCTGATCAAATCCCTTACGAACAGAGTCCTCTTCAATTTCAAACTCTTCATCATTGTTTTCACCTAGTTCATCACCATAAATATGTTCTTCAAGAGAGGGCAGTGTAATGAAAACCTGCACTGGGATTTCATCTGAATGAGCCACTGGACGTATAGCCGATAGTAGACTAGAACAGTGGTTGTCAACCTTTTCGGTTCCGTGGACCACTAAAATCACCGGCAACTGACCGCGCGTGCGTGGGGAGTCGGGTGTCACTCAAAGAGGGAGAACCCTCTCCCAGAGTGAAGTCATTATTACATAACCCCGCCCACTCTCCCATCGCTGATCGAAGCCTGTGATGGGAGAGTGGGCGGGTTATGTTCAGGGACACAGCCCGCCCACTTCCGAGCCAGGGAACTGCAAGGGGAACGTGGCCGGTGCGTCCTCCCAGGCGGGTCCTTCTCCTGATCCCGCTCGGGCAGAGCCGCAGATCTTCAAAATTTTCTTCCGGACCACCGATTGACGACCGCTGGACTAAAATACTCTATGTTACATTTATTTTTCTTGTTATATGCTAAAGTTTTCAACAATACAAAAGTAACAGTCACTGAAATGATCTCCTGGCTCTCGCCAAACCATAGGTATACCAAATGGCATCTTATTACGTGTTCCCTCTGTCTACATCCGTAAACCCTCAACACACTGTTTGCACACCTTATGAGGACCCAAGACTTATCTTGATCACCAAGTTTAACTTTGAAATATGCCAAATAGGCTTGCTCTACAAATGTGCTGATGTTCACCCTTTGACTGGGAATGGTGAAACTGTCACAGATATACCAAAATGAATAAGGGTTGTTTAGGCACTTACAATGAGAAACAGCAGAGCCAGACATGATCTGAAAGAAAGGAATTATGTGTGTAAGTAGAAAAATAAATTTTGCTTATTCACTAAGCGCACAACCTCTGACCACAGTGTCTTGCGTGTAACTAAATAGCCTATACAAATCCACGCTACAGTAATCACATTAAATTAAGCAGTAGAGAAAAAAACTGACGTGATAGAAGAAAACTAACTGCACTTTCAGAATCAGCATACCTTTTCAGCAAGAATCAGCATACCATTTGTTCAAAATTGTTCCCCACTGTTATTAATATTATTTATATAGCACCAACATATTACGCAGTGCTGTACATTACCATTTTGAAGCGTATATTAGATCCCAGTAACTGATTCTAGCTCTATTTTTTTGTGTTTATAAAAACTTGAATTGATAGGAGGTGTGTTTTGACAGTGTGCTGCTGTTTAAGTTGAAATCAAATGCCAGACAAGGCTCTCTGGCAGGATGCTAAAAAACAAAATGGCTGGCAGCTTAAACAGTTCCCTTATGTATATCTCAAGGCGTTCCTTATGTGAAGAGATGTCATCAAGACAACTCTGAATGCTTTTATATACAGTACAGTACTATGCAACATATTATGGATTTACTATTTTAGGTCGTTTATTAAAAGAATCAGAGGTTATTTTACACACATCATACGTCTTGAAAAGAAAGCAAAAAGTCATTTTTATGAATGTGAAATAAATTGAATGCAAGGAGGTTGATTTACTAAAAGTATGCAATCTGTTCAGTAATATGAATTATCCCCTTGAAGGAAGTTGAAGTTTAAGCAATATGCTTCTCCAGCTAACTTAAGATAACAAAGATGTAAGCTTTAAAACATGTCAGGTCATGTTGTCAGTCTATACGTAAAATATGCTATCATTGACAGTCAGTACCACTGACTGATGAAATATTAAGACAGTCTGTTACGGGTTTCTTTTTTTCGTTATGTCTTACCCATATGGTTACATTCAATACCAATGCTACCCGGATATTTACCCTGTTGTTTATACTTGAAACGCTTTGCACTTTTGTATGAATCTTTATTGTTGTCCAAACTTTATGTTTTCTTGCTTTTTGCCTTTTCTCAATAAAAACAAATTGATCCATAAATATTAGGACACTGGTGGTAACATTTTGCATGAATTATCAATTTTTTTGGATGATCATTCACTGCGCTTTGTAAAATAATATCTGGGTGATATTGTAATAAATATTTCAATTTTACATAGGACGCACAATTAGGTAGATGTCTGAAAAAACTCCCAACCATAATAATAAAGTACCAAAAGCAAAAGTTTAGGAGAAAATGTATATGGTATTATATAGAAGAGAGAGAACAGCAGTAAGCAATGTCTGTACAGGCACACAGGTACATAGAAAAGATGAATTAATACCATCTAAGGAAAAAACAGCTCTTGCTGAACTCTGAAAACATTTCAGAGTTGAACAGCAACATTTTGTCTAGGTTGAACTATTGATTTTGAAATGAAAAAGTTGGATGCTACTGTAAAGTGTAAAGTTTTGACTTCAAAGATTTATTTTTTATTTTTATTTTTTATAACAGCAAAGCCTCTTAAATGTAGAATTGTCACCAACATTGTTGTTATTTTTCTATGACTCAAAGTTTAAGTATAATTGGTAAAATATATTTTAATAGCCAGAGGTAATCATTTGAATATGAATGTAGCTATATTTCCTAAGGCTAAGTTTGACAGTAGGTTTGTGTCTCAAATCAATCAGCAACATTTGTTGAAATGTAATGTTTTAAATCATTCAAATTTGAAAAATCAAGAGTATTAATGTTTAGGGACAAGGTAATTTTGTAAAATATTTATAACAAGTTAATACACTCACATTACATAGTTGTAATACCTTAAAGTTGCATTGGCTTGTTTTTTTGTTTACTGGGGTCCCTACTAATATTTAAAATCCAACTGTTGATCACATTTGCTTTTTAGATCATATCCATCATCTCAATTTATTTGTTGACCATGTTTCTAGAAAACAAAAGTGATTAGACCAAAGAGGTTTTTTTTTTTCACTTTTTGAAGTTTGATTTAAATTAAATTATAGGGCAACACAGAATAATGCAATTAAAACACAATCAATAGCATTAATGACAGCTTGGTGTCTTTTGTCAATGTGAATGAAGCACTTTTTTGCATGTGGTAAAGCTGTTCATTCTCCTTGGCAAAAAGCCCTAGGATCCTAACATACCCTGCATTTTAAGCTTTTCTCCAAAGTGGCTAAACGTTGTTGAGGTCTGGAGGTTGTAATGACTACTCTTGAACTTTCACCTTTTTTTTCAGCACCAGAAACTTTGTCTTGGCTTTGACTCTTCATAAAAAGTTACAGCAGCAATTTAGTAACAATTCATAATTTTGAGTGGATGTATGTGTGTATGTGTCAAATGTGAAAATAGTGTGATGTGATGGGCAATGGATGTATGGTAAAAATACGATATATACAAGTTCATACATTCAAATATGGTCATACATACAAAAATAAAGAACAAAAAAAATTCTAATACAATTCATGAATAGTTGCTCCAGCCTTCTGGGCAGTCTCAAACTCCAAATATAGCTTCAACTTTTTACACATTGTACCCTTTACTTGGTCAGTCACATACATGGAAATAATGTAAGATAAAATTGTACTTTTGATGTGATAGAGAGAGAGATAGAAAGAGTAGTAGCTACAAACATAGTGGAGCGATTCACCCTAAATCTTCAAATAGAACCACTAGAGTGGTTCTATTTCAGCAGCTCATCCTACACTTTTACCCCCGCACAGAAGATTAGAAGGCTGAAAAATGACATTAATGCTAAAAGAGCAAACCAGAGTTGGCTTGGACTTTACTGTATTTGGTGTGAACTTGGAATGTCAATTGTTCCACTGTGCTTTCAACCACAGAGGTCAGCAAAAGCTTGTTTTACAAAAGTACTCAAGTTAGCCCTCTACACCTCCTCCCAAATTTTTATAGTCTGTAATTATTGGTAAATGCTGCAACATAAATTTTTAAAGGGAAGTGAGCATACCAGGTTCTGTGTGCACAGGTGTTTTCCTTGGTAATTGTAAACCTTTTTTTTTCACTACAATTACCTATCTCTTTAGTGGATTTTTATGCATTCATTTTAGCAGGACCGAACATATGTTAACCGGGTATAACATATACCGGGTATATAACCGGGTATATGTTGTCATTTTTTGAGGCAGTATTGTGGCTTGTTAGGGAGCTGGCAATAAGTTTGCCACTGTAGAAATGACTTTGACTTCCTTGTAATAAACTGGATCAATGTTGGTGGAATGCAGTTGGAATTAGGGGATGTTGGGGAGTTGTTGCATAGTTCCGCAGAAGGAAAGCTATATTAAGGGTGAAATACAACATTCACCTAATGTAATGGCTGCCCAGGGTTGTGGAAAGCTTAAAAGTTGAAGCGGGAGACACTAAAAAGAACAATAATACCTGGTACTAATTTAATGGGTTAAAATACAGATATTAAAATGAACAAGTTTAATACAAGGAGCCACCAAAAAGCTTCTAGTCATGAAGGTATTAATCATATCCAGATACAAGCAAGATGCTTGTCATGAACAGACTAACCTTTAGCAGCTCCCAGTGAGCTGCTACCTAACAAAGGGATAACCATCCACAAATATCAATGAGCCATTAGTCATGTACACATTAGGAAACCTCTGCTTTAGCAAGGGTTAGTATACAGGCATCAGAAGGAGCTGTGGTTGTTACTTTGTATCCATAGCAGTGTAAAGTATTACTTTTTAGGTATGAAGCACTGGGCAGAATACACATACCATGTGCCTTGCATAGAGAGGGCAGAGTGCATGACCAGGGAGTACACAAATACAGGTTTACCTGTAAAATGAGTAGCAGTATTACACTAGTCATACTACCAACAAGCAAGAACACAAAACAAAACAGAAGAGTTCCTTACTGTCTGTGGAAGGAGGATGGCCAGGACATCCTTGGTTTCTTTAAGCCGGGTCGGTGTTTGTTTTCCTTGTAATATAAATACTTGTCGGTATCTGAATGATACCTCTGCTTTATCCTGATGTGGGTCCGGGGCTGCCTCCATAGGTGTTTGGGGGGTTTGGCAGTGCCTGCTCCCTCTCTGCTCAGAGTTGTACATTTCACAGACTCAGGGCTCATCAGCTCCATCATTTGCTGCCTCTCACTTGCCTATTCTAACAGAGTGGAGAACACGTCCATAGAGGTGCATGTGAGTGAGCAGCCTGTTTCCAGCAGTGCAGACACAGGCAATGACAACTTTCTAGGCAGCTTGGTGATCAGGTATTGCTGGTGGCAGAGGGAGGTGGTATTTTGCCTGACACTCCCAGCTATTCATTTGCAAGACTGAAGCTGTGCCATAGGGATCATGGCACTTGGGAATCACAGCAAAAAAACACTCCTCATCAGATCGAAGCCCCTCTCTGCACACACAGCCACGAGTGAAAATAAATTACCTCGGCACAGAAAATTAATCACAATTTCCCCTACAGGGAGGGGTGTTAAAGCCGAGTTTCTAAATGTGAGATTTGAAAACCCCAAATTGGCCAAAATAACAGAAGAGAACATGACTGACTGCTAGCAGCATCCTAAGCTCTGCACAGACATGTTTCCAATACCACAAATGTGGAGTAATACTAAGACAAATTCATTTTTTGCAATGTAATCAGGAAGATGTTATTTTCTGATCATTTTTCTGGAACAAGACTACTCTTGGTCTCTAAGTACCCTTTACAAAAGCCTGAGACATACTTGACATATATAGCAGAGCTGTTATCAAGCTATCTCCACACAGAAGTGTCACTGAATCCAAGCCAGGGAGAGTGTAGCTGACATTCAAAAGACACTCTAACAGACTGAAAGCAAAAAATGCATTGCCATAGCCAGACAGTTATTAACAGCAGCTGCTGCACACATCAGTGTATATTTATAATGTTTGTACTACATTTTTCATACCCATTACCTACCATCATACCAGCTTACTATTGTCTGATCATTCAGGTAATACATGTCCTGCACAAACAACCCTGGATCAAGAGATCTAGGGCAAGTAATTTATCAGTTTGAATCTCTAGCTTGTATGTGCATATAGATGCTAATTGTATCACCCAAGACCAGAATGTCTGTACAGGTGTACCATGATGTCATTTTCTGATGCGCCATGCTGGGTCAATAAATGAAGGACTACTAGTTTAATGAATAGTAGGGCACTTTCAGTTCATTCTCCGATCTTTTCTCTCTCTCATGAGAACAAAACAGACTGTAGGGCAGATGCCAAGTAGCACATCTTTACAGCAGTTCTCTAAGATAAGGCCTCTGCTGCACATTGACAACGAATTTTAAATAGGTAATCATTTTAAGTAAATACTTTTGTTAATATTGATAATAATAGTAAACCATTGCAAAATGTATTGATCCACCTGCGATTTCCAGAATTAGTACTAATTATAATACAACTTCTTGGTTTTTGGCAATCAATGACATCGAACAACTTTTTTTTTTTTTTTTCAATAAAGTAACAAGCGCGCACACTTGGCAGATTCGCGCTCCCTATTGCTTATTATTGTGAAGGCAGGAATCCGGCTGGCAGTGAGGCGAGTGTACGCACACACTCGAGTCCAGACCGCGGTAAACCGCGATCGATGGCCGCGCGTACTTTCGCGCTTCCAGCGAGCGCGGATTTTATTGATGAATCAGGGGCAATATCTCTGCACAAACCTTTCCCCATGGGCTCCCAACCACTACTAAAAGAACAGCTGTCATCTTCCTAAGTTGCAGAACTGCCCCGCAAAGTAGGAGCCTCAATAACCTATATAGAAAACTGGGGATATCATCTTGGAGTTCAAGAGGCCATATATGCCATGTATTAAGTGCCATAAAGTTGGGGTCTTTCAAAGTATTTTGTAATAAAGGACTTCCTGAAGGCACTTATATACCTGAGCTTTCCTAGTTATGTCAACCATTGTTATTTAATTCACATAAACAACAATTAACCTTACTGACATTTTCACTAGCATTTGAAGCTGGATTAAAAGTTTAGAGCAAAATAATAGTTTAGGTAGCAAACAGTAATTTTTGTTAATGCTTTTCTATACACTATGAAAAAAAAATGAACTGAAGACAAGGGGTTAAGTAACGGATTCAGGAGCAGACAGTTCTACTTTAATAAAAAGTAGTCCATCCATATTCAGGGCCCAAAGCATTTCTTTTTAAAGAACAGGTAAGTTCATGTGGGGACCCTGGTCACATGACCAAATATCAAGTGCCAAATTATAATTGCAATGGGAATTAATCCAGGGAATAACATCAACATCATCATCCTCTTCTACTAACATGAATGATGAATTCACATGACTGATGAAATCACCTTCTTCATCTGCCTGCAACTAATCTGCATTTATCTCTCCTACGTTTCCCATTCTGCCTGCCAAAATTTATCCCTGTGTATCCAATTGTTTCCCCTACAATCTTCATCTGATTGTGTATGGTACGTCTTGCATTGTAGATTAATTTTTTGTACCAACTTAAATCTCCCCAGATATTTATCTGTTCACTATTCCTTTGTTCCAGCTGAGTGCACATTGATATTTATTGCCCTGCTAACCCCTCCCCATCCAGGTTCAACTGATATCCCAAATTCCTTGTTACTCCCATCAGTCCATCTATATTCAGGGCCAAAAGCACTTCTATTTAAACAACAGGCAAGGCCACGTGGGGACCCTGGTCATGTACCCAAATTTCAAGTGTCAAATATAAGTGCAATGTGAATTAATCCAGGGACTTGAAGCAGGAATTGGAACAGAATTGGACATACATTTAAACTCTGCAACTCCCATCCCTTGTCTTTGGACTGATTCATCCACCTGGACTCCAACACAATCTCTACTGCTGACATTCTGAACTGCTATTTCACCAAGCAATCTCTGTGACTGACTCATCATATCCAACTTCTGGAACTTAACAAGTTTATAAGCCTCACTACAACCCACATTACAAGTCCTTCTCTCATGGACTGTTTGCCACAATATTTATTGTACTCAAATGGTTCTCAATTATGTGTAAAAATGTATTATTCACCCTGCACTGGCTCTATTCCCTCTTCTCCCCAGTCTGATAATTCTTTGTCTCTCGTCTCCTTCACTCTCTTGCTTTCTCTGTCTGTGCTCCTGCACCTTTTTTCTCTATTGCTACTTTCTGGTGACATCTCATCCAACCCTGGTCCCCCCCAAAGTCTCTCTCTTCCTTACACTTTCAGCAAGATACTCCCTCCTCTTAACCTCATCCCAATTCACCCTACCTGTAAGTTCTTACTCCCTTTCTCTGGCAGTCTATGGAATGCCAGATCTGTTGGCAATAAACACAACCTTCTCCTCTCTAAATCTTTAAAATTCCTGGCTCTAACTGAAACTTGGCTCTTCTTCTCAGACTCTGCAGCTGCTCTCCCCTATGGAGGCCTGTTCTTTACACATACCCCTAGACCTGGCAACAGAGTATGTGGTGGTGTGGGTCTCATTCTCTCACCTAACTGTACATACAGAGTCCTTCCTACCCCGCCCTCTCTCACTTTCACCTCTTTTAAAGTCCACTCTGTCTGTCTCTTCCGCCATTGTTGCTGTTGTCTACTGCCCCCCCCCCCCCCCCGGCCCAGTATCACAATTTTTGGATAACTTTGCCTCTTTGTTCCCACACATTTATTCCCCTGACCTGCCCACCCTCATCCTCGGTGACTTTAATGTTGCAGTGGATGCGCCCAACCATCCTTCCTCAGCCAAACTGCTCTTCATTACTGCTCACTCTTTTGGGCTCACACAGAACATACACAGCCGCACACACATCACCGGACACACTTTAGACCTGGTATTTCTAAACTCTGCAACCTCACCCTCCTTGACAACTCACCATTTCCTCTTTCTGATCACAACTTTATCACCTTAACTTATCGAACTCTTGCCCTCTTTGCCACATACCTGGTCAATGGCAGAGAGATATCCATAAACTTGACCACAACCTATTCTCAAACTTCCTTACGTCCCTTACCCTCACTCTCTCTAAAATTACATCTCCGGATAAAGCTGACACTTAGTTCAACCACACCCTTTCTCTGGCTCTAAATAAAGTTGCCCCTGCCACTTTCCGCAACCCCCATCCTGCTAACCCTGGACCCTGGCACAAAAATCACATCAAACATCTACAAAAGACTATTCGTGCAGCTGAGCGAATTCTAGTCTCAGAGCTGAATTCACGGACTACAAAGCCAGACTACAACACTGAACTCACCAAGTAAAATTATTTATCTGCTGTCATTTGCTCCTCCTAAACCCCACACCTGCTTCCCCGACAACAACCTTCTCTGCCCAGGACATTGCCACCTACTTTAGAGATGAAATTGACAAAATCAGACATGATGTCTCTGCTCACTGGGCCACGACAGCCATATCCACCCCTTCCACCTGTAAAATCATCATTGACATCGTCAGCCCCGTTACTGTGGATGAAGTCTCCTCTCTTCTCTCATCATCTCCATCTACTACCTGTCTGCTTGACCCAATTCCCTCTGATCTACCCCATGCCCATTCCTCCACCGTGGCCCCCACCCTAACCAAACTATTCAACCTCTCCCTTTCTACTGGTATCTACCCCTTTCACTTTTAAACATGCCATTATTCTCCCTATCCTGAAGAAAAACCCTCACTGAACCCCTCCCTACCTTCGTGCTACCATCCTATCTCCCTTCTGCCATATGTTTCCAAACTTCTTGAGCACCTTCTCTACAAAAGACTCACCGATTATCAGAGCGCCAACTCTCCTTAACCCTCTCCAGTCTGGCTTTCGAGCTGCCCATTTCACCAAAACAGCCCTTACTAAAGTGGACAATTACCTCATCGGAGCTAAGTCTTAAGGCAACTTTTCCCTCCTCCTTCTTCATGATCTTTCCCTTGCTTTTGACACTGTTGATCACCCCCTTCTAATACACATCATGCCCTTCCTTGGTATCAGTGACATTGCTCTCTCTTGGTTTGCTTCTGTCTGTCTGACCGCTCCTTTTATTTTTTTCAATGGTAATTCCTCCTTTGCTACTCTCCTCCCTGTTAGTGTTACCCAAGGGTCAGTCCTTGGACCGGTTCTCTTTTCTCTGTACACCTCCTCTCTCGGTAGTCTCATTGCCTCCTTTGGCTTACAGTACCATCTGTATGCTGATGACACTCAAATCCACCTGTCCAGCCCTGATTTGTCTTCCTCAGTCCTGGATAAGGTTTCATGCTGTATATTCCTAACTGTTAAAAACAATGTTATTCATCCCTCCCCTCAGGCACGTTGGCATCACCTTTGATTCTGGCCTCTCATTTACGCCCCATATTCAGAACATTTCCAGGTCCTGTCACTTTCACCTACGCAACAAATACAAAATCCTCCCCTACCTGTCCCCTGAGACCACCAAACACCTTGTACACGCTCTTATCATTTCTCGTCTGAACTAGTGTAACATCCTCCTCTCTGGTATTTCACTAGCCTGTCTCTCTCTTCTACAATCTATTATGAATGCTGCAGCCAGACTCATCCATCCTTCCCTCCGCTCTTCTTCTGCTGCATCCCTTTGTAGTTTACTTCATTGGCTTCCATTTCACCTTGAAGTCAAATTCAAGCTTCTGTGCTTTGCCTTCAAATACCTCCACAGTTCTTGTCCTACTTACCTTTCTGACCTGGTAAAAAAATACTGCCCTAGTCGTTCTCTTTACACCTTTAATGTCCTACTACTGACTTCCTCACTCATAACCTCATCACAAGCACGGCTCCAAGACTTTTCTAGAGCTGCCCCAACTCTCTGGAATGGTGTTCCCCATCCTAATTGGCTTGCTCTTACTCCCATTTTTTCAAATTTGCCTACCCATCTGTCTTTTGAAACCGTCACTACTTCCCACCACTATATATCTCCCCTCCTTTTGTGTGATACTACCCCCACCTCCTAGATTGTAAGCACCCCCGGGCAGGGTCCTCTCCTCCTGTGTCACTGTCTGTATTCGTCTGTCAAATGCAACCCCTATTTAATGTACAGCGCTGCGTAATATGTTGGCTCTATAAAAAACCTGTTTATTGATAATAAATAATAATATTAATTAATGATAATAATACAAAAACAGCAAAAAAGCATTCAAGTATATTTGGAACAAGTTTAAAGCAGTACACTGCATCACAATCACAACACGATCACAATAAAGATATCATGGGTACTATGGGTTTCTAGAAGTAATAAAATTACATTTTTCAGAATTTTACTGCATGCCATGTCCAGATATTTAGGAAATAGTAATTCTACAATAAACACCACAAGGTTTAAAAAGGATTCTTGGCCCAAAGTTGGCCCAAGTTTTTTAAAAAATCAGGAGCATATACAAACAAGCATCAAGATGTGTCTTTAAACAGATGCATTAAGGGGGCGTGGCCTGGCGATCTCCGGAGATGGCCGCATGTTAGCCTGGCTCTGACGGCACCGGCGGCTATTCATTGCATACAGGGCACAATTTACCTGACAGCATGGGAAAATCAAAGCAGGGCATGGGGGTGAAGCTCCCCCATACACCTACTCAGCATTCTTCCTCCTCCCAGCCCTCGATTAGGGCTTTTGCGAGTGACAACTCAGTGGCTCCCAGGGATCCTAAGATGGCGCCGGCTCCTGCTTCCCCACACTCCACGTGGAGCGCAGGGAGCGTGGACACGCGGCGCCGGAAATCTGCTGCAGCCGCCCGCTCTCCTGTCCTCTCTGGTCCCCGCTCCTATACACAGGCTTCCAGGAGCAGAGGAGGTGATCCACCGGAGGCTGCACTACAAGCAGGGGTGAGTTTCAGGGGGGATATCCTGCTCTCCTGAAGGCCCTTATGCCTCCTTGGACGATACGGTTCCAGCTATATTCTGCCCTGCGGCTGTGTCTTCTCCTTGGGGTGAAGTGACAGGAGATTCTCCTGGTCCCCAGGTCCCAGGACCCCCTGAGTTGCACAGGGAGGCCTTTCCACCTTTGGGCCCTCTGTCCAGTGCACCCTGCCCCCCCTCAGGAAGGCCTACTACAGCACATCATGGGGCTGGGGGCCCTTTATGTCCTAGCGCTCCAGGCCCTGGATCTAGTACTCCTACTGTCGGCCCTTCATGGCAGCAACATCTACAAATGTTACCCACTAAAGCAGATTTTCAGCAGCTTATTACAGAAGTTCAGTCTACCCTACGTTCTGAAATTGGGGCCCTACGTGCAGATTTCCAATCCTTAGCTGGGAGAGTGGGAGATCTTGATGAGAATTTACATCAGGCCAAGGGTGATATAGAGGCTTTAACCCACAAATCGAAGGACCACCACTTAAAAATCAGAGATCTCTACCGCCAGCTGGAAGATATGGACATTAAGACTCGCAGAAACAACATTAGGGTCCGTGGTTTACCGGAGGCCACCCGCGACTCAGATTTGAAGCTGGTGCTGCAAGCTTTTTTCAACCGCCTTTTGGGGCGCCCTTCTTCACATGTTATCAACATCTCTCAGGCATTCCGGGCTTCGAGGCAACCAGCCTCGGCCGCAAGGCCACGGGATGTTCTTTGCCATCTCACGGATACAGCCCTCAAGGATGAGATTATGGCGGCTGCGAGAAATATGCGTAATCTGGAGTTTGATGGAGCTCCCCTACAGCTATTCCAGGACCTATCCTGGCACACCCTACAACAACGGCGCCTCCTGCAACCACTTCTTACCATTCTACGGGATCATAGTATCCCCTATAGATGGGGCTTTCCGTTCAGCCTAACAGCACGCAGGGATGGTATTTCAGCGGTGTTACGTTACCCAGAAGATCTACTTTCCTTTTGTAGAGACCTTGGGATTACTGTGCCGAAGCTTCCAGGATGGGAGATTGATCACCCCTTACCCTCCTCTTCCTCGGAATGGCAGGAGGTCAGACCTAAGAAGCACAGACGAAGGGTCCAACATTCTTCTCCGCCCCCCTCCCCGCCGGACGGTGGGCGATACTGACAGGGGCTTAGTCTGCTATAGGATTCTCTGTTTTTGACATTCTCATGCTGTCCCTATAGGCTTATGCGTTGTTTTGTCATTTTGTTTTCCACTGATTTAACATGCTGGAAATTATTAATGCGGTTTTTTACCCATGCTGTTTAGATTGTTTTATCTTGGTTTACTATTCTGTGTATTGGACCTTACAAATGAGTGAAAGTCCTTTACAGCTAACCTGGAGGTTTCAAAAATTGATGCTAACTCACATCCTTCACCTACTTTATATAGAAAGGTACCTGCTGTACTGTCCCTGCCGGGATGCTTTTGTATACCCCTAAACTCGGTGGTTCTCCCTGAAGGGTGAGACTCCATGCCCTTGTACTAGCTATCTCAGGATTTACTGCTACCTCATACCCCCTATTGTTTGTAAGGCAGGGTACCTGTCATCCTCAGGATGTGTTGTCCCCAGGTTCTATTAGATAGTGCTGAGACCAGGTTGCATTTTCTACCTACGATGCATATAATGTTGTTTATCTGATATGTTACCTTTTTGCCCTGTGACTTCTAGGGAGGGTCCTGCGCCTGGCCCGGTTTTTTTTTTTT
>NC_092860.1:71055638-71112423 GCF_032062135.1 Pyxicephalus adspersus
GTAGCATGGTTCTCTTCAGATTGTTTTTTTAATGGCGACTAAAGTTTTTTCTCTAAATGTTAAAGGGCTGAACTCCAACACTAAGAGGAAGTTAGCGCTCAGGGAACTTAAACGCCATATGGCGGAGGTTGTTTTTCTACAGGAGACACATTTCGATCACTCGGGCACTTTTAATTTTACTTCCAAATATTACCCACAGGTCTACATGGCAAACTCTCCTTCCAGAAAGAAGGCAGGGGTTGCCATCTTGATCAAAGACTCCTTTAAATTTACACCGACACGTTCCATTATTGATCCTGATGGTCGGTTTATAGTTTTACATGGTATGCTGCAAGGAATCTCCTTAACTTTGTGTAATATTTATGCTCCTAATGTGGGTCAATTGCCATTCCTCTCCAGGATAATGGCTTTACTGGACGAGTTTGCCCATACTTATCTTATCCTGGGGGGTGATTTTAATATAATTTTTTCTCCAACTCAGGACAGGCTGTCTGCCTTTGCATCCCCTCCACCATCTTCTGTCCTGCAGCAATCCAAGGCCTTTAGACAGATTATTCGGCGCTACCAACTGTATGATAGCTGGCGTATTCAACACCCAACGAGCAAACAGTTTTAAAAAGCGAGCAAACATTTTACTCCCCGCCCCACCACACCCACACCCATATTCATCATATCTTTATCAACCTTCCACTCGGACTATTCCACTTGCGGAATAGTGTGTCGGCTGATATTTTTCCTATTACTTGGTCAGACCACGCCCCGGTTACACTAGATGTTTTTCTTGCTCCTTCTCAGACTAGAGTCTGTCATTGGAGACTGAATGACTTCCTCCTTAAAAATAAAGACACCAAATTGGCCCTCACTGTGGATATTCAAAATTATTTTACTGAAAACAAGGGTTCAGTGGCGCATACCTCTACCCTTTGGGAGGCTCATAAGGCGGTTATTAGAGGTCAGTGCGTGGCCCTGAGTTCTCGCCTATAACGTAATTCGGTCCTGCAACGCACTTTAACTGAGCGGGAGCTGCGCTCAGCAGAGGCAAAACTTGTTAATAAACCTTCATTAGGTCTACTGCAGGAGGTGACCTCTCTCCGCTCTAAATTAAGGGCTTTGGAACTGAAGAAAGTTAGTTGGATGATGCAACGCACCCGTCAACTATACTACCACAAGGGCAATAAGGCTGACACGCTATTGGCACGCAAACTTAGAAATGCACAGGCTCATGCCACTCCTATGGCCATAAAAGACGCCCGTGGGGTAATGCGATATGACCCCTCCTGTATAGCCTCTTGCTTTGAAACCTACTATACTCAATTATATCAGGTTGTACATCAGGCACAGGCCTCCCTAGGGGGCACCTTACAGGAGAAAATAGACTCCTATTTAGCGGACCTAGCTCTTCCCCAGTTATCGTAAGAGCACCTGGAACACCTCAACCGACCTATTACTGAAGATGAAATCTCTAAAATTATATCTCATCTTCCACCTAATAAAGCCCCTGGCCCAGATGGCCTATCATACTTGTATAATAAAACTTTTTTGCCAGAGTTACTCCCACACTTGGAGGCTTTGTTTAACGATTTTTTACAAGGTAAGCCAATCCCTCCTTCTATGTCCAGCTCCCACATTACGGTTATACCCAAACCGGGTAAAGACCCGGTGGACTGCGCTAACTATAGACCCATAGCACTGCCTAATTCGGACCTTAAAATATACACCAAATTGCTGGCCAACAGACTCGCACAGCTCTTGCCATATTTAGTACATGGAAACCAAACTGGTTTTATCCCCTTTCGGCATGCCAGTGACAACACCCGCAGGGTGATTGATGTTATAGACATCCTTAACAAGCGAAAAACATCATCCCTGATTCTTACCCTGGATGCTGAAAAAGCGTTTGATCGCCTTAGTTGGCCATTTCTGTTTTCTACGCTGATCAAGTTGGGCTTTACCGGACCTTTTTTCCGGGCAATTCGGTCCCTTTATAGCAGCCCGACAGCCTCCGTTAAATTGCCCCATGCATCCTCTAGGCAATTTTCTATTAAAAATGGTACACGTCAGGGATGCCCATTGTCCCCCCTTTTGTTTGCCTTATGTATTGAACCCTTGGCAGCAAAAATTAGGGCCAATCCGGATATCCAAGGGGTTAAAGTGAGGGGTTCCTCTTACAAGATTTCGCTCTATGCGGACGATGTGCTTCTTACACTGACGCATCCCACTATTACTCTGCCAAATCTGTGGTCTGAACTACACTTGTTTGGTGACGTCTCCGGTTACAAGGTGAATTCCTCTAAAACGGAGGCTCTACCTTTACACATACCAAGTCTACAACTCTCGGTGTTACAAAACATGTACTCCTTTATGTGGCGGGAACATTCCATTGGTTATATAGGTACTCAGATAACAGCTACATACGGCCAGCTGTATCAGTGTAACTTCCCCCCTTGTTCCTGGAGCTACATAACTACTTGAATAAGTGGAAACTACACCCGTTGTCACTGCTGGGACGTATAGCCTCAGTGAAAATGATGCTTCTACCCAAACTTCTATATTTATTTGAGACCCTCCCAGTGCGGGTTCCTGTCCAGGCCTTGAAAAAACTACAGGCGGGTTTCTTGAACTTTATTTGGGCCAATAAGAGACATAGGCTCTCAAAGTCTGTAGTTTGTACACCGCGGGAGCTGGAAAGCCTAGGAGCTCCAGACCTTCTTAAATACTACGTGGCGGCCCATTTACGCTATTTGCCATTCTGGACCTCATTTCACTCCGCCACTATTTGTAGGGAATTAGAGGAATCCTGGATCTTTCCAATCCATCCTAATGTGATGCTTTGGAGCTCCTCCCTCCTACTGGCAGATAAAGATTTGCTCTCACCAATGCTGTTTACTAGGAATCTATGGCGGGCCTATAAAATTAAATACAGTTCATCCTCATCCTCCACAGCATCGGTTCTGACATCTATTATTCACAACCCCCTATTGCCTGACAGTCTTACCAGAGGGATGTGGAAACCCTGGGGGGAGAAGGGATTGTTCCACATTCGAGATATATTGCGCCCAGTGGAGAAAAGGTTGTTTTCCTATGTGGAACTCCAAGCCAAGTTTGACCTCCCCCAAACAGCCTTTTTTGGGTATCTGCAGATCAGGCATTACGCCCTCTCCCTCACACAGACACCTAGGTTTGCAGAAACTACTTCTTTTGAGAGGATATGTATGCTTGGCCCATATACTAAAGGTCTGGTTTCCTCAATTTACCGCCTCCTTCATACTAGTGTACGAGGGACTTCTGGAAAATTTGCCTATATGAACACCTGGGAATCTATTCTCGGTCGCTCTTTGGATAGTGAGGAGTGGTCAGACATCTGGGAAGCAGTGCATAAAAGCTCCATTTGTACGCTCTATAAGGAAAATTTATACAAAATACTATTTCGATGGTATCATACACCTGATGTCTTACACAGGTTGTTCCCCGCTGTGGATCCTACCTGTTGGCGATGTGGGACGCAGCGGGGAACTTTGGAACATTTGTTTTGGTACTGTCCCATTATTCGGAGTTATTGGGACGGGGTTCATGCGCTGCTTCAAGACGTCACTCAACAACAAATGTCCCTAGACCCGCTTACCCATTTACTGGGGCTACCCTTAACGGGTCTCCCCAGACCTACTGGTAAACTAGTAGCACATGTCTTAGTGGCAGCCCGCACCCTGATACCGACCAGATGGAAGTCCACTTTACCTCCCTCCTTGGAGGACCTATATACCCGCATACAAGATGTTCGCCTAATGGAATATCTTACTGCCCTTATACAAAACAAAGTGGATGGATTTGAAAAGATTTGGGATCCATGGGACACCTTCTATGCTCAACTGCAAGTTTAGGGTTTAGTTGTGCTCCACTTGCTCCAGTATACCTTCTCAATAATGCCCACCTGCCCCCCCTCCACTCCCCCCTCTTATTGTTCCTAAGGGATTATTTTGCCTGCTTTTATGCTCATGTTTATTCTTTTTTTTATAGTTGTATGTTCCTTTTTTGTTTCTCTTTTCTTTTCCTTTCTTTGTTGTGATTTGTTCCAGCATTACTGGTTGGGATTCTACATTGGACTTTGGCCTTAACACTACTCAACAAACACATTCCTATTTTGGATGAGAACATATGTTTTTTTTTCGTTTTTTTGGGGGATTGTTGAGTATCTTGCTTCACCTGATGTATACTGATGATATTTACATTGTTCCTATTCCTGTATTGCTGTACTTCATGTTTGTATTAAAAAAAAAACTCAATAAAAACACAATTTAAAAAAAAAAAAAGATGCATTAAGAGAGTTTTAAAAACTACACTAATTATTAATTACAGCACTGTAAATTACATAAGGGTTTCAGATACCAAACAATACACAGGAGGAGGAGAGGATCCTGCTTAAAAGAGCTTACCATCTAGGACAGTGGTCCCAACCTTTTGGAGCTCAAGGACCACTAAATGCACAAACTCCTGGACCGCGCATGTGCAGGGAGCCATGTGTCATTTAAAGGGGAAGAAACTTCTCTCAGAGTGACGTAATGATGCCAAAACCCACCCACTCTCCCATCACAGGTCCTAGCCTGCGATGGGAGAGTGGGTGGGTTGTGTCCAGAGACACAACTCGCCCACCGCCCTAAGCCCTGAGCATTTATATTCTCGAAAAAACCTTTTATACCCATTTGTGTCCTTAATTAGGTCATTAAAGTGGAAGTAAACTGGAAAAAAAACTCACCTTTATCTTCGCAAATCCCTCGATCCCTGCAGTGGTTTACTGGATTGGGTCCTGCGTTGTCCTGGTATCCCCCTTCGTCTCGGCGCAGAGGAACCATCGTGTACTGCCATCTTCTTTGCCCTTCTTCCACTGTGCAGACGTGAGATCACGTGACGAAGATGGGGAAAAAAAGAGCTGATCTCCATGAGCATGCATGAGAAAAAGCTCCTCCCCCGATCTTGGGCATGCGCAGAAGGAGCAGCCAGAAGCCTCCTGAGATCCAGAATATAAGAATCCTGGGAGGCTCTGCACTCCCCTTCTGTCGTTATCGCTGCGGTGATAAAAACAGAAGGAAAGGGGCTTTACCTTTTTTTTGGTTCAAAGTTTTTGTTGACATTTTCAAATAAAGTAAACAATAACATTACACAACAAGTTTGCATAGAATAACAGGAAGAGAAAAAAATAAAAAAGTAAAATTAAAAAAAAGGGGGGGGGCATATAGGGGGTTCAAAACAAAAAAGAAGAGTGCTAACCAGTAACCAGACAAAGTAGAATAAACATATGAAGTCAAAAATACTTCAACACCTCTTAGGTTACAAAGTCTAAATACAGCAAGCAATAAAGTAATATAAAGCAATAAAAAAATATAATCAAAATAAGTGCAATAGTACAAAAATAGTGCTATTCACAGATTTAAAACTTGTGAGGTATACAGGCATATCAAGTTTAGAGTGAGATCATAAAAGGTTGGCAGGTAGAGATACCTTTTACTAATTCACCCCCTTTGTAAACATTTAAAATTTAAATTGGAGAAAAAAAATTAAGAGAAAAAAGGTAGGGAGTTAGGGGTTACACAAGGGGAGGGGGGAGAGTCGTGGATCCCTGCTTGAATTATACATGATAATGTAACTATTTACCCTTTTTTTAAATAAAAATGTGTGTGTTAAACCCCCTCTCCCAAAAAGTAGGTAATTTTTACCTTACATAAAACGGTTGTCTACCCTTTTATGCAAGGTAAAAAATTTAGTTTAGGTCCACTTTAAATACTAAATGCACATATTTTTACACATGGGTTCACTGAAAACTGTTCTCAACCTCCACAAACATGCCCTTATAAAAACATTAGAGACTACTGGAACATGTAAGTTCCTCACCTTTTAATAAGGATAATTGTATTTATGTTGAAAATGCCAAAGGGTGAAACACGTCAGGACCTGAGATTCCGTCTGCAGGATGGAAAATACACCCATTATATGCAAGTGTTTTTGTGACAAATTGAAGCTTTTATAATATTATTGAAATAAAAAAGTGTATATACAGGTAATCCACAGGTTACAAACGAGATAAGGACTGTAGGTTTGTTCTTCTGTTGAATTTGTATGTAAGTCAGGACAGGTGTAAGTTATTGTATAAAATCCTCACTATGAGCTATTCACAAACAAAGAAAAAAAATCTTTATGGAGCCTAGACATTCATTAACTTCTGGAGCAAGCTGTGCTTTGATATTCAAAAAGAAACAACTGCAGACTTTGTCTTGGTCAATACAGTGTTACAAGAGCAGAAAGAGCTCACCCCCACTAAGATCACTTGAAACCTCAGCTGTGTTTAGCAAAAGATTTCCTCTGCAAATCATGCAAACCGCGCCCTCCCCCCTTCAATCCTCCTTTCTGCACACAGCGAGCAGGGAAGTCCCGTTCGTATCTAGGAGGCGTCCGTATGTTGAAAGTCCTTAACCCAGGACTACCTGAACTTTGCCAAAAAAACCTGCTTGCATGAATCATCCTTTTAGGGAGTTCAAAACATTTTAATATTTCCTATTCTATAGGGGTTGGCCAAAAAACTAGTTTGATCTCTAGAACAAGAGGAACATCCATGTTTAGATTTATTACATATATTTAAAGTAGAGTAAAAGTTTAGACTGGAGTAAAAATTAAAACTTACACATAATTGAGCCTTTAAGTTATTAAAAACAAGTGACAGACCAGCATTTAATACACTGCAAGCTTACATTTTTATAGCATTTTTTTTACTGGGGTTTAAACATATATTTAAATAATAAAAGCCTATAGTTGTATATTAGTCATTATCTGTGAATAGCACTGACAGTCTTTTCTCCTAATTACCAGAAAGAGAATAGTGTGTAAACCACAGGACAGGGATGCAAGAGGGAGCAGAGAAAAGTGGAGTGTGAAAACTGAACAGAGGAGGATTATTGCATTACTGCTGCCAAAAGTGTGAAGCAAAAAAGAGGTGTGTATTAATTCCAAATAGAAAATATGATAAACAATCATGACCGAAAATATTGGCACCCTTGCATTTATGTCAGAAAATGCACCTCTTTTCCTAGAAAATTGTTGCAATTACAAATGCTTTAGTATTGTCATGTTTATTTTGTTTGTTTGCAAAAATGCAGAGAGAAAAACCTGAGACAATCCACGCAAAACAAATAATTGTATTTCAAGCATGTCATGCTCCTTTATTTTGCAATTCAACTCACCTGTAGCAGTTAACAGGTGCTGGAAATATGGAAATTCCCATTTGCAACCAGTTAAAATTGAGAAATGTTGACTTAATCTTGTTTTCGGTTCTTAATGTTCCTGTGCCCTCCGTGTGCAGCATTGTAAAAAAATTTACAGCCCATGGCACTGTAGCTAATTCCTCTGGACGTGGACAAAAGAGAACGATTGATGATATGTTACAACAAAGAATTGTTCAAATGGTGAATAAAGAACCTTGACTGTGGCAAAACATTTAGTTACACACAACACAACACAGTTACTCAGACTTGTATCCCCCCCACACTACAACCCCTAAATCCCCCCTTTTATTACCCCACTCACAACTTTAACACCTAACCCCTACCCAAATAGAGATCACACCATTAGTTGGTTAAATGGCTGTAGGCCTTTTATTAACAAAATGTTAACTAAATACCTTTATTATCAAAATAACAATATAAATACCAATATAAATAACACATATAAATAACCAATATAAAACATAACATAAATACAATCAAACATCAACAAAATAGTATGCACGTAATAACGATAAAATTAAATACCAATCAAACAATACCAATACCATAACAATACTGATTCCTAATTTTTTAGCTTATTGGTTGCTGGTCCTCAAAGTCCACCTCAATAAACCTTTTTGGGGTCTGCATCTTAAAACACTATTGTTCCCAGACGCTCATACTCCCAGCTCGGGAACGAATATATATTTTTCTTTCCTGTGCAGACCCCCCAAAAACAATTTACACCAAACCATTAACCAAACCGAGAGACTAAATACCATAGATGGGTCCCTAAAACCATAATTGTTAACAACCAGCACACTCCCCTCGAGGACCTCAACCGCCCACACTAATGACCAACCAAAACCCCCACACTGCCACTCAATAACTCTGCTAACAACCACAAGAGGGAGGGAGGGTGGGAAAAACGTTTCCTGTAAGCTGTCTCTCTCCCTGAAAAACACCCTTACTTCCTCTTTCTGATCTCTTAACTCCTTCTGCCCCTCCTATACCTCCTCCTCCTTACTCCCCCCCTCTCCTTTTAGCTCGCTTCCGACCAAAAAACTTAACCCAATGCTGTTTGCCCATGTCAGCCTTCCCCTATGCTCATTTCTTCGCAAATAAATTCAAGCTGACCTGCAGGCACAGGGTGCAACAGTGTCAGCTCACACTATCCATCGCCATCTGGATAAAAACGGACGCTATGGCAGAAGACCAAGGAGGGTCTTCTGCCACTGCTGACACAGAAACATAAACAAGCATGTTAGGAGTTTGCTAAAACTCACCTGTGGAAGCCACATTGCTTCTGGGCAATGAGACAAAAATACAGCTTTTCAATAACGCACATCATTCAGCTGTTTACAGAAACTGAATTATGGGGCACAATGTAGGACACAGTGTTGAAAAGCTGGGTCTCACCCGGAGGTCATGGGTCTTACAGCAGGACAATGACCCAAAGCACACTTCAAAAAGCACCCAGAAATGGTTTAATACAAAGGGCTGGAGAGTTCCGAGGTGGCCAGCAATGATTCCAGATTCCAGGGTGGCAATAATTTTGTCCAGGCCATTTTAGATGTTTTGTGGAATGATTTGTTTTGTTCTTGCAGTTCCAACAAAAGAAAAAACATGACAATATCAAAGCATTTGTAATTGCAACAAATCATAAAATCAGACCATTTATTGATAAAGCAAATACAAAGAAAACCTTCTATTTATGCAGAGTTCCCCAATTTTTGCATGAAGGTAGCGACATTACCTGTCCCTTCTGCAAAAAAAGGACCTACTGGTCACAATTTTCTAATTCTAGAGATAATAGTTCTGCAGATATTACTTTTGGCATTAACTGAGCAAACAAAGCAACTTGCCCCATTGTGGACTTTACCAGAAAGGTCACCAAGAATGGTCATCCAGTGTTCCTGATAACAGTAAGTTATCTACCCTCTGGATCTTTAAACACTACCTGTGGCATAAATAATGGATGTCCTGACAGACAGAGAGCCACCTCTGTATTTGATTAATTCACACTAGCACAAAAAGGGTCAATTATATGACAATTTTCGAAACAATGAGGGATCATCTTTGTATAACTCCTGATAGGTGGACATCAAGTAAGGAAGTCTCTTAATCCAAAAAGAAAAACAATTCATTTTATTTACTAAAATGAAGAAAAATATCCAAAGCCATCAAAAACACCATTTTCCATGTCTAGTGATAGTAAGAACTTTTCTTAGTTACAATGGCACACAGTATGGGTTAGAGAAATCCTTTTTCTGATGCTGTTGCTTGCCTGGAGTCACTGTATAAAGTACCCCTGGTTGCGCTTTAAAATAGTAGGCAAACTACATGCTAGGATTTTGGCGAAAAATTTTAGATCTAGTAACGAGATAGGGACCATTACTCTATGGGCTTGCAACATATCCCTAGGAAAAGTCCCCATGTTCTTGACTTCATTAAAGAATGTCACCACGTGTGGAGCCACAAGGGTACAAAACCTCTTAAAGAATAGAGCAGTGCATCTAATTCAACTAGTAGGATCTCTGAAATGTAGTTCTCCCTTGATATTAGAAATTATTCTATTCACAGAACCCCCAAGGTATTTGTGCAATATGTCGGTTAATTTTATCGATGAAAATTTGCTGGCCAGGCTCCAAGACTGAATGAAAGTTTGAAAGTATCTCCAAAGTGACTTTGATGTCTCGCTACTTATCACATAACTGACCACCACTGACACTTTACTCTACTTTATGCACCTGCATATACAAACAGTGGTTCGCACATCATTGACTAGACCCCGGTCCCCTCTCCCTTCCTATCCCCCTCTTTTTCTCTCTCTTTCTTCTCTGTTTGTCTTTTATGTGTGGTTTTGCCATGCCCAGTATCAGACCAAAATATTCGTTCTGGCACCTGATTGTTATCCAGAAATGCTGGGAAGGATCATATCAGATCATATCATATCAGTTTTAGTCAAACATAAATTAACGCCCAACCTAAGCTTCTTCACAATAACATGTTATTCATGTTCAATAATGTTGGTCTGTATTAGTTCTGCAATGTTCATTGAATGCTATTAAAATGTCCCATTCGCCAAGATTACTATGGTTTTTAGCTTCTCCCCTTAGAGGTTCCATCTCACATTTTGCGATCCCCCTGTTGCCTTCTGCTGGTGGTTGTTATTATTATTATTATTATTATTAAATTATTATTGTGGAAAGACTTTACTGATGTGCATTCTTTTCTCGCTTTTAGCATGATTTGGGCAGCATGGTGGCTCAGGGGATAGCACTCTGACCTTTGCAGCACTGGGTCCCAGGTTCGATTCCCAGCCAGGACATTATCTGCATGGAGTTTGCAGGTTCTCCCTATGTCTGTGTGGGTTTCCTCTGGGTACTCTAGTTTCCTCCCACATCCCAAAAACATGCAGTGAGGTTAATTGGCTTCTCCCTAAAAAATTGACCTTAGACTACAATAATGACATATGACTATAGTAGGGACATTAGATTGTGAGCTCCTTTGAGGGACAGTTAGTGACACGACTATGGACTTTGTACAGTGTGGCATAATATGATGGCACTATATAAATACTGTGTAATAATAATAATTTGGCCATTTCAGTTTTTCTACCCATGATGTCCCAGAGTCAGAGATGTTTTGGTATATCCAAATCCAGCATTTTGCATATTTCTTACCTGGGGGGACTTCCTACCTAGGCCCCTTTCTCTATTTCCTTTGCCCCTTCCTGTTTTCTTAGCTTTTTACCGTTTCTTCTAATGCTATATCTTTAGAAGTTTTATATGTACCCACTATGCAGTAGCCTAAATACATTATTACCGTTATAATTTATGGTTTTCCACAATGCATATCACGTTGTTAGATCCTTCTATTCTGGCACAGTTTTTGTTGCAGTTACTGGGGTGTAAAAAACATTGGAAAAAATGTTGTTGCCTCTGGCACCCACCCCCCAACTGGATACTGGAAGTGAAATAATTATATATTTCCTAAGGCCTCTCTTCCTGGCGCCTTTTTTGGCCTTATATCTATATATACCTAAACTTATCCTTATAATCCTTAATCTCCCATATGCCAGTTACTGTTTACACATTCCCTATGTACCAGTTTTTTAATATGTTTGTTCATTTCATTTTCTAAATTTATCATGCTTTATTTTATTTTGGCTGTTTTTGGCAGCCTTTCTGTGAATGTTTCATTATTTATTTAATCAGTGCAACAGATGTAATCAGGGATGTTATATTGGACAAACAGGACAGACATTACAAACATAAATTAATCTACACTGCCACACAATAAAGAAACACACAAAAAAAGATTTCTGTACTTTTTTTCAATATAATTTCTCACAACCTGACCACTCCCAAGAAGACATAGATGTTTTAGTTCTTAAGGGAAACTCTAAAAATACTCAGGATAGGAAAACCTCTGAACTATAAATTAAAGTCTGTTTGACCCAAGACATAGCAGACTGAATGTGGACTTCTGCTTTCCCCCTGCTATCCTCCTCCCTTCCCAGAGCTCACTTCTCTGCCCGTTATCTGAATAACTTTCTCACTTATTGTTTTATTTTTTGCCTTTTTTGGCTTCAAGATCGTTTTCTATACTTAACTTTTACCATTCTGCTAAATGTTTGTGTGTCAGTACTGCTTGGCCCAGAAAATAAGTGGGGTAGACTCAAGAAAGTTTGTCTTGAAAATTTATTTGTAAGTGCAAAAAAAAAAACAATTTTGGACAGTAATTAGCTCTCTTGGTATTTAATCAAAAAAGGTTATTTTGAAGGAAAAAAAACTAACCAAAAGGTTACCAGTAAAAAAAAAAAAAAAGGTTACGTATAGGGAAGCTGCTAAATATACCCTGGGTATCTAAGAACCTAATGACCTCCAGGCATAAGAGGATAATAAATGCCCATGTTGAACATATTTTAACTTTTAAATTTCTCTTAACATAATTACATTTTGACAGTCAGGATCTATTGTATGATAGTGTTCCATTTTGTGCCCCAGCCTAGGGCATTTCAGAGAAAGCTTTAGACTCATACTAGAGAGAATTTGTTATAACAGAACTGTACTGAGAAAAAGTTATTACATGGAACATAACTAGTAGCAAAAAATTACATATTCCTATGTACTTTTAAAACGTGGGTTCATTTAATATAAAGGAATACCTAAAAGCTTTACATGCTGCCTCCTACTCACTGTTTCTGTAACCAACTAATGGCTTGAACAAGCTTGCATCATATACTCACATACTGCATGAACAATTTAGATTTTACTAGGACTTGCAATACATCAATTTCTCACATGCATGAGCATAATGAATCTGCATAAATCAAACACTAGTGTTTGATATAGTAAAATTTTGGCCCCTTTTTAGGTTTACATTGACTATGTAAGGAGATACTTTTAATATAGAATAATCCAATAGTTTTTATATGCAGAAGTAAGATTCAAAGGTTTTAGGATAACAGCATCTAACAGATTTATGTGTCTTTGTGCTCTAAATCTCAATGTCTTGAATATTGCATTATTGAATGCAAACACCTATATACCATAAGATCTCACACTTGAAAAAGACACATTATGCTGATGACTAAAATGTGCAAATCAAAAACAGTCCCACAGCGGCAAAAAAGACCATTATGTTGCCTCTTGTCTTGTTTTGCTTCCAATTAAAACAGCATATTTCAGAATATTAATTCATTTTGCAGCCTTGTGTCTCATACATGGCTTATAATTAGATCAAGCAAAGGAAACTCTTACTAACAATGTTGAAAGGGGTTTTGTATAGGGTTTCATATGTTATGTTAATACACATTTCACCTTTCTTCAGATATTGTATGATCTATATATACACATCTACACAAGGCCTGAGAAAAGCTACATACACGTGCTAGATTACTGTAGCCCAAGACAAACGTTCAAGATTGTCATGGGAAAAAGTCTAGTATGTGTACAGTAGTCCCCCAAATTCATTTTGCCATTTGCTGTTGATCTGGTCTCTGGACCCAAGGCACCTATTCCTGCTTTGCTTCATATATCAAAAATGCTTTTGTCAATTGAATCATCCATTTCATGAGTCCCAGTTATAATAAAATATGGCCAGTGGTCATCTTTTGCCCATGACAATTATGTTCACAGAGTTCTCAGACAATGGAAAAATCCTTTATAGCAAACAAAATGTTTCTTTTATTCATGAATATGCATTAGTCATTCTCATTTCCCTTTAGGTATTTTACTCTTTGGAATATTTGAACATGATTAATAACATGATAGACACATCTCATTTGAATGATTTATTTCATTGCCGTACAGAGCTATTACGTTTGTTACTTTATTTTGGGGTGTAATTTGCTGGTGGGTATTTCAAATCTTTGAATTCTCTAGCTGGGAACCCTTGGTTTTTAAGCAGCATATAAGATAATTTTTTCATGCTGGTGATAGATGATTGTGTGCACAAGGAGCCTTTTTTCAACATCATGTTGTTTGTGATAAACTATCAAAATGAATGACACTGGTTAAATGAAACAAATGTAAAAAACAATATAAAGGGGATTGGACATGTTTTCACAAACACCATTTAGAATACTTCATAGATTTTGCATTATTTGCCTACAGTTCAGATAATAGAAAATAGAAAACAGTGACAGGGCTACTATGGAACGAGAATCTGGCATGTGTACAGCGCTTGTCCAACGTCATACATGGATCTGTCCTGGCGGATCCACGAACAACGAATGATTATATTATAAGTAAAGGGGAGAGAACGCAGCGGGGTGCTGCTCCATCATTCTCCCCCCTCCGTCTCCATAGAGTGGAAAGGCGCTGTATGTACAGCGTTCGTTCAGTCTTTTTTCATTGGAAAGAATCATGAAAGATACTTTCCAATGACAATTATTGAACATGTGTATGTGGCCTAAGTATCAACAATAGAAAACAACCTGTACATCAGAAAAAAAACACAAATATTGGGCCTGCAAATTGCAAACATACCTTAATCCAACTCCACCCACCCAACCTACCAACCAAATGTTTTTTTAAGCTTTGATATCATAACAATAACACATATTTACATACCAGTATTGCTACAGACAGTATACTGTACACAATACTTTAAATTGGCAACTGTGTTACTGTAAGAGATTTTTCTTGAATCTAGTCACTCACAAAAGCCTCTTGATGTTTGCAGTAGAAAAATATCTATGTTTAAAATATGCAATAAATATGTTTGCATAACACATGAAATATAAGAATGTACATTATTTTTAAATCTTTTCCCAGTTATATTACTATCCTACTTAGATTGTAAATTTTATTTTTATTGGAATCTTGCAAGCCTATTTACTATATATACATAATGGAAAAAATAAATATCAAGCTTTTATGCCAAACGCAAAACTCATTATGCCAAAAAAAAAAAAAAAAGAAACAAGTGAAGAAAAATATATAGTTTACCTAAACAAAAGTAAAATGCTATCTATCTAACATATACAGTACTAAGCAAGGCCAAAAAGCACAAACCTGTCACCATGTATGTAACCTGTAGGATAGACAGAGAAAGCCAAGTCAGGTCCCTAAACTTCATGGAAACCCTTTCCATGACTGATCAAAGAATAAAGACTAAATTAGCCTCATCAGAATTTTCTCTTAAAGAGGACAATACCCAATGCCCAAAGGAACCCCACACAATGGTCCACTCTCTAGCCTTAGAATGAATGGGGTCAATTGCTCCCAGTACTAGGAAGTTCACCAGTTATTCCTCCCTTGGTGTCTTTATCAGGTAGACACTGCACACGTGTGTTGATGGGTGACACGACAGACAATGGCTGATAGTGTTCTACAACCAAGGTAGTCGTTCCAGAGCTGAGCACGCAGTCATCTGCATCATCAGGTTCATCAGCTTGAAATACAAAGCTGTCACTCTACAAAGATATACTTTTTCTGGTGGAAGAACACGCTTTCTCCTGGCTCAATCTTGTTCTCAGCAGAGTTTTCCTTCAATTCCTCCAGGTCACAGGCTGTACTTGTTTGCCCTCGTTGCTGCACTTGGAAGCGCCTTTCATTAAGGAACCTCTATCTAAAGAGACCACTTTTTTGTTTCAAATCTCTTCATAAAGATTTGCATATTCCCTTTTTCCAGTTGTTGTATTTCAACAGCTTTCTTTCGCTCTCTCATCATACCAACTCGGCACAGCTACTTGGCTGGTGGTTTCCACCACTGGCTGGTGGTTTCCTCAATGAGGCAAAATCTCCTCCTGACTCCCTAGTAGGGGGCTGAGGTCCCAGGTTTTCCCCAGGACTAGGCATATTTTCCTGCCTGTAGAGGCAATCAGGCTGGGGTGTTGTGGAAATGTAGGATCTCAGAGACACCCCCCCCCCAACAAACAAGCACACCTGAGGGCAGACCACTCCCTCCACATAGATTGTAAGCTCTTCTAGGCAGGGTCCTCTCCTTCTCCTGTGGCATGGTTTGTACCTGTCCGTCATTTAATGTACAGCACTGCGTAATATGTTGTTGCTATATAAAAACAGTTGAATATTAATAAAACAAAAATAAATGTACTGTTTCTTACCTACCTAATCACCCAGCTGTCAAATTTCCCTGCATGTGCTGTGCAGCTCTGTGTTTGTTGCAAGGGATACCCGGCAATTCCAGCTCTGCTTTCAGGTGCCAAGACTAAACGCCTGCCCTGGAGTTATGGCATCCCTGTCCGACCAGTCAAAATGGCCAAAAATCAGAATGTGGAAGAGAAGAAAGCAAGATGTTCCTGTGATGGAACGGGAATAGTGGGGAAATGATTGGTGTTCTGCTTTTATAGACTTTAGATTGGAGCTGAAATACACCAACAGAGGTAGCGCTCACAGAAGGGTTGGTAGATTGCACAAAATACAGACTAAAAAAAGCCACAAAACTAAACATACATGGTATAACATACTATGCCCTGAGTTTCATAAAACAAAGATGTAGCATGTTTTTAAGAGGGAAATACTGGCTTTATTTGAAAAAAACAGGGAATCTGACGTTCCCTCAAACAATCCATGTGTGAGTAAATGATTCCACCAGGGAAGTATTTCTGTTTAACTGGAACAAAGACACTAAGCGTGAAGGTGCACCACAACATTGCTATCAAATTAAAGTATAAAAAGCATACTTGATGTTGTAGACTGAAATTAGTATAAAAGTACACATTTTTGAGCACAGAATAAAGGTATTTCTTTTGGTTGTTTGCTCACGTTAGTATTCTTTGATGCAGACAACATATAAAATATGCATTTAAAATGTGCAACCAATGGGATTAACTTTCAAGCTTTAACAATAAAATGTTCTTTAATAACCAATAGACAATGGTTAAATGATCACAAAGCCAGTATATATATATATATATATATATATATATATATATATATATGTATATATATAAATTCTATCTATCTATCTATCTATCTATCTATCTATCTATCTATCTATCCATACACATATCCAGTAATAGTTCTTTTGTTATATAGCTCAAATCTATGCTAATTTGGCAAGGTCATCATCAATAATATTCTAAAAACAAATGTATTACATATAAAAGACATTCCATCTTCCAGTAAGATTATAAAAATTTAATTTTTTACTGAGTTTCGAAAAAATGAGCGAGAAAAACAAGGGAGATCTGTATACAAAAGAAAGAGAAAAGAAAAAAATACAATGGTATAACATTCAAATAATAATGTCTTATTAGATAACATATGTCGAACAAGTATTACTTTTAAATCTATATTGATTTACCTAAATGAAGGAGATAAATCGTCTGCCCAATATTTCCAGTTATCATTAAAAATTTTGGAAAGAAAATTTACTATAGGCTAATTTTTTTTTACATATCACAGATTTTTACATTCCCAAAACATGTGTACATAGGTGCCTTAAGGCACCACAGTTCTTCCAGCAGTTAGCTGACCAATCTGAGACAAATTTAGAAATTCTTCTAGGGTTTCTATACCAGACAAGGAGTATTGTTTGATCATTTTTCCAATGGGATACACATTTTAGATGTTATAGTTGATTTTCATTGAGAAAGGGAGAAAGAAGTTTTCAAATCTCTCTCCCAAACTGAAATAATAGGTAATCTCATGCCCTGGTCAGCTCCAGTCCTCACCAGACACCAGCCCCCCAATCTAACACTTTAGTAAGCCCCTGCTCAGCCTCAGGAGACTACTTGCTTCTCCCAGCACTCGGTTGCCCCCAGGACTTACTGCCCAAGAGATGGTGTCTGGCAATGGGCCGGCAGCAAGCCAGGAGCCCACAGATAAAGCAGTACCAAGATTCCAACACAGACAATTCCAGAATACAGAGCAGAGGTCATACACAGAATATCTGTTCACCAAACAAAGTACACAAGTGCAAAACACAAGCGGGGTAAGGGTCACAGGCAAAAGGTTGTTCCACAGTGTGTACAAACGATAGGTCAGGAACAGAATACACAACACCAGCAAGTCAGTCTAGCTTAACGCTACAACAGGCACTGGTGACTGGAGCAGAGAGGTTATAAAGTCCCAGCAGCCAATGGCAGTGCAGGATCTGATCAGCCTCTAGAACTCAGTGGAAGATTTTTTCTGTTAAAGATTAGTCATATTATTAACACTTAAGAGAAGGACAAAATGATCACAAATGTGCAAGCTGCAAGTAGACATTTTGTTTTTAAGTTGAAAGAGCTGAAAACATCCGATCAACATTCAATAAATGAAATAAGCATGATAAGCAATAAAATTATATCCACAGTATCGCTGATTCTAATAAAGAAGTTCAAATTCTTAAGTGCTGTTTATTATAACATGATAAAACCCATAACGGCTAGACACCATTTTGCATTGGTCCGACCTCAGAAGAGTGAATTCATAAGTGCTTGGTATAGTCTATTTACTAATTATCTAACAAAGCTAGAATGATTCAGAAAAGCACATTGCATTTCCCTTCCTACCTTAGATAATTTGTCACAGGATCTTCATATATTCCAGTATCAATTTCTTCTATTGTAAAAACCACACGGGAGCCAGTTTCTGGTTCAGATTTACCAGATTCGCCACCAACCTGGCGATGTGTAAGTGGTGGGAGTTGAGGAGTACCAGAGTAACGTCTTTTGATTGCACTTGGCGAAGAAGAAATTGCATATGGATTGAAGTCAAAAGTTTCTCGGGACCTCTGAAAGAAAAAATATATATTATTAAAACCTTTTAAACTTATATTCAGGAAATGTTTGCCCAAAGGCATTTTATAGATAGTATGACAGAGAATACTATTGCAATTTTTATACATACATATGTATAAACCATAAAGTGAAAATTGTTACGAAAGTAACATGAAGACTGCCAATGACAAATTAATGCAAATGATAACTGCTTGTCTGTTATGGCAATGCCCTCCTCACTGACCGAGAACATTTTATGAAGACAAGGATTTCTTTCTTAAATGTTCTGCTCTGCATATAATGCCAGCTCAAAAGATGCTGAAACATAATGATTATTAGGACAGCTAAATAACTAGAACTAGAAAGAAAATCACCTTATCACCCTTTCCCCATATTTCTCTCATGACAGTTTTACTTCAAAAAGAAATTTGCAAGTAGGAAAAGTTTAAAAAGAATCAGCTATAATCTAACCTATATTGTTCCTAGCAAAAATTGTTCGGCCATGCCAGGGCCCCAAGCATAACCATTTAAACAGCAGACATAGTCACATGCCGAAATTTATATGCCAAATTTAGGTGTGTTTTGAAATTAATCTAGGAAGTTGAGTCAAAATTTCAACAACCACTGAACTTTATCTCTACCTCAAACCTATGGAAAATAATCAATATTCAGCAACAACATGGACTGCCTTCCAAACCTCTGCAAATAGAAGCCGGATTTGTCATTTTAATTCTAAGTCTTCCATGTTGTCAATCTGAATTTAATTTAAACAATTGTATACCTGGAACTCTGTAAACAAAACTCATTTACATACCCACATGGACTTTTGTTTTCCATGCTGCTTCCCCAACTCCATGATCGGCCAACCTCTTACATTGCCATATTACTGTCTACTGATTCACCAAAACTGCTTGTTATAAGGTATCATGCTCACTATTCTCAAATTAACCTCGCCTCAGTTTTACTTTTCATAAAAGGGTAGACAAAGAGTACAAATTTCCTTCTTTTTTGGGGGGGGGGGGGGGGTTTAAAAAGGGGTGCATCCTCTTCCCTTCTGTCCTTATTGCCATGGTGATTAAGACAGAATGGGAGTGCAGAGCCTTTTGGGATACTGACGCCACACATCTCAGGAGGCCTCTGGCTGCTTTAGTTATGCACAGAAGGAGGTTTTTATTCAATGGGGGGGGAAAATGCCGATATCACACATGTGCAGTTCCACATATATGCAGTACAGGAGTATCCAGCAAGTCCAGAAACAGAACTGCACCACTTACCATTTACATTCACATTGTTAACATGCTGTACAAATATTTCATTGCAGAGGCTTCATGAAAGCTTGTGAGGGTAAAGGACAGAACACATACAGCAAAAGATAGTGAGGAAGAGCTAATGTAGCCTGTACGAAACCTTAACCTAACGCAAAGATTTGTCTTCTAGTAAGAAATTATTCGTAACGGAACACAACTACAAAATATGGGGTAAATACAACAATATTGTCCTGCTGCTAAATGTTGGAACTAATACATATACCCTCCATGGTGCCACCATAGCAAAATTAATTACTGTACGACTTACTTTTAAAAATCCCTCTTTTTTAAATGGATTCCATGCCCATGTACTTCTTGGATTCTACAAACAAGTCTAACTTTGTCTATCTCCATTATTTTTGTAAAAAGGACATTTTTAATTTATCTAAAAATTATTTATGGAGTTATTATGAAGTTTTATTGCCAGCTCAGCTGAGCTGTTTCTAAACTATAAACTTTGATTATGAAGTGCCAACATATTGCAACCTGCTGTCCATTAACAGGAGTTGCAAATAACAGAAAAAATACAAACAATGACAAGACTAGGAAAGGACCCTGCTAAAAGAGTGCTGTTGACAAGAAAGGAGGCCCGTCATACTAAAGATTTTGCATGCCTTCATTAAACTGAAGTTCAAATGGTAAATTGCCAGCAGTAGCTGTCTAAGCATTCTAAGGACTTACGGCTTGAGTTCACTTCAAAAGGTCACTTGAGCTTTGTGTTCTAAATCAAAAGCCAGTAGCCCAAAGGGAAAATAAGTGCATAGCACAGCTTTCTTTAAATTTAAAAAGAAAACTGAATTTGACAAAGAAGACTCTACTAAGCTATTCTTGGTAATGCCAAGCCACTGGATCAAACAGTGCTTGAAGTCTTACTATTTCAGTTCTTCTCATGGTGGCTGAACTACTTCTCTCTGTGCACCCCTTTTTTTAGTTTGCTGTTTTTGTTGGCAGAAACTGTACTAGCCACATTTGCGATGTTACTAGCCATACGTGTACCTGGTAGACGCAGGGCCTGTAAAATTAGACTCTGTGTTGAGCAGGGGTTGTAAAAAAACAGTAAAAACAAGTAAATTATTTTTTAATCAGTAGGCATAAATGAAAACCATAACTGTACTGGGTACAATGAAATATATCAAAAGTATGCTGATGTAGCTAATAAAGGTTCTGGCATTTACCAGCTGAATGACAAAGGTTAATGCTTTATGACTGGCAGGGGTAAAGCCTTATTTAAACATAAACAAAAAATGATGCCCCCACGCCTATAACTGCCTAGACCTAGAATCCATGGGAATTCCCCTCACATTTGTGTTGTATTTTAAGAGCAGGAAGCAAAGTAATATCTGACCCAGAGGAATACAGAAAGTAAAAAATAACCCGAGGGGCTGTTAGTTCTCCTTTACTCTAGATAAAAAAAAAAATTGGGCTTTAGATACTTTTCTTTTTGTACTTTTCCAATCCATAAAAAACATTATTACTCAAAATCCAAGGAATATTCTTGATCAAGAAATACAATCCTCAATCCTGAATGTCAATTTGTGGCTTCCAGTGAACAGTAGTCAGATCATGGAAAAATACCAGCTGTATACTGCCATCCACAGCAGCCCAATAACTATTTAATTATTTTAGCCAACAGTGAAAAGGTGCCCAGAGGACAGTTTTGATTAGTTTATGAAATGTTTAAGCACATTTCTACAAACAAATTACATTTCTGCCAAAATATACATTAAATATTTGCAAGTACTGTCCATAGGAAGCAGAACAAACACAAATTAATAATCCTAAAATACACAAGAAACAGACTTTAGTTGATGCTAGAACAGTGAGTAAAAATGTGGAAACAAACATTTCTATGTTTTTTTTACCTGCATCCCCACCACAATATAGCAATCAATTTCAGGAAATTTGCTGACTTGACAAGTGCAAGACACACAATAAACTTTACAACAAAACTGTTGCATATTGCTGGTGATCTCTTGCAGTCTCTTTGCAGCCACATACACTAATGTAATCAAGCATTTAACGCAAAACATCTCAGAATGGGTTTCCTGATGATGAACAGTATTGGCATAGCCACTTGTAGTCTTTATTGTGAGAGCATGTGAAAGGGTGACAACACAGGATAATAAATTGAATAGGACTGTCCTGCTGTAACAGGAAGTGTCTTATGAGAATCTCAACAGCAGGATCACCAGATGTAATTTTAGGTAATACAAATTTGACACTATTATAACTTACTTTTAAAATGTAATTACACGTTTAGGCTTACATATGGTTTGAGTAATTGGGCTTTATTTAATAAAGCTCTCCAGGACTGGAGAGGATAAAATTTCATCAGTGAACCTGGGTGATCCAGCAAACCTGGAATGGATCTGGTCAAGGACTGAAAACATTTGCTAACCAACAACAAGTGACTTAGGAAATCAGGCCCATTATGTTTACATATCATTTATGAATACAAAAGGTTGCCATGTTCATAGGATTTTTACCACAGCACACATATGTAAGGGAAAAATCATATTTTGAACTGAAAATCTGAAAAAAATAGGAAACAATAAAATATAATTAATACTTTAAAAAACATAAAAAAAACATACAGGCAAACTGTATGACAACAGTATGCTAGTAAGCATATATCGATGACCAATTTAGCTATGATACCTTATTATGTTCGAAAAATGGGAAGTATGACAAGGACAAATAAAGAATTAACTATTCACAGTGCACACTGTAAACTCTCCATTTGTTTTTCAGGAAATTGAACTGATGCTGCTTCTTTACTTCACAAATCTCTTTAGGGAGCCTGTCAGTAAGGGTATAAAGATTTGAACTTTAAATTAAGCGCCCAGATGTATTGATTGCCCTGCTCTCTGTGTTCAGCATCCTTTCAGATGATGTGCTAGTTATGCTTCCCCAATGCACCAATGAATGAAAAACAAAGAGGTACACTAGCATTTAGAAACATACTATATATATATATATATATATATATATATATATATATATATTATATACCGGGGATCGCTGCACTGTATGTGGCCTCAGTATAATCACTTTTACTTTGTGCTTTCTGTTATTGTAGATCTTTTTCCCAGCAGTAGCAGGTTGCAGTTCCACATAGAGAAGTGGTCATGCCATCCTAGGCCAGAGCCCTAGGTGGCCTTGTGGGAAATCCAGCTCTCAGTATACCCCATGCTTCAGTAGCTTGTAGAACCACCTTTAGCAGTAATTCCTTAAAGTAATCTATTATGTACAACTTTATGCCTTTCACAACGTTGTGGAGGAATTTTGCCCCCCCTGTTCTTTACAACATTGTTTCAGTTCATTGAAGTTTGCAGGCATTTGATTATGTACAGCTATCCTAATATCCTGCCACATAATCTTTTCAGACATTGGGCCTGATTTATAAAAGCTCTCTAAGACTGGGGAAGATCGACTATCATGGAAGAAGCTGGTGATTCAGCAAACTTGGAATGGACTGAGCCCAGAATTGAAAACATTTGTCAACAAACAGAAAATTATTTTTAAGAAATTCATTCCAGGTTTGCTAGATCACCCAGGTTCTCCATTGATAGTCTAGCTCCCCCAGTTTTGGAGAACTTTAATAAATCAGGCCCATTGTGTTGTATGTATGATGGTGAGCTTGAGATCACTGTCCAGATGCATGACACAATTTCAACCAATCTTTAGAAGGCACATAGATGGCCTTATATTTTGCTACAGAATACTTTGATATGCAGGGTTCATGGATGACTTGTGACTACAAAAAAAAACAAACATGCTGGCTGCTCTCCTGGACATGCTTCCAAACAAGCCATTCTTCTTCAGTCTTTTTCTAATTGTACTGTCATGAACTTCAGCATTTTAATGCTACCTAAGGCTTTCAAATTCAAATCAACAAACAAACAAGTAGGACTTTAAAGGCAGTTATGAATCCCAACATTTATGTATTTCTTTTACAAGATTTTATTAAAACAATACATGCTAAAACATTATCAGAACATTTGCAGATAATTGTACACTACGCGTTTCACGGAATCTTAATCTGCTTTCTCAGGAGATGTAAAGGACCCATACATAGTATTGCATTTCATATATGTTCTTTACATGATTTATAACACATACATTGTGGCTTGTAAAGTTTTAGATGTAGCTTCTGGATGTTTTGCTATTTCTCTGAGCATTGCATGGTCTGACCTTGGGAAAAATTCAAAGAGAAGGATCTGGCAAGATTGACAACTCTCCTAAATGTTTTCCACATGAACAATGATGGACTTTAGATGTGTGGCTATGGTCCTATAATCCATCCCAGGTCTGTAAACAGTAACAATTACTTCTCTAAAAACATTTCTGATGTCATTCCTTCTTGACATTGGGTTACCACACCTGAATCACCTGCTCCAGACCAGTAAATTGGATTGGGAGCAATAATGAGTGGGTATAAAAATGCTGGCGGGTACCTATTTTATGCTTAACAATAATGTAATACCATACTATGTTCAAATTGACTTATTTGTAAATGAAAACCCCTTTATAGTATGATTTTCCTTGCTGATGTTTTCTCAAGTTCCCAAAAATAATGCAGCTATTGTTGATGACATTTGAAAACTCATTAAGAGTGCCTAATATTCTTTCTTCCAAAGTATCTGTTTTTCATGTAATGTTAAGATCTCTAGGGAGTCCCCAGGCAACAATGCAAACTACACAATTCCAAACAAGACTGACAAGCCAGACAGTGGAACCCTGGAGATCACTCTAAAGAAAGGAACACACTGTGCCTGTTGATCGCTAAGGACCAAGCTGGTGGCTGTTCCTAATGTAGAATTTCACAATAGTTTTTTCTTTACTTCTGATTAGAAAAAAACTCTAGGGATCAAAAGCATTACCATGAAAGTGTATTCTTCAATGTTGCATAACATTTGTTAATTTATGTTTTACTAATTATATACATACAGTTGTGTTCAGAATAATAGCAGTCTGACATCACTAACCTATTCAATTGGCAGAAATTATATTTATACATGACAAATAATTTACTAGTAGGTGTAGTAGAGTTATAAAAAAACAGACAAACCCAACAGGCATGACATGCATGCTGCTGATTCTGTTAAACAGAGTCATTACAAGTTCAAAATAATAACCGTGTTCATTTAGTGAGGTCATTCATTCTATGAAAAAACAGTCATGTTTGACCTCACTAAAACATGTCAATTACAGCCCTTATTTAAGAAAAGAAGGCAGCAAAAGTTGTACAAAGTCCCAATGTTGAAAAATAGACAACTAAATGTAGATGAGGTTACAGTTGCCAAGGAACATATTGACTGGCCTAAAATGAAATGCTGCAATATTTTGTGGACTGATGTAAGCAAGATTGTTCTTTTTGTGTCAGATGACCCCATGGGGATGTTTCTCATACTTTGGTGTTGGACCTAATTAAGCAACATTTTAGTTACAGACCAACAAGATTGATGTTATGGAGTGGCCAGCCCAATTCCTTGACCTTATTCCGATAGAAAACTTGTAGGCAGACAACATAAAAGCTGTTTCTGAAGCAAAAACCAAGAAATGCAGAAGAACTGTGGAATGTAGTCCAATCATTTTGGGCTGGAATACCTGTTAACAGGTGGCAGAAGTTGGTTGGCTCCATACAACACAGATGTGCAGCACTTGCAGAAACAGTGGTCATACAGGTAAATAATAATTCAGGGTTTTAAAGGAAAACAAAAAACAAAACCATTTTACCATTTTTCAGTTTACACATTTTTAACAGCCTAATATTCCATTTCACTTCACTTTTTGTAAACAAATATCACAACTTAATGATTTGGAAAAGAATGTGCAGTGTTCCCAGTGCAATTCTGTGTATGGAAACAAATGCTAATATAAGGATTTTGAGTTTTATTCACTTTTTTATACATACTGCCATGTGTGTTTAAAAAAAAAATTATTAATTATTGGTTTTATTTTAGTGGGTGGCTATAGGAGTCAAAATGATTTGCTCCAAGGTACAACATACTCATACATTAGTCCAGAAAATTTGGCATCATGCAGAGCACAGCACTGATTACTGAGATACCTGTACATCCCAGCTTCCCCCTGCCCATCCAATCAAGATAGTCAATAGTCAGAACAAGGAAAAGAAGATGGAAGAAAATGGCCACACATGCAATAGAACGAGGACACTGAATTTAGTTCTACTTTAACTGTTTTGCTACCTTTCTGATTAGCTTTGCATTTAATTAAACCTTAGTTTATTGTTCCACAATAGATGATGTATCAGTTTTTTATTTGGTCTTGTCTACTCAGTGTTCCCTATCCATATCACCTATTTTTTGTTAACAATACTCTGCAGGTAAAACTGAGTTGGGTATTACGTTTTTACCCTTTTGTACAATGAACAGTGCTACCTAAAAAAAACAGCAAGCACAAAATCCATTACCCACATAGCCTTTTTTGTGGAGATGAGAGATGTGGCAAAAGCCAACTGAGGCAGAAATTATGTTGTCAGCCCACAAAAATATTCAGGAGCTGAGTGCAATTCTGGCAGATCAACAAGAATGTTTGTGTTTTTGCAAAAAAAAAAAAAGTACGAGAAGTGTTTAGGGAGTGATATACGAATATAATGAATATATTTATTTATATTTGCTCTGAGTTATGCTTTATGCTCCAGGACAGGCAACAGATCAATACATGATTAACCATTGGCAAGTTTCCATTATAACTCCAGCAGTTATGTGATATTAATGGATAGACTTTCTTTCCCCCAGTCATAGCTTTTAAGAATAGCGATGATCATTCTTCAGATCAACAGTTCCATTTACTTTCTACAATAACTCTTAAAGTCATACAAATTTTTAAACATGACATCCAAAGCATACTACAAATACATACTACATGGATGGGCTTTACTGTTTAGGAAAAACTAGGGCTGAAAAATAGGGCTGTTTCTGGGAAACGTTGTAATTCAGTGTATAGCACATTATGTTATCAGTCTTCCTGATAAAAATTTATCATAAGGTGATTTTATCACAATGAAAACATTCATATCTTCAACATTTAAATATTCTATACATTTGACATTTAGCAGTGCATTTTGGTTAAGACCAAACAATTTCTATAAAAAAATTCTGGTTATCACTTGTACGTTATGAAAAATGTATTTACATGAGAACTGCAGTGAATGAAGGAAAAATAATTGTTCATTTATTAAAGGAATATAGGCTGCTTACTTAGTACAGTGAATTATCACTATGCAAGGGATATTTTACTTAGCTTAATGTAAATGAGGTGAAGTTTTGCTGAATTTAGCAATGCAAACATCCATTGCAAAATGAACTTTGACCACATTCTCTAAAGGAAATACATTTTAGCATTTTTTTAACTAGCCTAAAATATCTGCTAGATAACAATGTGAGAAATCACCTGCAAAAATTACACTACCTACTGAACATTTACCCACATTTACAGGATTCTGAACATCAGTCTGCAATGCTCATTATTGTAGTAGGGTCCGTGTCAAAGAACTGCACAAGGATTTGTAAGGCATTGGGTGTATGGGACAGCAATATCACAGCTGCTAATGTTTATCCTTAGTACTGACTTCAATCTGAATTCATTGGTTCATTCTTGTTAAAGGTCAAGGATTTGAAAATTAGCAATCACAGTCTGCATAACTGTTTGGTAGATGTGTCATTTCATTTTAATGAGGATGAAGAGGGAATTTCCCCCTTCCCCATCCAAAAATTCCAGATAAAACACTCTCAAGCTCTAGAAGCTTCGAACAAGTACAGAGTAAAAGCTGGAGTTAATTTATTGAAAGGCTGGAATGCTCTACAAACGTCTGATTTAAAAGCTCTCCAAGACTGATAAAGATAGACTATCATGGAATAACCTGGGTGATCCAGCAAACCTAGAAATGGATTGAAAACATTTACCAACTAATACCATATGATTTGGATCACCCAGTCTATCTTCACAAGTCTTGGAGAGCTTTAATAAATCAGGAGTGTGGTGCTAATAGAGACAGCTGTGGAAAAAGCACACACATTAGTAGTAGATAAGACCCCTGGGATTCACATACAGATTGCCTGGAAATTAATATTGATTAGTCCTTTAACACATAGGAGACAAGTGTTCTCAGACAGAAAGAAACCTGTGTGAGAAGTATTTATAGCATATTAACCCCTTGCTAGGATAAGAGGGATGGCACCTGCAACACATTTGCGAGAAACATGAGAGGAGAAAGAAGATAATAAATAAGCAGCTGTTAGTCCCAGAAAGAAGGGGGGTAGAAACTGTTTAAAAAGAGATGGCAGATCATTTGCAGATTATTTGAATTATATTTCCCCTTCAAATTTTTTACCAAAGGCAAACTTGCTGTTCTGAATCAATGCAATTATTATTACCCAAAATTATTATTATTATTATTATTATTGTTAAACAGGATTTATATAGCGCCAACATATTACGCAGCGCTGTACATTAAATAGGGATTGCAAATGACAGACTAATACAGACAGTGATACAGGAGGAGAGGACCCTGCCCCGAAGAGCTTACAATCTAGTAGGTGGGGGAATTTCACACACAAAGGATGTGAGATATGTAGTGTGGGAAGTAGTGATGGTTTCAAATGACAGAAGAAGCCGGGTAGGCAAGTTTGAAAAAATGGGTTTTGAGTGCTCTTTTAAATGAGCAGAAAGTAGGAGCAAGCCGAATAGGACGAGGAAGACCATTCCAGAGAGTTGGAGCAGCTCTAGAAAAGTCTTGTATCCGTGCGTGTGATGAGGTTATGAGTGAGGAAGTCATTAGTAGGTCATTGGAGGAGCGGAGAGAGCGGCAAGGGGAGTATTTTTTAACCATGTCAGAGATGTAAGTGGGACAATAACTGTGTAGGGATTTGAAGGCAAAGCACAGGAGCTTAAATTTGATTCTAAGGTGAAAAGGGAGCCAATGGAGAGAACTACAAAGAGATGTAGCGGAAGAGGAGCGGAGCGAAGGATGGATGAGTCTGGCTGCAGCATTCATAATAGATTGTAGAGGGGAGAGTCGGGTTAGTGGAATACCAGCGAGAAGGATGTTACAGTAGTCCAGACGAGAAATGATAAGAGCATGTACAAGGAGTTTACAAAATTCTGATTTTTTAATAGAAAATCCAAGCCTCAGTAACTTTTTTATATTTGTATTGCTAAGGCCACTAGAACGTTTTACCACTTTTCAGTACACTTTGTAATAGCTATTTATTGACTTTAATAAATCACCATTCAAATACTTCAAGACATAGACGCACAACACTAGCTTATTGTCTCACATACTGAGTGGAAATTCACCACCATAAATGTGAAATAAGGAGATCAAAGACAAGCATACTTGGCTTTACCTGCTAAACTGGCAATGTTTGCACATATTTAGGATATACATTATGGCTATAGCAAAAGACTATTGGGATGGGAAAATAAAACTATTTTTCCAAAAAGTAAAGTCGTAGAAAATAATATTTTCCTAACAACCCCTAAAATACTTTTAACTTAATCAGACAATTCACTTCATGTTAATATTCCTGGTGAATGTTTTTAAGCGGAACTAAATCCATGATCAGGCATGTCATTTTTGCAGAAAGGGACAGGCAATATCCCTTCTGCAATAATCCTTCCTACCTGCCTGATTCCTCCGGCCAAAAATGAGCTGTGCATGCGCAGAGTCAGTTTTGGTTGCCAGGATATCCATCAATGTCGGCTTCCTCTGCACATGCCGGGAATGAGTGAACTCCCACAGGCCTCAGCGGGAAATATGTCATCCTGGTCTGGCCAAGCAAGATAGCCAAAGATCGTCCACCAGGGGAGAAGAAAGATGAAGATGGAAACACCCAGTGTGGGAGCAGGGACAGGTAAGTAATGCAGGTTTGATTCTGCTTTAAACAAATGATTCCACATCAGTGAATGTTTGGTGAGAAATAGCATTTACTACTACTAAATATTCCAATGAATAGTTTTACCAAAATAAAATAGCTTTAATAGATGGTAATTGTTGTTTATCCTACTTTGAAATGATGAAGTATAAGGCATGCATAGTACAGTTACAGTCAGGATAGTTCCTTGTAACAATTAGAAAAGTAACAAATTGATGCTTCCTAGTACCCCATGAAAATACATTTTGTTGCATACACCATATTCTTGCTACAAGAAGAGAGTAGATCTACAGAAAATTAAGGTAATTAATTTTGGTCAGTAGTTCCACTTTAAGGCACATTAAATTCACTCACACATTTATTCTGTCTACTTCTTCCTATCACATTGAAATCTTTTAGTCTATTAGTACAACTTTATGCACATAAAAATGTACTGTTCAGAACATTGATTGATCTTTAATATATATGGGGAACAAAAAAATTTACCAAAAGATACAATTCAGGTGTAATGAACATGATGAAATGGAATTGCTCTTCCAGAATAGTTTTCTAGGGCAAAAGCCTGTCAACTTTTATAGACAACCTGCAACCCTGCCTGGAGTGTAATGAAAATAGTGCAGAAACTGAAACTGTACAAAATGGTCTACAAACTGATGGTATCTGTATAACTATTTGGTTTTACTTATCTATTACTTTATCTATTTGGTCAGTGGTGGGATGTAGTAAATAAAGTATATTATAACGCATTAAATAATAATTCATGAAATTAATCTGTACACAAAACAAATTTGTTTGAAACGCGTGTCATGCTGCAGGAAGAAATACTGAAAAAAGTACTAATTATGCAAGATTGTTATAAACTATGTACACAAAAATCAAAAAATGCTTACATATACCATTTAAAGCAATAAAATGCCCACTACAGTGTGTCAGGGTGACTGTACATTTTCTATTTCCAGGGTGATTGTGAATGTTCTATTTCTGCCATTGGCCCTAATTCATCAAGCAGAATCGGATGATCGCTCGCGCATTCGTATTCGCGATCCGAAATCGTACGCCGTCGCGCTATTTAGCAACTGAAAAAGCTCGCGGCCAGAGCCGCGCATCTCCGGCAGCTTTACACTGGCGAGCTTGCATTAAAAGTCACGATTGACGGTTTAAAAGATCCTCCTTATTTGCGCAGCTGAAATCTAATCGCCTTAATTGATATGATCTCACGATTGACGGTTTAAAAGATCCTCCTTATTTGCGCAGCTGAAATCTAATCGCCTTAATTGGCAGATTCGCGACCCCTATTTCTTATTATTATCAAGGCAGGTGTACGAGCGCACTCAACTCCAGACCGCGGGAGACCGCGGGAAACCGCGCTCGCTGGTCGCGAGTACTTTCGTGCTTCCAGCGAGCACGGATTTCTTTGATGAATCAGGGCCATTGTGTCTTGAATTGTAACCATCTACATGGCACTAATGCTGGCTTTACACTGGTCAGTAGGTGTACAACCAGGTAGAAGATCACTAACTCCTAGATATTGATAATTTTTCTGGTTTTCACCATGGATCAATTGATCAAAACTGCTTTGTCTGAAATTCAAAAATGTAAATGATTTATCCTGCCTAAGGAATTATAATTCAATTTAGTCAATCATGCCTTCTCAGACAATTATCTGACTATAATGGAACCAACTTTGGAATCAGCCATACCTAGAGCTCTGTATCTGGTTAGGAAAAGTATTACATTGCTTTGGATGTCTCCTTTCTTGTTACACTACAACATTAGTTGAAAAGGTAAACTACATAAAAAATCTAGACAGACGGTCCCAGGTCCTTCCCACGATCAGGTCCTGCGTCGTCCTGAAATTCCTCTTTTTCCCGGCGTCTTCACTCTTCTTCTCTGTCTTCTTCAGTCTTCTTTTTCTCCACTGTGGAGGTGTGAGATCGGGTGATGTAGCCTCGGTGAAGTGGAAAAAAACAGAGCTGATCTCACTGCGCATACAGTGAAAAAAAAAAGGTGCAGCGTTGCCCCTTTAAGTCTTAATCGCTGTGGCAAGTGCAGAGCCTCCAGGGATACCTACATCATGCATCTCGGAAGTCTCTTGCTGCTCCTTTTACACATGTCCTAATCTTGGGCATGCTCAGAAGGGGCATTTTTCCACCAAGGAGAAAGATGCCAATCTTACGCATGCGCAGTGAGGTTGGCTCTCTTTTTTTCCCCCTTCAGAGCGGCTAAGTATAATTTTTTATTTTTAGTTTAGTTTCGCTTTAAAGAGAAATTGCTGTCATTCTAGCATTACTATTTACACCTATAACACACAAGCAAATCCGATGCTAGATCATTTATACATATGACTGATCTGAATAATCATTGTCCAAACAAGGACCAGAAAAACAATTGTTTGAGATTGATCTGTTGTTAATTTCGATTCCTGGTTATTACACACAGACACCTTGTAACATCACTCCACCTCAAAACTACTGCCCCTACCCAAGGCTTTTTCATCAGTATTGGCTGGTAAAAAGTAGCCATTCATCTCAGCCATTTCAAATTTTTACTTAAATATATTGTTATTTTGCTTATTATTTAATATTCAGTGACATGCTAACAGCTCCTGGTGGAAAAAGAATGCCAGTATGCCACCACAGGGAAAAAGTGAAAAAAAGTAAGTGATGGTTGCTGTTTGTTGTCTTTATATATAGAGTGTATAAATGTATGTGAGTATGTGTTGCATCACATCAAGTACTGCACTGCTATGAATAAAGTGGGTGGAATGAATCATATAGACGGTCCTGGGCACAAGGGTATATATACTTGTGCTATCCACTCCTTATACCTGCACTATATATTGGCTATATTAGGTGTGCAAACAAAAAACATATGGTATAGAAAAGTTCCACTTCATTCAAAAATTAATCCAATTTTGGATTGTTAAACTGATCGTGTGGGCACAAGATCAGAACATAAAGGGTTCCTGTTGTGTATATAAAGCCAAAAACAAAGAACCTTTCCTTTCTTTTTGAGAATATGGAAGCACATTAAAGTCATAAATCATAAAAAGAAATCAAATTTTCCATAGCTACTCCTGTACATTTCTGTATTCTGACATTTATCATTAGCAGGTATGGCACAGTTCAGCCAATCCAAAGTGTTTGGCAGACTGGCTGCAAGTGAAAGATTAGAGGGGAATGCAGAGACAAATGTTGATGTTAACTGGTGTATACTGATGTCAGTGTGGTTTAGGCTTCCCTCTTCTGATCTGGTCAGGTTGAGCTCACACTGATCAGAAACCGCCCAGCCAATTGTATGTGCTTTGCACTCTCTCATCTATGGAGAGAGGTACACTGCTGAGCCGTTTTCCAGCAGCAATAAATCAGATGTGCTTTACTGTCCTCCTACTTGCTAAGTTACCGGTTCCTAGAGCATAGAACAGTTGTCATATTCTTCAGTAATTGTAGTAAATGTAGAACGTGTACACCCCTAAACTTAGTGCCATATGTAATTGCCAAATATTGTTGATGTTCAGCTTTATTTGTTTCAGACTGAATGACGTTTGGATTGAATTTGGCAAAGACCTGAAGCCAAACACCAAGCCCATTATGGATCAGGAAAAAATTTTGGTGATCCGCAGAAAAATTTTGACAATATTTGCAATTTTTATGTTTCATTAATATTAAAACAAAAATAATATTCTAATAAATTCTATTCTGAATGACAATGTTCGCCTTTTCTAATGCAGTAAATTCATTAACTGTACTAGAGACAGAAAAACAAGAGAGGCGCAGCGTGACGTCAGTGTAGTCTTAAGTTGTATGGCGCAACCGTTGCCGAGTCGTACACTTCAGTATTGTTTTGACCATTACAACAATAACCCCGCCCTGCGAATACCAATTCTCTTTCGATTGTTTTATTTCATTTGTTTATTTTCTCAGGTGCTCTTTTAGGTAAGTATGACCTTAACTGTGTATTTTCTTTAACTGTTATATTTAATGGCTTCAAATAGTTTGACTTTGATAACTATCATTTCTTGTTCGGTCTTAAGCTACGTACACACTTCCAATTATTATCGTTGGTAAACGAACGACGAACGATCCTGCACGATATCTGCGAACGATCGTATAGCACCGATCCTGTACATACAGATAACGACACGATCGTTCGCAGATATTGTACACACGATAGATGCGATCATTTGAACGATACAGGAAGTGACGTGCACCACAGGAAGTGAACGAACGTTCGTTCACCGCGCATGCTCAGACCATGGACGATCAATGAACGACCGTACACACGATAGATGGTCAACGATCGTCGTCCAATCCGATCCGCCGGTCCGGTTCCAACGACTATCCTCGTTCGTCGGCGTCGTTGGTTACTTTTTTTTACGAACGATTTTTGCCCAATCGATCGTTCGTCATTCGTCGTTCATTTCCAACGATAAAAATTGGAAGTGTGTACGCAGCTTAAGATTTGAATGACATAAACCCATAAAAAAAGCAAAGAAATATTTTGCATTTCTTTAGTAATACCAAAGATAATGCAACTAATTATAATAGTACTTCACTACTACTTAGGAAGATCATTATTTTACAAATGTATTTTTTTTTTTAATTCATATTAATGGTCCACGGGATTTAAAATGATAAATTTAGCGGTCAAAAAAGTTGGCGACCACTGCCTTAAAATGTTGTTGTTGTATCCTGTTAAATCTTAATTGGAGGAATGTATCTATATTTTTTTTCTGAATGAACCATTGATAAATATACTCCTATATTTTGTGCAACTATAAATACTGTGTACCTACAAAAAAAAAAAAAAAAAAAGGGATGAAATTATTAATTTGTTTTCATATCTCCTTAAAACAAATAACACCAAAGTCATATAATATTAAGGAATGCACTAAAACACTTTAACAGTTTGCTTATTTATGTAGTGGACAACTGCATGCATATAAACACAAACATCCAGATGGAAAATAATCTTGTTTTTGCTGTCAAATCCCAGAGAACTGGAATATAATTAAAAGGGAAATATCAGGCGTCTGGCAAGCAATAAGTGAAATTGAACTGAATATATTTAAATTTTTTTGGATCAAAATTAGTCAGTGGCAACAACATATATGAATATGCTTATCTGGTATGAATGACATATTCACCGCGTTTCTGGCAAAGATAATTCATATATAAATACCTACAATATTTTGAAAAATAAAATTTTGTTTTATCTTGGCTACATTTCAGGACATTAATTACAGCTGAACTATAATTATATAGTATTGTCAATATAGATTAATAGACAAGAATAAGAAAATACAAAAGCTCCCACTACTGATCTGATGGCTTGTATATCTGGAATATGAATGCACATTTGAGTTCTGATCTCCATTTGACTGTTTAATCTGTATGTTTGTTCTAGATCTCACATTGGTGTTTCAGAAAAAAATTTGTATGAGTAATGAGTGATTTGGAATACAGGGTCAACCACAGTTCTTAAAATACTGTATAACAGCAAGAACAAATGTTAGTTGAACATACTTTAAATAAATATTTATATATTAAATGAAATGATTTGGATGGTGCCAAATCATTTGTAATCTGTTCACTAAAACTTACTAGCATATAACGCCAGCCTAAAGACCAGTTGCAATGCAAAGTATAATGGGAAGTTGGCAAATGTGGGTTATGGTATTTTTAATTTGTCCATTGTATATATAGATGTTTCATATGCAGCTCCTGAATATTCTTTTTGGTAACAGACATTGGGCCTGATTTTTATAGAAGATAGACTATGGGCCGGATTTTTTAAAAACACCCAAGAGTAGAAAAGATAAACTATCATGGGAGAACATGGGTGATCGAGAAAAACTGGAATGGATTTCCTAAAAAGAATTTGCTATTAGCTGGCAAATGCGTTAAATACTGGACCATATCCATTACAGGTTTGCTAGATCAACCATGATAGCCTTTCTTTTTCAGTCTTGGAGAACTTTAATAAATCAGGCAATAACCTGACATTTTTTGTCAACTGTTTTCACTCATTGACCAAATCCCTTCTAGGTTTGCTGCATCACCCAGGTTCACCCATAATAGTATATCTTCTGCAGTCTTGGAGAGCTTTAATAAATCTGGCACACTGTTTCTAACAGCCAATTCTTTGCTTTCCAAATGCCTTTCTATTAGTTTGATGGTCATAAACTTCTATTGACTAGTATGCTACCCATAACAAACCTTGGAGCATCAGTGCACAGGGGATTTTAGTTAATAATCTAATATACACATGCACAGACCTGGGCAATTCAAACCTAGAATTTAAAGTATTAAGTAAAAACATCAGAGGTTATGTCAGAAGATATGATAAGTACAATGGCACCATTAGGTAAAAGGTACACTAGTCTAGCCTCCCTAGCCCCCTACCTTTTACTAACCTAGACCCCCACTGCTTACTTGATGTGTGTTAGTAAGACAGACATAGCTTCTTCACTGTATACTAAGTGGAAAGGGGCGTGTATGGTACAATTATATATTATCATATAGGTATTACAGCCAACCCCTAGAATCAAATAAAAAAAAGCAAAAAGATGTTTTGTTTTTGGTTAAAGTATTTTCAAAAACAAGTCAAAAGACTAATACATATAGTACATATATATATATGTGTGTGTGTGTGTGGGTAATCACAGATACCAATGATATGTTAGACCCACCATGAATCATCTCAGCATTAGAGACATGTTGGGTAGAAGAAGGGGGAATTTTTTTGTACCAGATGATTACTTCTGATTAATAAAGAATATTGACAGTAAAAGCAAAGATCCTCTTTAGGTTACTCAACAGGAACTATTTGGTGTGACTTTAAAACTGAGTCTTTCTTTTCAAAAGAAAGACTTTTTAAAAAAATAAAATAGCTTATTAGATTCTGCTGCAATATTCACCTTTAATCCAAAGATTTTTTTTTATCACAATACATTTTTTCTGCTACTAGATGTCCAATGGCCAGTAGTATTCAACCTACTTTCTCTGAGGCAGGAAACACAGTTTGATTGAACAGTGAAAAGAGAAACAGCACTCATCTCTGCTTTCCCTTTCTATATTTTACCATAGTTCTTGTCAACACATTATTAATTAGGAAGGTGAATTTTGAAGGTAGATACCTAGGTATGGTTAGAGGTTGTTGGAAAATCCAGTTAGCATGAATTCTGACACAGGTTTTGTTTTTTCCAAATTTATGTCAGATATTCTCAATTCTGAGTTCTGGTCTCAGATTCCCTGCCTGGTTTCTGGTGTCAGCTAGTCACAGGTGGCATGCCTTTCCTCCACTGTCTACAGAGGCCTGACATCACTCCAAAATAGGTCCAGTTAAACATGTCCTGAAAAAGTAGAAAGAGGCAGATTCCTCTCAGCTGCGTGCCTGGTTGACTGGCTGTTGCATTTATCATTTCAGTCACAGCACAAAGATGAAATGAAGACAGCGAATATGTTACAATACCCTGGAGCCAGGGTACCTCTGCTCCCTCGGTAACAATTATAACAACTCTCTCAGTGGGCACAGGTTCTCAATCCCCTCTTTTGATTCTAGACAGTATTCCTGTCTCTCAGGAAATGGAGACTGGCAGTTTATGAACATGAGGTAAAAGAGCTGTGTGATAATGCACCACCATTATTACTAGCAGCATTACCACTAATGCCACAAGCAGCATCACCATTATTGGTACCTGCAAAAAAAGATGCAGAACCAAGACAGTAGAAAACAATTGTTCCGCTATCAATACTCTCCTCCTCAACCTGGAATAGTCATTTGCTATTTGCTAGCAAATGTTTTGAATTCTGGATTCCAGGTTTGCTAAATCACCCAGCTTCACTGATAAATGTATATCCTCTACAACCTTGGGGAGCTTTATTAAATCAAGCCCAATGTATTCACATTTTTTAGAATTCTTTTTATCTATTTACTACTATTTCAAGCCTTTAGACACCTCCTTATATACTGTTCTTACTTTTGTTTACAAAGGAAATGAATGCTGTGACTGGTAAACACAATTACATAATTTAAAGAGCATATATTGGCTGTTCTTCTGACAGCTATAGAACCCATCCACAAAGCAATCACAGGTTTCGTAGACTTAATGCTGCTGGTAGAACACTGCTACAGGACCTCTGTTTTAAAATGCAGTAAGGTGGAAAATACGTTTTTTTTTTCAAATACAGTAGCAATCTGTGAAAAAATCGAAAACTTTTAATATGTAATAATCTAACTACCTTGCAACATTTAGAGGGTTAAAATGCATCATTAATTAAAATAAACACTCAAAGGTCCTTTCTTTCAAACATAACATGATTTAGAGAAAATTATTAGTTGGCCTAATTCATCTGGGTTTTATGAGTTTTTTGTTTTTTTACCAGAAGCAAGCATTGATCACAGAAGTAGAAAGGACAATTGAACACATCTCTTATGACTTAACAAGTCTCTTTATCTTAATCTTTATCTTTACGAAGAACATATATCTCAACCCATTAAACATTAGCCCATAGTACTAATGGTAGTGGAAACAGGCCTCAGGGACCAAGGACACTCATTGCTTTATTGCTAATACTCCACATGATCTATGATATAAGGTGTTTTAGTGCCTCTAGTACAAACAATGAGATGATAAAATTCAAAATGTATTATATTATTTGCTCATTTAAAAGATGATGATAATTTTAGCTAAGGGAAAAGTCACCTAAGGAACAACGGGGAGTGTCTTCACAACCACAAGTCCAGAGGGACTTATTAAAAGCTAGTGTCCTGCGTGAATTAGGGCTGGTTGTAGATCCCAAAGGTACCTCCACACTCTGAAAGTTTAGTTCTTTTTAGTGACCTAGCTCATTGGAGACCTAAACAAAGTAGCCAGTTGCTTTATTATCTTTTGATTATATTATTTCTAAATAGATGGCAACTCAGTCAAAAACAATCTCAATATGCCAGGTAACAGGATATCATAATATAAATAGTATCTTATGCCCCGTCTAAACATACATTCTCTCCTTATTAGAATACATTGGTGGTTAGGTACTAAAGAATAAAATACTTGAAAACCTAAATATTTTTCCTGGCACAAGCTTTCAAACAGATTAATATGTTATAGTGTTATACATTTGACAACAGCAAAAGGGAGAAATGAGCTTGGTACAAAACTGGCAGGCAACATTATGCCTAAATTTGGTGTGCCAATTGCTACAAAAGTGTTGAATAATAGGTTTATTTAATTCTTGCATAATGATTTTGGTAGAATTAAACCCTTAGCAAAGACTGACAGCTTAAAATAGGCCAAAAACATTTTTTTTATTTCAAGGAGAATTAAGGAAAAATCAGTCCATGAGAGCACAAGGACACGTATCACAGCAATGTAATCAAAAGGGTAATAGGTATCAGAATGGAACTAATTCTATTAATAATTATTTAAAATGTACTATTATTAAAGATGCTATTTTTTTATAATATTTACCTTTGTGGGATTTTTTTTATGTGTAAATAGGAGCCATGACCATTCATTCCTGCGCTGGCTGCTCCTGAATCCACAATGACATGAACTCCATCTGCCTGGAAGCTTTTTGTCTTACTCAGCATTGAAATGTTAAAAACAAAATTTCATAGTTGGAACCGGTGGATGTGTAGAGAATCGCTAAGCCAGTGGTCAAAGATTCCAAATTTTTCTCTTCTGTCCATAAGAGCTACTCTAAATTCTAGAATTTACAATCGGTAGTTAAAAGGATTAGTGATAGACTGTACCGCATATTCAGATTATTCTATGGTAACAATAAATTGGTATTAATTGGAAACTATGGACATGGTGACTTAACTCCTCTAATTTCTAAGGATCAATCAATAAAGCAAGGTTTAGGAAGATATATAAAGAGTTATTTTTAATTGATTAAATCGGAAGACCTTTCCCCTGATATGATGAGGGAGGGACACAAGTGTACAATTTGATTATACAAAGCACGAAAACAAAAGCAAAGGAATTGATGACTAGGGTAACTAGGGAAAATTAATGGCAGCAGGAAAAGGTCTGAACATCTTCATTATTAAACAAACACTTAGATTAACAAAATTAGGAAATTATTTTTTGAACTGTGGAATAAAAATAGCAAATTATTGGCAAGAATGCTGCAAAAGCAAAGAGGTAAAAAGAAATGTACAGGCAGTGGAAAATGTAAATCAGGAATTACAATATAGACATAATCAAAGAGTAAACTGTTCATTGGATTTTTACTCCTACATTTATATTTTAGCAGAAGTGTCAGAAAGTGTAGGTACAAGAAATGATTTGGAGTATGTTAGGAGGCGAGAGATGTCAAAGCTCCCCCTGGAATATTGACACCATTAGAACATCCTACAAAAGACGAATTTCAGCAAATTGTGAAACAACATTCAAGCAGTAAAGTTGCAGAGGGATGGATTTTACAGCAGTTAATAAAGTAAAGCTAAATTAGTTTTTGAAAATTGGAGGATCTCCAGTGTTATCTTGGAAGTCTCAATGTGTTAACTTTTAACATCTATGTTGCAGGGCGGGCTTTATTGAATATTTAGGGATAAAGTTAGCACTGGCTTTCCATTTGCTATACAGCTTGAACTAAGAAACATTACTGCCAATAGGTGAGAAATGACCTAACTAAAAGATCACATTTCACATGATCATGGTTTGGCAGTATTAATAATAAAAATAGTGTGTAAAGAAAAACGTTAGCGGAGGACTGGCAGTTTTAAACTTTGTACTGGAAAACAGTGTTATCAGGGTGAGTTATTGATTGGATCTGCCATAAGGATGTAAAGCAATTCAAATTCAAATCTTTTGTTTTTAATCTTCCTTCTTTCCGGGCTGAAACCTAAGAATATTATAAACTGTTAGAGAAATAAATAAAGTAAGGTTAAGAGAAAAGTAATAAAGTAGAGAAATAATAAAAGTAAGTTTAACCAGTTTTTAAGGAAAAAAGGGTTGAAATTTAAGAAAGACTGATACCTGCAGATAACATTTTTGGAAATATTTCTAAGTTATATGGTTGGCCTAATGATACATCCATTTTTATCATACCATACTGTAGAATGGGAAAACATTTAGGAAAAAACTATCACAAAAACAATGGTCAAAATGTTTTAGAATAATACAAATAGCTTCAATTTCAAAGAGCATAGTTCTTGTGTATAGGAAATTAGCTATAAGATTATTTTCCAATACCATACAAAGAAAAGTGAGATCGTAATAAATAATAGCTATTAGTCAATATTGGTGGTTTAACGAAACTAAGGAATCTCTGGTTCAATGAAAAATTAGAGGGAGTACAATATCTAGGGCTCACTTTATAAAACAGGGAATCTGAAATTCCCTGGTGGGAATCAGTTACTGCCATTGAAACACATGAACCTGGAGGGAATGTTAAAGGGAATGTATGATTCCGTTTTATAAATGGAGCCCCTAGAGATCTAGTGAGTGGTCTCTAGGTAGGCCTCTGTGCCACTAAATGTCACAAAGCTATAAGGATTTATGAATATATGCCTCCAGCAGAGGTTGACAAGGTACGTTTAGGTATTAAGGGCAATGTTAAGGTCAGTAGTATGATTAGGGATTCAAGGGTTTGCTTTACTTTTTAGGGTTAGCATTAGGTGCCAATGTGTGTAAATGTGAGGGACGGCTATCAATCAAATACCGATACCCTCTCAATGAGTTTTCCCACTCCCATTCAGTCCTTCCATCTAAATTGCTGGTTCAGCTTCACCCGACATCATCTGGACCCGTACCGGGGGATGAGTGGAACTGAGTCATGCTCAGTGGTGGCATGCATCCTGTTCCATGATTTGCGTCAGTTACAACATTGCCAGCGTCCCCGTCCCCCATATGTGTGTATACTATGGTGTATGAGGTGATGTATGAATGAGAGGAGCAAAGTGCATTGGTAAACCAGATTAGGGACAAAGGGTAGCAAGGTGCATTGGTAGCACAGTTGGGAAACAAAGGGCAGCCAGGTGCATTGGTAGGCTAGATAACAAACAAAGAGCACCCAGGTGCATTGGTAGCTCTGATGTGGCTAGAAAGGCAGCCAGGTGCATTGGTAGGCTAGATGGGAAGCAAAGGACAGCCAGGTGAATTGCTAGCCCAGATGTGGTTAAAAAGGCAGCAAGATGCATTGGTAGTCCAGATAAGAAAAAGAAAGCATCCAGGTGAATTGGTAGCTCAGGTGAAGAACAGCCAGGTCCATTGGTAGCCCAGTTTAGGAACAAAGGGTAACAAGGGGCATTGGTAGCACAGTTTAGGAACAAAGGGCAGCCAGCTGCATTGGTAGCCCTGATGTGGTTAGAAAGGCATCCAAATGCATTGGTAGCCCAGATGAGGAACAATGGGCAGCCAGGAGCATTGGTAGCCCTGATGTGGTTAGAAAGGCAGCAGGGTGCATTGGAAACCCACATGTGATTAAAAAGGCAGTCGGGCGCATTAGTAACCCACACATGGTTACCAAGTCAGCCAGGTGCATTTGCAGGCCAGGGGTTGGTGTAATGGGGGCTTAATGGGGTGGGTGTGAAAGACTTATATGATATCTGGAAACCCCTTTTATTAAGTGGGTCACCAGATGTCTGTCCAACAACACTCTGGGAATGACTAGAGGAAGTAAGGAGCAATAATATTACTCTTTACTGTCACCAGCTCAACTTCCTGTTTAATTAAAACTAAAAAAGGGAGCCTTTGGAAACACCCAAAACATCTTTTTAAGCGTTTTCAAAAGTCTGTGTAGGATCTGTATCTGCAAAAGCTAGCATTTTAGCCGGAAATTGTCCCCAGATGTCTAGTTCTGCACCGTAGGCAGATGGAAGCAGAAAAAACACTGCGTTTTTTTAATGCAGGCCTGAACATAGCCTAATTCTAGAATACAGAAGCTGATCAGTTTTTTAGCAACATTGTCACTGAGATCAATAAAAAAAGTACATACATTGTGCTTCAAATGGTTACACATATACTGTTACCAGTATACAGTAATTGTAATAAACTAGTCTTAAACTGGTGTTTAAAGCACAGATGTCTTTTGACACACTTTTGTAAACTTGTATATGGTGACAGTATAAATCTGTAGCAGTGGTACCCAACCTTTTGACATAGGGATACAACTTATGGGCCACAATGCAAACAAACATAAAAGATCTATGCTTAAAACTAGAATAGTTTTAATTTAAAATTAAATTAGGTTGAAATATTTTTAGTTATCGTAATATACATGCACCAAATAAAAGGAATAGCAAATCAAAAATGTATGCACTAACTATTTGATGCTCTTTTTTAATGCAACATTGTCTTGTGAAAGATACTAAACTAAAACTATTGGTGTTGGCCCATCATATATTGCTTCCTGCTCACAATTCCTGTATCAAAGAGAAGAAACTCTAACCATACAATGCATCCTGTCAGTTATAGGGGGCCACTAAACTTCTTTGCACCCCAAAATCTCTGCAATGGATACTTCCAGAGAAATGCAATTCATGTGACAAATAGCCAAGGGGTACATGTTCTTACTACTACATCTTCAGGTTCCTACATATCCCCTTTCAGACGAAAATGGGGTTTCAAAAAACATAAGTGGATATTTATATGTGACAGGGCACCATGGTATGATAGGAGTGAGAAAGTTTTAGTGGTGGTAGCCACAAAAGTCCCCTACTTATCCTACATTTCCCTTTCTCTACTGTTTAAGAAATATTGGTACAGAAGGTAAGTGGTTAGCTATATGTGACAGGGTAGCATGGTATGACAGGTATAGTTTTTTGAATCTTGTGATGGTGCTGTAGCGATGAAGCCACAAGAGTCCTGCACTTGCAGTTACATTTCCTTTTCACAGAGAAATTGGGGTTCATAGAGAGTAAGGTAATAGCTATGTGTAACAGGATGACATAATATGATGGGTATAATTTTGGGTATTTTAATGGGAAAGGGGGAGGACAAAGGGGTTTCTTCTTGCTTTCACATTTCCAGTTGCCAACATCTCTCTGTTCCAGAGAATATGGGGGTCAAAGAAGCTATGTGTAACAGGCACCCTGTCAACCCCTCAGTCCCTCACACCGCAGCATCTGCAGAATAGACTCCAGGCAGTAGTGAGTGGTACTGAGTATCTCCCCCTAGGCAGGGTTATTTGGTATGAGGAAGGGGCACTGCACTGCAGCCTCACCACCACCTTTAACGCAGCCTTGAAGTTTTGTGAAGAAGAAAGTATATATTTGGGGAACCACAGAGAGAATTGACAGTACCCTAATGATTGTTGCCATGGAAGTGCCCCCCCCCCCCGGGTCCCTAACATGCAAACTTAATTTAGGGACCCTGGCCTTGAAATATCTTAATGAGAAAATATCCCTAATCTGATTCTTATTAAGATATTATGTTTGTGACACCATATCTAGCAACTTGTATGTTTGAAATTCAGTTTAGTAACAGCTCTCATGGTTCCCTGTGTACCCTAAAAATGTCACGTTTCTATGATAATCAACGTAGGAGATATGAAGGTTTATACATGGAGATAATGACAGCATGGACACAGACAGAGCTCTCATGCTGCTTTACGAGGGGTGATATTATCTCACAGTACAAGGTGGGCAGGTAGCAGCCACAGCTGATTGCCAGGTCTATAGTACACACCCACTTTTAGGAAGCTAACACGGAGCATGACCAGGAGGCTCCCACTCTTTCTGGCAGATCGATCTCATAAATCGGATCCCCCCTATCCTCCATAAGACAATGAGCTGAGAGAGAATGGGGAGGGGGCTGGATGTGGCCCACATGCCATAGGTTGGGCATTCTTGAGTTTAAAACTAAAAACAACACTTAAACTTGGGAATTTGGTGGCATTTAGGGTATAAATAGATTTTGTTTTTATGTTGTAGAAGACGTTTGTCAAAATCGCCTCCTCTAGGGTTAGGGATTATTTTCTCCAAAGCTGAAAACTTAAATGAGTAATTAAGTTGACATCAACATTGTGCTTAATTCCCACATAACTAAGTTATATAGATATGCTCATAAATATGTTTCCTAAAAGCTCTTTTTGTTTTGTCAATGTAGAAGCACCCACAATGGCAGGAAACAAGATACATAATGCCTAGCAAAGAGCAATTACATATTGTTTGAGTGTAAAGACTTCACTATTATGTAGCACCATAGCTTAATTTTCTTTTATGTACTGACACTGGTTGCAACCACATTTGAATGTACTGTTGGTTGGTATGCATAATGTTTTGGGTTCTCTAGTTCAGTGGTTTCCAACTGGTGGTCTGCGAGAAAAGTTTGGTGGTCCACGGCTCGGAAGGACCCAGCTTGGAGGCGCACCTGCCAGAGCTGCAGACCATATCTCCCATATGGAATGCAGGCTCAGGGTGGTGGGTGGGTTGTGGCATTATGACATCACTCTGGAGGAAGCTCCCCGCCCATGTGCTTCGGAGTCCATACATTTAGTGAGGTCCAAAAGGTTGACAACCACAGCTCTAGTTTGATAGTGACTGAAGAATCTTTTAATGATGTAGACTTCCTATAGGTTATTTGTGTTTTTTTTTAATATATTTGCAATTATTGGAGTCCTATGTTAGTAGGCCCCAGTGTTTAAAGATGATGTCATATACTGTTTGTTGATATTTTTTAAAACGTGTAATATTTGGTTGCGTTAGCCTCGATGGTGGTTGTTGTTCTTTGAAGATAAGGTTCTCTCGATTCAGAGGTTTTACTTTTTGAGGTGTTTTTTTTTTCAAAAGCTTCCTATTGTACCCTCTTTCAATAAGTCTGCCTCTATATCAAATATAGGCTTCTGCCTCTATATCAAATATAGGCTTCTGCCTCTATATCAAATATAGGCTTCTGCCTCTATATCAAATTGATCTTGAAAGGTACAGTTTCTTTTTAGCTGCAAATGGTAAAAATGGTGTTAGGAGATGCTCATCTGGTTGACGACTTCGTGCTGTGTGCCATCGCAATATAAAACACTGTTTGTTCTGTCTGGAGATGTCATTTGCAGCAGCCAGAGATTTAGGATAGCAGCACCCCCTGCTTCCTGCCCTTTAGCCGTGCAACATGATGGATTTATGGCATCCCCAGCATCCATTGATAGGCTGTGCACAGCTGAAGGGGATTCTAAAGGCTGATCAGCTTCTGACTCAGTCCTGCACTGCTATTGGCTGCTGGGACTTTAAAGCCTCTCTGCTCCCAGTCACCAGTGTCTGTTTAGCTGGGCTTTTTTGTGCTTGAGAGATTCTGAGTATTTTTCTGTTGCTGACCTTTGCCTGTTCCTATCAATCAGCTTGAACTCAGCCTGGACCGACCTTGCCTGTGACCCTGACTCTGCTTGTGCCTTTTCCATTGTATTTCGTTTAGTGGACTGATCTTCTGTGTTTGACTTCAGCTTGTTTCTGGATTCCCTGGTAATTGTATATTGTGTATCTTTGGGCTCCGGGTGAGCTGCCAGCCTATCCCCAGACACCATCCCTTGCACACTAAGTCCTGGGGGCAACCGAGTGTTGGGAGACGTAACCAGTCTCTTGAGGCTGAGCGGGGGTTGCTATAGGTGAAGACTGCAGCGCTAGATTGGGGGACTGGTGTCAGGAGAATACTGGTACTGACCAGGGCCTTACAAATGGTATGGTACGGTAATTAACGATTTATGATGTGTGCTTTTTGCATGCACAATGGTGTTTCCTGCTGTTTCTTTCCTGAGAAGGAATGTGGTAATATAATTATCATCTGTTTGATTAAGAAATTCTTTTTGTTATAGTTAAAAGTAAATTTGAGGTTGTAATTATTAGTCTGAATATGTTGAAGGAATTCTTCCAATAGTTCTGTTGGTCCTGTCCAGAGTACCAAGATATCATCAATGTATCGAGTGATTGCTGTGCTTTATTGCGATTATGTTTTTTTTGCTTAATTTTTTGTGTGTGCTGGTATACTATACCCCAAAAAGAGTCCTCATTAAAGGTAAAGTTTTTCTTGATTTCTCTATGTAACATTATTTTCTATTATTTGATTCCAGTTACAAAATTTCAGATTAGGAAATGTTTTTTGGTACCAATTAATTCCTTAAACCGAGGTACCACTCTACGTGAATGTAATCCATCAGGTCCTGGTGCTTTGTAAACCTTAATTTTGCCCAGCTGTTTCTTAATCATATCAATTTTCCTTTGTACACAGAGCTAAAAAAAAGTGTTAAGTAAATCTGCCTTTTCTTTATCCCCAGTTACCAACCCAGCGACACCCTTTAAGGGGCCTACATGCTCAGATCTGATCTTTTTTGCTATTAATATATTAAAATAATTTTTTGGGGTTACATTAATATTTTAACCTACTTAGGTTTTCATTTAGGACCTGTGCAACTTGTTGCATGGTTTCAGAAGCACAATACCTACTACAACTCACGACGACATTTAACCCATAACCATTTGATCATCATCTATTTTCTATTCTAACATCTCACTTTATGTACAGTATTTGTATACCTTCTGAAAAAATGCTTGTGTGGGAATCCTTCTCATCAACATAGTTAAAAGTTAATATGTACCATATGTATAATATTTACCTAGTATCAACTACCAATATAGAAACTTCACTTATTCATGTATATATTTGTGTCATGGAATTTACAATATCTGTACTGGTATGATTATACAGATTGACAATCGAAAATCCGGCCATCAATAATCCGAATCCTTCAGTTTCCCGGCATGAATTTCGGATCGCATTTACAATACAGGGACTGCAGCACACTGTTTGGCCACTAATGTTTTCATAGCGCTGTTCAGCACAAACAGCTGTTAGGTCTTGCTTTCTAAACTAATACACGCTGGGACGTCCCTGCTGCCTGCTCCCTGGCACCCTTGCCAGATGTCCGTGGGTGCTGTGAGAGGAAGACTGGTCTGTGTGTGGAGGTAAGTATAAAAAAATCTGTAATTTTCTAAAATCCAACACTTCTTAGGTCCCGAGGTTGCCGAATTTTTGAATGTCAACCTGCAATACTCTATTTAGCACTTAAACATAATTGTGGTTTTGGTCCCAATTTGGTTCAACTCTGCAGTTTAGTCAAACTGCTGCTTAGTGTTGTCTAGTTTTCACTAGCAGGTGTGTGTCATAGTTAAAAAAAAATGTAGCTGTAGGCTCACGCCTGAGACAGGTAAAGGCTTGAAAATGTGATTTCCAATTACAAGACTCATGGATCCAGAGTGCCATCTACTGTTAAAAACTTTTTTTTTGATAATGATTTTTAATGGGCCAGAATCTTTTAAAGGGGGGTAAACTGTAGCTCACACTGGTTAATATTGCAGCTAGCTAGTCGTTACATGTGGTTGCTTTGTTGTTGTTTTTTTTCAGAATTTCTTCCCTTTTATTCACATGGTAAATCTGTGAACATCACACTGCCTAAATCCTTGTAGCCCCTACTGGAGTGTATTACTATGACATATATTGAAAAGGAACTCCAGTTCACATTACAGTAGCAATGAATGCAATATGTACTACAACAGAATTGTGGAAATGTCTGCATTTTCTGGATGTGTTTATTAACACAATAGACTGAAAAAGTCTGAATGGGCATAATGTTTTATTGACACATTATTTCCTCCTATTGTTCTAAACAGTTCAACTACTTCCCATAGATACCTTATATATTTTGCATACTTTTTGCTTTTAGGAAAAAACGTTGCTCAAGGAAGAATATGACGTGTGGGCCCAACTGCACAGAATTCAAGCTACCATTATCCCCTGCTATTATACCAGCTGGGTTGCTGGAGAAGGTTGTGGTCCTAAACAACTGTCCGGTTTGCTCCCCCGCTCCAAAAAACCTTTGAATACTCAAATTTGTGATACACAATGAAAGAAACTATAGAACATGAAGATTTCTGGCAGACAGGAAGACTATTTTGAAGCCACTAATGTTCAGCCAGAAATAGTGAAAACCACTAACAGCTTCTGCACAGTTTGATGGCATGAACACATTTTCCGCGTGTGCTTGTTGCTCCTAAATTCCTAATATGAGGACTATGACTTTAGACTCTATTATTACATCAGTTTACTTTAGGGTAAACATTTAGCTACTACAGGTAGGTTTATATTTTTATATACGTGAGCTGCAATAATTAGTAATTTTTTAAATAAAATAGCAACTACATAGAGTACATGGTTTAGTGAAAGTACATCCAATGTAGTACTTCTAGGCTGGGACCAGGGGCTGCTTATTCCAATCATCTTGGACAAAATGAGCAAGAATCTTTGCAGTGCGGAGCAAAGGGGTGGGTTGTCAATGCAAGGGGAACTTTTCCAACTGCCTAGGGTTTATGTTAAATGAGAAAAAAACACAAAAAATACATTGTTGAGGCATTGTTTGTATACAAATACAATGTAAATATGATAGAGCTATAATTATGAAAAAGATCACGCGTAAATAAACAACAAAATTGACAAGTTTTAAAGGGTTAATAAGTACTGTAATACATTTTGTCATCTTTAATTGTTTATACTTCTGGCTAATACTGCATATCACTTTTGCTTGCTACAATCAAGAACAATAAATAAATAAATATAATAAATCACATTTTTCTTATAGTCTCACCTAACAAACTGTTTTCTCCAATATCTAAAGTAAATTATTTCCTGTCAACGCCTAGTTTAGCAAGGATTCATCAATCTGTATAATTAATATTACAATTAGATGAGGTATTTGAATAGGAACTATTCCATCATATTTCCACAAAAATGTATCTGTTACGAGACATTTCTGTACTTGAACAGAAATTGCTATTTCTAGTAAAACAATGTTACCACTTTCTTTTGTTAATTATTCCACAAAATTTGTGTTTCTTTAACTTTAAACCCATGCTTTTAGGAAACTACAGATTTATTGCTGGCAACCATGGCTGCCTTATACACTAAGAGCTATTTGCTGCTATCTGAATTATTACAGTATAATAATACAGTATTATTTTCTTACCTCACTGGTGAGAAAAGACATTGTCCTGCTTCTCCTCATTTTGCCACTTTTACTTTTTTTTATATATTTATATCTGGAGAAAGAAAAAATAAACCAGATTAAACACAAACATTTTCAGCCACTAGAGGGCAGCAGATATCACTCAAATTAACAATAATACTAATAATAATATTTAAATTCAAAATTAAGTTGTGTTGCAACAGCATTTGAACAAACGAATGAATGAATAAACTAACAAAATTTGTTTCACCTACAAATGTTTCAGTCTGATTGCCGACATCTATCTACTACTTACCTATACGATGTGCAGAATATATATGGTTACAATACACCACTGTTTATACAACTGATTTTTAATCCCAACATCACACATTACCCATTAAAACATATCAGCTTCCAAATTTTATTTTTATTATGGTTGTCAATGACAAAAAAAACTAAATATAAATTCAGAGCTGCTTTGGCACAAAACTGAGCAGCCTTATTCAGAGCAGCTGTGCGAGGCTGAATTGGGCAATATTGGTCAATGCAGTCCCAGTGCAAGCATACAGCAAAATAATAATAATTTTGAATGTGTTTGTCCCCCAGATGGATTGACAATAAATTTATCAAAGAGATCCTGGGTGATACAGCACAGTACTGGACCAGATATGATCCAGGTTTGCTGTGTCACCAAGGTTCACTCACGATAGCCTTTCTTCATCCATTCACAAAAACAGGCCCATTGTCTCTAACATATAACCTGATTGGCACCAAAAATTAAAATTACACCAAAATGTAAGCAAACAGCATACAACAGCATAAAAAAACAAGCTAGTGCAAATATTGCCCTATCAGCATTTCCACCATTCCCCATTCATCATCCCATCATTTCCTCAAACCATTTGTTAATATTTTCTGCTTTTTGTCATGGTTTTAGTTTAATCTTCCACACTGTCTACTTCTATTGTGGGCATTGCTTAAATGTTTTGGCAGTGTCCAACAGTACTATCTTTGAAACCACAAGATATTTTTAGTTGAGGAGCCTGGACCATTAGCTGAGATGCAAAGTTCTAGGCCCTGACTTGCACCTGGGAAGCCACCACAAGACATGTGGCACAGAACTAAGGATCCCCTAAAAAACAAATTAATTGTTCCACCACCATAACAACCACCTGCAACATCAGCCACACTATATGCTTCTCCTCACACTTCCTACTTAATTAAAACAATTCCTACCCAACCTGCATCCTTTTTGTTACATTGGAATATGAACCCCATATCCCAGCCTGGTAGCAAGATCACCCAACTGCCACCTCTATCATCCCATGCAAGCCCAGTAAGAAGTCAGCAATCTTATGCAATTGAAAGATCTTCTTACCACCCCGAAGAAAAGAATTAAGGCAAGCAACCTTTCCTAAGCTTTTTTTCTTAATGTTTAATTGGTGCCTGGGCTGACAAATTCACACATTTTTTTAAAATAATTACACTTATCCATCATCACTTTCTTTTGCTTTCATTACAATGTAAAAAGTTCTGAAACAAGGGAGGTCACTTACCAAAGTGTAATAGACTATCTGTGAATGACACCACCTTCTGGTATGATGTGTCCTGAAGCTCAATGTATAGTCTTAGCATTTCAAGAAGGTTTGTCAAAGCTGAATAAAAACAAAATATATATTAGTTCTACAGCATGTTTGTTTAACATTAAAAACATATTCTGTTTAATAAAGGAGGTAAACTTAGACAGTCATGTAAAAAGCAACTTTCTGTTAACTTTAGTCACCCTTTATTGGATATCCATGTCTATGTACCAGAAAAGTTTGTCAGGGTGAACTGGTAGAGAATTGTATATTATCCAAAACTTGCCTTAGCTTGGTCATTTAACAAAATGTAGTAGTTTTTTTTTTAATATATTAATGAAGCAATCGTCAGAAAAACAATAAGAATTATTTATACATATTTGTCAAGTCAAACAAAAAAAAAATAAGAATCCAAAACTCTCAATTGATAGAGTTTTATTAAAAAAAACTGCAGTAGATAGAAATAATGTATGTCTCACTTTAGATTGAATGTCGTTTCCCACAGCAATGTAGAAAAGTTATATAAAACAAAATAATTTTTAATTTTAGTGATTTAACCAGGAAACCATACCCTTGTCCATGATCCACTGGTATAGGAAATCTCATGAGACGCAATGGTAACCAGGTTTCTGCACCTGTAAGGCTCTCAATGTGATTAGTGATGGCGCATGCTGACAGGGGGGCGGGGCTGTGCCCTATATGCAAGGGTAGAGCTAGCCAGGACTGGGGGGGATAAGGTCCTTAGGCAAGATCAGGTAGGTAAGCCTGCACTATTGTGAGGGTCTGTTACTGAAGTGTACTAAGTACAGAGGGCTCTGTCACAAAGTTAAAGTGGGAAGGGGGGTATTGAGTTTGCCTCTTTTTTACTTTTTTTTTGTTTTGTTTTTGTAAATTGTCATCTACCCTATCCACCCAGATTACGTGTGTCTCGGGTGCTGCGAGGCGTTCCCCTGGATATATTAGATACGTTTCCGGGCTTCTGGTTTCTCATTCTCCCTTGCTTCACTTTTCTATCACTACGTTTTGGTTCCAGATTGTGCATTGCTTGATCTGGCACATCTTTCTTGTCATCATCTTCCACTCCCTTCCTTATTGGTCCTGGGCCTGTTTCCTTCCCTTTTGTCATCTATCAAACCAACCCTTCCCTTTTTTCCTTTCTTTCCATGAAACTTTCTAGAGACTACATCTATTCTTCTTTACCTTTTCTCTTCCACATTCTGATTTTAATCATCTTACTTTCAATTTTATGTCTATATTTCCATGTTGCCCACATTTCTATATTTGTACATTTAAAATTTACTATTCATCCTGGGACTATGATCGCTTAAGGCCTCTTGTATGTCTTGTAAACACATTTGATCCAGTAAGTTCTATAGCTTTTGTTAAACACACCAGTATTCCTGGTTGTTGGATGATTAGTGTATTATATCCCCCCTTTTGCTTCTCATAACACGTTTTCTTTATTCTAATGCTATCATTTTTTTTGTAGTTTTTTCTTTCTCATTAAAAATACGTTAATACATTTCATTTGTGAATTTAGATTTCCCCCTGCCCCAGTAAAAATGGAAGTAAACCCAAAACAAAAAAAAAAATACACTTACCTTCAATCCCGCAGAGCAGTAAATTCGTCTGGAGGTTTTTTCCATCGGGTCCCACGTTCCGGTATCCGTCTTCAGACTGGCGTGCTATGTGCCACCATCTTCTTCCGGGTTCTTCTTTCTATGTAACTTGATGAAGGTGTGAGATCTAGTGATGTATATTGGGAAAAAAACATACTGATCTCACTGCGCATGCGTGAACTTAGCAATTTTTTTCTCCTTCTGCACATGCCCGAGCAATTTGGGCATGCGCAAAAAGAGCAGCCAAGGGTCTCCTGGGGTGCGTGACGTAGTGAGAAATAAGGGGGCAGTGCTGCACCTTTTTTTTTGTTTTTAAAGGCTGTTGCACTTACAAAAAAAAAACACAAAACCGAATTTTTATCTTACATAAAAAGGTTGGTTACCCTATTATGGAAAGTGAAAATTATGAGTTTAGGTACGCTTGTACATAAATATTTACATATAAAAATGTTTAGTGTTACTGATCTGGTTAGAGGAAAAAGCAATGGTTTAGGTATTGATGTATTACAAATATTGCTGAGTTCTAACAGCAACAGTAATGAAAGGAGAGATAGAAATAACATAAAAAAATGGGTTATATGCACATTTCGCTTGCAGGGTAAGCATGGATCAGTGTATATAGAAAAGAGGTGTAGTGGGGCGAATGATTGGGGACAGGTTTTTAAGAACTGGCTTTACTCAATGATGCAGGGTTTTCCCTGACTACTTTTGGAGGTGGGGTTGCTCGTCTAGAAATAATAGATTGCCCTGGCTGAGGTCTAATAACTACTAGCTCAGTTAGATATTATAAAATATGTGTGCTGGTTTGTTACTTACTATAAACGACACAAAACTGTTTTCTAGTGAGAGTAAGCTAATCTAACTCACTAAAAACTTTTTAGCCTCCTTCGAAAAAAACAATGCATGCATTTTCATTTAGGCCCCATTTACATCTGTGATGTGTGTTAACAAGTGTTATGATAAGGGAGCCCCAAAATTTGAATAGGCTGCAAATAAACCATAACAGAGCCGGTAATACCTGTCTTAAACCACAACATAATTATCAGCAGTATATTATGCACCACCTAAAGCAAAACTGTAAACAAAGAAAGCATGGTAATCCAAAATTAAATGCTATTTTACATTTATTTTTTAAATTTCCAATTCAACCACCATTATATAACATGGTCCATTGTGTGTAACAGATTGATACCACAATTAAAACAAAATAGCGGTGTATTCCATGTGTAAAGTATGATCATCAATAAAAAAATATGTGTATTATACTATTATTTATTAATGGTAAATATACACTTAAAAATTCCACACAAACTTGTATGCTAAATGGCAAATTGTGTCCAGTTAAGTTGAAGTGGAAGGTGATTAATGTGATTTGGTAGCAGGCAAACATCTATTTTTATCCTATGATAATAGGAAGTTTTTGAGACCCATTCGAGCTGCAAATTACCTTAAAAGGCCAGGAACTGATGGAGACTGCCTTTAGTGCACACCACAAATACAGAGCAGATCACAGTGCACCAATATTATCCTGATTTTAAACGCATTTCGTTTTCACCCTGACAGAAAGCATTAATATTTTCAGCTTCATTAGGCAGAGCAAGTAAACATAATCAAAGCGTATGAATTGCTGGCCAGTTTTAGATCTATCCTATGTTATCAGAACACATCTTTGTTAGGCACAGTACACCACAAATGACAAAGCAGGGCTAAAGATTCACACATGAAAGTGCTGGTTCTTTCAACCAGGGCTAGTGAAAAAGCCAACACATAATAGCACCATAAGCCGAATTATTTATTATATGTCAGTGCCATTATTAAACATTTGACAGCTGCTTTCATGGGGATACAAATACTAAACAGTGGTGGTGTAAATATTTTCTCCTTCCAGTTGAAGACTATATCTGGTAAAATGTTTTTAAAATACCCCAAGGATTTAAAAAAAAAGCTCTTGCTGCAATGCTCACCACCTTTAAAGCACTGATCTCTGCAATAATTACTGTCACTAGATGTTTCCAGTCCTAAAGGTTAAATAAAACCCAATGCCACTGAACCTACTTCCTGTGAGCTTCATAGGCCTGTGCTGCCATGGCGACCAGCACTAACAGTATAATGATGTTAAGAACGATGGTAATGTGATAACTCTGCATCACTGAGGACTGTTCAGCGGAATTGTCCATTTTTCCTTTTCGAAAGTTATTAAAAGGGCATCTCGGTCATGCATCTACCAATTCCACAAGATGCATAGTTAAAGCGCTAAACTCAGAATTTTCACATGACATAAAAGACAAAAATAGGGTGCAGCACCACCCCCTTATTGAATGGGAGTGCAGAGCCTCCCAGGATACCTACATCACGCATCCCGGGAGGCTCTTGGCCGCCCTTTCATCAAAAGGGAAAAAAATTGCGTATCTCACACATGCGCAGTGAGATGGGCAAGTTTTTTCCCAATCTACGTCACCCAATCTTGCACCTGTGTCAGGTGACGTATGAAGAAGAAGAAAAGAAGATGGCGGCGCCTGGTGTGGTGGCCTGAAGACGGATACTGGGACAACGCGGGACCTGATGGAAGAAACCTCCCGATGGACTGAATGCCTTGCGGGATTGAAGGTAAGTGTGAGTTTTTTTTGGGCACTTTATTATCTCCCCCTACCTGAAACTAGGGCAAGGGACCTATCAGATACTGCCTAAAGTGATTTGAGCAAACAACAAAGTACTTCTGGTCAGAGGGTTGGTTACAGCTACTATCAACAGCTCCCTTTATTTTTTTTAATGCCATTCTTAATTTTAAAGTTCTCTATATATTAAAAAAAGTAAACATACAATATCAACAGGGGGCACATATCAAAGTCTGCTGTCACCTTAGGAGAGCAAAAAGAATAAAAAACAAAAAATATGTTCATGTAAAAATGTAAAATATCAATTGAATACAGTTCCTTTTGTGGAATATAATCAAGAAGATGAGTCATTATTTATTTCACATACAAGACACAGAAATCACACATATTTATGTAATATACAATATCATGAAGGGGTAGGGTGGCACACCTGAGCTTCTCTAAATATATCCAGCTGCCCAGACTGCATTGGGAGTAGCACTCTTCATCTTTGGGTATAGTATGAATTTGGCATTTTGCACACACATAAAAGGCCACTTGCTAAATTTTGTCATTCTAAATTTACATTACAGGACAACATATGGGACACTAGAGAGAAAAAAGAGCAGAAGTCACTGGATGTGATTTGCCCACGCAGAATTCCTTTTCTGAAATAACTTTAAGGCTAATGCAGACAGGCATGTGTAAAAATGCTACTGAATGCTAGTGTCTGGGAGCATTCAATAGTGTTTTTGACAGCTGCTTGATGAAGAGGTTGGAAATCTATAAAAGTAGTTTATGTGTCAGTCCTCCACATTCCCCAGGATCATGTGCTTAATTTCCAAAATTCACTTCATCAAATTGGTAATTTTTAACAAACCAATCCTAGGGGCTGTGGCTTTAAATGTTTAGGAAGTCATCTCTCTGTGTACTTGTGTCTCTACTACTAGGTTTGTTGGTGTTGTCATCAAACAGCCACTGCTCAGTTTTTACTCACCCATAGGGATATAATTATATAAAAAAATTGGAAAGACACCTCTCTGTGACAATCAACATTTTACATGTCATTAGCTGCTTTTCACCTTAGATTCCACCTATAAAAGTGAGGATGAGGTCAGAAAGTTACAAAGAAACTAACCTGGGAAAAAAATAGCTTACTGTAGCAAAACTCCTATTCAGCCACTTGATTTAGTTAATACTTGAACCATTGGCGCCGTGGTTCCTCCTGCTGACCCCCAGTTACTGGAGGACACAGTTGTAACATAGGAGTCAGTGGGAGGAACTGCAGTAGCTACCCTGTTTCCCCGATTATAAGGCACTCTCTCATTTTTTGAAGTGCCAAAATATGCCCTGGGTCTTATTTTCAGGGGATGTCTTATTTTTCCATGAAGAAGACTACAGTACACATTTATTGTTGAAA
>NC_092860.1:71113572-71126262 GCF_032062135.1 Pyxicephalus adspersus
GGAGCTGTCTTATAAACGGGTGAGTGTCTTTTTTTAATTATTTTTTTAAAAATCGGGGGTGGCTTACTTAATGGGGATGTCCTAAAATCGGGGAAACACGGTAGTAGGGGTTAACTTGTGGTGTGGATAGTTTGGCTACAAAGCAAAGTTTTAGCAGACAGGCCCCTAGATCTTAAATATATTGCTGCTTGCTTTTCAGGTTAGTGCCTTGGTAACTTTTCTGACTCTGACAGGGTCATGTTTTAAAGAAAACTCCAGATTTATTAAAATAGATGAGCTATATAATTAAATGTTTTATTTATAAGGTGTATGATAATGATAAAGTAAATCAAACCTTTTTTTTTTCCTAAAATAGTGGTCAAAACATTTTTTGTGCACACAAATAGATTATAATCTCCAATACTGCTAATAAACGTAAAATAAAGAATTAAGGTCAGTTAGAAAAGAAGTCCTAATTTAAAATTAATTTTTGCTGATCAGTTTTAAGCTTTTATTACTCATCCTACATGAGTACCCTGTACCCTTTTATATGGGTCTCTTTGATATACTTGCATACAAACAGCTTGAGCCATGCACGTCATAGATTATGACTGCCTCGAGACCTGCCTCACGTGCTTCTCAAAATATAAGATAGCTGCTAGGTAGCAGAGACACCAAACTTTAAATGTAGATGCGATGTTATCTTTAATAGAACAGTAAATAAATCTGTATCCTGGTGGGAATTGCTACTGATGAATGGAGGAGGAGGTCATACGAGGCAGACTTGGATTGTAGCAGCCAGGAACAGTTTCAGCGTTTTAGATAAATTATACACTAGGGACTTATTTGTTATCTTAAAATTTGGGATAATTAAAGTGGAAGAGATACTGCACATAGACAGATACAAATGAGGCAATGATTTTTTTAAGAAGTACTATAGTTAAGAGTCTGATAAACCCACAGTCAGAGGACAAAATGAACATGCTTCTAATTATAGAATATATACAATCAGACACAGGCAACACATGGCTGGCATGAAGCAGGGCTCAGCTTAATCCTATATGACAGATAAAAAATAAAATGAATAACAACACTAAAAGTCATTGAAGTAAAACAAAAATATTCACTTGCCCAGTTATATGCATGCATCCCCTGCAATAGAAGATAATTAAAAATACTTAACCACTATTCAGCATTAAAATGTGTTTCCAGCCAAAACGTACTTTCTGGGTTTAGGATGGCTAAAATTTCTAGTTTTTGTTATCATCTTTGCCTATATTAGGAGGAGTTACCCTTCTTGTGTGCAGAAAATATTTTACAAAAAGAAAAAAAATAATAAGAATAACTTCCCAATAGCATACATGGCAGGAACATAAGTATTTTCCTAAGCTTAATATGTGAATCTAGTGCCCCTGTTAGATTTGTATCTCTTTGTTTCTGTAAAACACTATAACTGGGCTCAGCAGTTCTAATTCTTTCACATTCTATTTAAAATTAAACAAATTAAAAACTTTCTTTAAACATTCTTTTCATTTTCCATTTTTAACGTATTACAAAAATTATAAACTTCAAAATTAAGTTAAAACAAAACCAACCCATCAGCATTTTTGACATTCAAAAAAGAACAAAATTGTACCCATGTCCTGTCAAACTTCCTCAAACCTTAATAAATTAGGTGAAAAAAGAGTGGACAAAGAAAGTTTCTTGCAATGAAAGACAATTTTTTTCTGTGCATGAGAAAATGGGAGACTTAAAAGAGTTCATTTAGCAACCGTTTATGTAGCAACCATCTCTGCTAAAGGTAAGACCAGCCACAATAAAAGGGTTACACCAGCCACAATACAAAAAAATACTTTAGGAGAAATGGGGATAGAGGTAAGATGTGCAAAAAATTTCACTACTTCCTACTAAAAAGTTTCAATCCCAGGACATATCCAGAAGATGTTTAAAAACCCAGTTTGTGACTAGGAACACCACCATAACAAAAAAATACCTAGTAGAAAAAAATCCAGCAAGTCTGGCTTGTGTAAAATACTTTCTATACATTTCTATATACTTTCTATAAATTTCTATATTCTTACTTCCAGAGAAGTAAAGGGGAATTGCTTAACATATTTCAAGTATGGATCAGAGCTCTAACTAAATGCCAAAGCTTCAGATTTCTAAACAAATGATCATTGAATAACTAGCAAATTATCTTTCAATTCATCAAAAGTGACTAATTCACCATCCCTCACATTATCTAACATCAGTTTAACACCTTTCCCAGCCCAAACAACCGTATTGGGGATACTAGCAAAATGAGGATGGTTTCCCCCACAAAGGGGTTTAGGGTGATAGAGAAATACCTGAAACAGTTAACAGATGCCTGCCCAACCTTATGCCATGCTTTGATAGCAGAGTGCATAAACAGTCATAGGATATGGCACCCCAAGACTCTAGAGGGGCATATGTTTCAAGGCTTCACAGGACCCCAACATGAATCTCAAGGGTAACAGCATAATTGTCCAACTGGGGGTAATCAACTTTAAAATACTCAAGAAAATGTGTTACGTTATCTAACTACTTTTTAAACTTACAAATTAAAAATCTAGCAGATTTATAACCGCTAGGAGACAGTAGCAGGATGAGTTGCTATCAAAGGTTACTGTATACTTGAAAATAAACAAAAAAACTTTTTGACCTGAAAATGTAAGAGTCTTGATTTGTACCTGAATCACACTACTAGATGGCACTTTGTCCTCATGTAAATTGGAAAACATACTTTTGCTGTCCGAGACACTATTAGAGTGTGTTACACACATTTCATGAGGACACAGCACCATCTACTGATGGCCAACATTAATAGAGATGATAGTTTAAAAGATCAAGTGACCCTGTTCACTGCTTGCATAGGGGCTATAAGCATCTCTGGGGCAGGGTGTTATAATGTTTTTAAGATGCTATGTATGGCACCCTACTGCCCCCCCATCCAAAATCACAGAGCCCCAGTTATGAGGTCACTGGGTCTAAATTAAGGCATGTATTATTATCCAATATTCCACTGTATCTGATGAAACCACAAAACATAAGCAGCTTGAATTTTAGCTTAAAAGACAGGGTTGCTTTAAAGCAGACCTGTTACCAGAATTTTTACTTTAAATAAAGTGTAGATAACTGTTTTATATTAAGTAAATTTTAGGTAAAAATTATCTTTTTTTGTTGACTTCTGGGCTGGGGGAGATGCACCTTGGTTTGTCCAGAAAACAGAAAAAAACACACTTTTTCTAAAACTAATGAAGTGTCACCACTGGGTCCAAACCTGCTCTGAAAACGATCACCTGTGGACCCGGTCAGCTGAAACAAATACAACCATTGCTGTGCCTTGCACAGGAACTAGGTGCAGCTTATATGTAGAGGGTATGCTATAGAACAAACAAAAATTTGTTTTCACTGTAGAATAAAAATGCATCACTAAATACTACAAGCCTCGGTCACCTTCAATTTACTTCTTATCTACTTGAAGATGAAGACTCGCTGACTTCATTCATCCAATCATTTAGAAAATGTTTTTTTTTTCTTGCAAGGTGATATATTACCTTGGTAAGTGAACAGCCTGAATTCCTTTGGTAAATTACCCCCTAATGCGCCAGAAAACTGCATCTAATAGATCAGTTTGCAGAAAATGCTTCTGAGAAACAGTTGCTATTTACATTGTTTTGTTTGCTTTTATAGTATGATTTAAAAGGTTCCTAATTATCCTTTAGCACTAGCTCATAAAATACAGTTATCCAAGATAAGCTTACCATAATTATAAGAAACATATTTTGTATTAGATAAGATGGGGGACGGAGATTTAAATGTAGCAGATAGTCACTGGACAAAGGTCCTTACAAGGTAATCAAGTGTATCTAACTGTGGGTAATTGCCACTATTTCAGCTAATATTAACTTAAAGTATTTCCTGGCAAACCCAATTTAGACCAATAAGCTAATAGTTTCTAGTCTCTTATGAAACAAAACCCTGTCATTTGTTTTATTATGGATCTCTCTAACAGAAATAATTATGGGCTCTATTTATAAAGCAGGGAATCAGACATTCCCTCAAAGATTCCCTCATGGAAATCTTCCAGGTCCATGTGTTTTAATGGCAGTATTTAATTCCCTGTTTAAAAATAAAGCCCTATCTGTTTTATTTATCTTATCTTTTTATCTATTGTCTATTTTTTTTTTCCTGAATAAAACGATTTTTCTACCAGTGGAGAAACTTCCTGTTACTCCTTGTCTTAATAGGAAATGACTGGAAATCTTCAGATTGGAGGATATAGACAGTAATAGAAAACCTGAGGTTTAAACCCTTACACCCGAGGCGAAAAAAGAGAAAACTTAGATGGAGTTATACTTTAACCAAAGAAAAAAATATTTTTTCTTTAAATCAACTTAATCATGTTCCTAAACCACTTAATGAATTGTTACACAGCCCAACTTCCACTTGGTTCCATTATAGCTTTTGTCAGAAATTTTTATTGGGCACTGCACCAAGTAGCACTGACCCTCACTGCCATCTGGTGTGGCTGAACAAAGGCTGACAATCACATTTTGATTATCATATCTTGCCATACTCTAGGAGTAGATTTCTCACCTTGCAGGGTCAAGCAACCAATATATGCAAACTCGCGCTAGTAACAAACAACAGGTTGCAATAACAAAAAGCTGTGCTATAAAAAAATATATAAATATTCACAAAACGTCTCTATAAACTTTAACCAAAAAATTAATTCAGATGACATGGATAAAAGACTTTCTCCTACACAATTGATTTCACTCAAAATCCCAGTAATTATTATGCATGTACAGTTTGCATTAATTGGATAACTGTGTGGAAATTCCGGACGTTTGATTGTACCATTAGGGCTCTGTATTAAGTTTCAGCATTTCATGTACTGATTGCTATAGAGAATATTTTCTTAACACAAACTTTTGTCAATGACCAGGCAATCTGAGACTTCGAGGAATCTATATCTCTATCTGATTCCTGGAAGTTTCTGGTCGCCAGGAATGAAACAGGATACAACTGTCATTTAACATTTTTGCTCAAGAAGATTGTTAATATTCTATCAGTGTATGATGGACAACCACAGCGAGGACATTTAAAAGTCACATTTTAAGGATTCCAGCTTCCATCTTTAATAGTAAGCACAGGTTCTATGCTCATGCTATGTGTTACAATAGATATTATAGTCAGTGCACAAGGATTTATTTCATGAAGATCTTTTGAATTTTCCACAGCAGTTGTATCCATAGGATCCTGCCAGTCATTCATTTCTGGACCTTTTTTGGTATCTGGTGATTGGCTACACTCTGGGAACTGTTGAGCATCATCTTTTAGATCGGCTGGTCTGGGGTAGTATGTTTATACCGACTGTCTCTCATTCCAAATAGTCCAATGTAACTGATGGGATGTAACTGATTGTGATTGAAGTTTATAAAGGCCCTTTATTTTTCAAATACATTTAATATAGCCCTGCTATTTTGCAGAATAATACTATTAAAAGTATTTGTTATATTCAATCAATAATTAAAAAACTATTAGCTTTGAATTTTTTTAGAAACCCAGTGAGTATTAAAATTATCATTCTTGCCCGGCTATCTATATGAACTATATACTGCACTTCTCCCTATATTACAGAGGTATGTTTTAGAGATAATGAAAGGGTAAAGTGTTCTCTAATCCGCTTCTCAATAGATACAATACAGTAAGTGAGTGTTGTCACAGGAAGCTGTTACTGTCAGGATCCAAATAATAGAAAAAAAAAACCAGAAAATAATTAAACTAACACAAAAGACTACATGTTGAAATACAGATCTGTGGAATTGTCACCTGTAAAATAAAAAAAAAACTTTTTATGACTTGGAAGAAAATAAATTACCCTACTCACAAAAATATATTCCTTTCTGTTAAACATTGCAACTGATAAACTGAAACAGTCACATGATAATTATGGCCATTGTGCATAAAATAACATAATGTTCCATTGTACAAATGCTCTAAATAGCAGATGCTTTCCTTCCACGTCAGTGACTACTACAAATTCAGAGCATACTGCCTTCGGAACCATTAACACATTTATTCTGTTAGGAACTGGCATTTCCCATTCCCCTCCCATGGCTGGCTGCCTGTCAATTGTTCACATGCTTGGTTTCCACGATGCCATCTTAGCTTTAGTCACGTTGTAACTAGGCATACACCCTCACCATCTGTTGGCTGAACTGCAGGACATGCATATTTCAGCATGTGTGTAACATTACCAAGCGGCAAAGAAAAATGTTTAGTATCATTCTCTAAGCAATGATTGTTGTCTGGGCAGGTTTCTGTTGTAAAACAAATCAGAGAATGTAACCTGGAAGTATGACAACAAAGCACACACCTCCTTGTAGAGATCCTACTCAAAGACTATTCATTGTCCACTCCCACCATACCTTGTAGAAGATTTTGCATTCCACACAGAGCCTAGATTCCAGATTATTTAGGCAAAATCAGTAAAGTAAAAGTAATAATTCTTATTCAGAATATTAGATATTTAGAACTGTATTTCAAGGCGCTGTAACATTCAAAGCCAGGGTTAGTCATAAAAGCCGCATGAAAAGAAAATTTACATACAACATACTATTTAAGTAGAACAAAAACTAAACACTTTTTAAAGGTCACATTGACTACCGAAAGTGTGATTATTTTACAATTGGAATTTATAGACAAGTGTTGAAATATTTTTTTTTTGTCAAGATAAAATCATAGTGAATTAGCAAGAGCCCCCATTAAACACAAATGTGCAGTTCCATTTGCCAGTCCGAATGCTTGTCTCGGATTAGCTAGTAAAAATAGACAAACCATATGGGACATTTCAGCCCTGAAGGGTTGAAATCAATATATTTTTTTTAAATATTGGTACATCCAGCAAACCTGGAATGGATCTAGTTCGGGATCAAAAACATTTGCTAACAAATAGCAAATAAGAAATCCAGGTTTGCTGAATCACCCAGGTTCACTGATAAAAGTGTATCTTCTCTAGACTTGGAGAGCTTAAATAAATCAGGCACTTTGACTGAAGGTGCCCAGGTCCAGTAGCTGCAAAACAAGTCTAAATCATCACCCCTCCACCACTGTGCTTAAAATAAAATGGCAAATGGAGCAGCATGGTGGCACCGGGGAAAGTGCTCTGGCCTTTGCAGTGCTGGGTTCCAGGTTCGAATCTCGGCCAGGACTCTATCTATATGGAGTTTGCAGGTTCTCCCTGTGTTTGCCTGGGTTTTCTCCCACATCCCAAAAACATTCAGTAAGGTTGATTGGCTTCCCCCAAAGATTGACCTTATACTGTATTAAAGACATATGAGTGAGTTAGGGACATTAGATTGTGAGCCCCTTTGAGAGACAGCTAGTGACATGACTTTGGCGCTGCGTAATATGATGGTGCTAAATAAATACTGTGTAATAATAATACAAACCTGTCCTCGTTTTGTCATAGACACTGCCATGTTTCTCTACTCCTCTTACAGGTGTTAGATCTTCGGCAATCCTAATGGGCTGGGATGGCAAAACTCTTGCATATTCATTCCTTGAAAAGCACATTACCTTTCATACATTTGAAGGTTTGTAGCGCACTGGACTTGTAAGTGAATGAGCCCTTGGTGGAAACTTACCACAATTGCAGCAGTAGAATGAGTTGTGCAATTGATATAAAAGAAATAAGAAAACCTCTTGCACTCACCATCACCCACTCAGATCTTACATTCAGGATTCGGCATTCTTGCATTAAAATGTAATTGTATTTAAAATAAATCTCTGTCTCCAATAAAGAATCAAACTTGTTGAATTTTACAACCTTAACGTTTGCAGCCATTCAGTTTATACTTCTTTAACCTGCACTATACATATTTTATGAGTAGTTAGAAAGACTATAAATATTATCCTGTGGGATGTTTATATAAACCCTGGAGGCAGAATTTTCCAATAAACATGACACTTGTTGCACTAAAAATATTTATCTACATGTAGTTGGGAAGGCTTACAGTAGCTAAAACAGGTTTATTATGTTAAATTTTTCAGCTGAAATGCTTTTGTCTGACAGTTTAAAAATTAACAAGCTGCGATACATGAAAAACATTATTAGGTAACACTGTTTGAACTAATGGTTTTCAACCTTTTTAACATGGGGGAGCCCCTCTAATTAATCTTCAGGTCTTCAACGAACCCTTACTTTACAACTATATTACTATATCTTTAGGTGTAATTGGTTTCCGAGTCTTGCTTTACTAAAATTAAGATTAGCCACGGCTTGAGTAACAGGAATATCCAGGAATAAATAAAAGAAAGAGTAGGGGACTAAAGGCTAAGCATGTCCCTTGTATTTGAAGAAAAACAAAGTATATACAGAAAAAATATATATTATATACTTTGTTTTTCTTTAAATACAAGCACTCTTTCCTTCATTTGTTCCTGTATATTACTATTTTCACAACTCACGGTATAATAATATGGTGGGCAGTAGGAAGAATGCCTCTTACTTTGTTGACTAGTGAGATGAAGGCCACCCTTACATATAGCCAAATAGGTCATTGGGTTCACTGAAACTGACCTGAGATGCACAGATTGCTCATTGCTCAGGGGACCCCTAGAGGAGCCCTGGTTGAAAAAAACTGATTACAGGTAATATGCTTTTGGGATTTTCAAGAGATAATAATACAATTATGCTGTGCCCATATTTAAAAAAATAATATCAGTCATTGTAGTCATGAAGTCTAATATATGCAAGGAAATTTGTATATTTTGGGAATTTTTAATAATTCTACTGAAAAAAATAATAAAGTCACATTATCTAAACTCTTTTTATACTTTACCATTATTAGGTTTATTTAGTTCTGTAGTTTTGGGACCATTAGTGTAAGTTGTCAAATGTAACCACTTAGCATTAGGCAGAATTTTAACCTTATACTGGTTATACTACCACCTACATAGCAAAGAAAACAGTAGGCCAGCCCAGAATAACCCTTTACCACTACCAGTAAGTTTTGTAGCAAAACATTACCAAACAGGTTGATGAGATGTGTGTCCCTCAATGGACTACAAAAATGTGTAAGTTAGTTTGCAGTGACTACAAAATCCTACTTTTATTTTTAAAAACTCCTAACTATATATTATCTTTCTCATCCTTTGAGGAGCACAGGAATTTTTGGATGTTCACAAGCTTCCAATACAGAAATGAGCAACACCATTCAAAAATTAAAAAGGGAATCAGTTTTAAGGAAAGAATCAGTGACTCACAGCACACCATATTTAAACAATAGAGGAACATTTCCTTTTGGTAAACTTGATCTGGACAAAGGGATGGAGGAACAAAGTCTGAAGTTCCATTCCAACAATGATTACTGAAGGTTGCAATCATACATGGCATATACCATTGCCATGTTGCAAACAGCATGTCTGGAAAAAAAATAGGTGATCAGGAATACTTAGTACATACAGAGCACTACATTCTGGATACACTCTCTTTTGAATAGTGATCAAAAAGTAAATGTGATATGGGCAGGGTTACATAGGGGATGAATAATGCACAGTTATTTATTTGTTACAGCCCCCCCCCCCCCCCCAGTGCTAATGAGAAGTTGAGAATTAGCTTCTCACTAAGATACACAAAACACAAAAAACATATACACAGATACAGACTTAACAGGCTGGGACAGTAGCAGTAATGGGTAATTTTAACTACCTTACAAAATGCAAAGGAAATCTGGGTAGCAGTGACCAAAACATGATTTGATTTTGTTTAGGATGTCAACAGGAAAAACAGACTGGAAAGATAAAAACACTGAATTTTATGAGAGAACATTTTCCAGTGCTAAGGGCATTACGTGACTTAACATGGGTGGGAATATTGTCATTAAACAACATGGAATAGAAATGGGAATGTTCCAACTCAATTGTACACAAACACACTGCAAAATACATCCCTGCATATCACTGCAAATATATATTTTTAGTATATATAATATATATTGCTATAGAGAATATGAAAAAAGGAATTACACAATATAAAAATTAAGGTTCATCATTTGCAATGTTGCAATGAACAAAAGATATAAAAAAGAAATCAGGGCTTTATAGCCTCTCTGCTCCCACTGCTCAGGGCCTGTTGTAGTGTTGAGCTGGGCTAACCTGTGCTGCGTGAATTTCGTGTCATTTACTGTTGCCAACCTTGCCTATTCCTGACCTAACGTTTGTACGCAGCCTTGACTGACCTTTTGCCTGTGACCCTGACTCTGTTTGTGTTTTGCCCTTGTGTACTTTGGTGGATGGATATTCTGTGTATGACCTCTGCTCTGTATTCTGCACTTGCCTCTGTTGGAATCTAGATACTGCTTTATCGGTGGGCCCCTGGTCCTTTGCCAGCCTTCCCCAGACACCATCCCTTGCGCACTAAGTCCTAGGGGGAACCGTGTGCTGGGAAACGTAACCAGTCTCCCAAGGCTGAGCGGGAGCTTGCTATATGTGAAGAGTGCAGCGTTAGATTGGGGGACTGGTGTCTGGCAAGTATTGATGCTGGACCAGGGCCCTACAATAAAAACATGGTAGTTAAAAATTATTGTTTCACAACTTCTTTGCAACTGTTTATCAAGGCTTCATTTTCAGTAGAACTGCCATGTGACACCAATTGTGGGATGGCGGTTCTACTTACAATTTAAGTGCAAATCCCTTTATGGATGGAATCATATGACTGAATCTAGTTTTTGGAGATAATTATTTATTATCACTCCATAATGGAGTGAGTATTACCAATAATATCTGGAGAAGTACTGAATATCGTTGGAGAACATATATGGGATACCGCCATCTCTGTGTGTTGTGATTTTAATTCTGCCTTTTGCCTGCCTTCATACCAAGTGAGTAAGTATAACGGTGAATGCAACATCCTTTGTGCTGATACACCTACTATCTGTACCAATTACATCCCTGACAAAGCAGACACAGTCTGCGAAACGCGTCGGATGATCTCATCATATGTAATGTGTGCAATGTATCTAGCCCATGTATGCTAACAATGTTGAATAACATGAGAAAAAAAGGTATATGACAATTTTTTATAAATCCACTGCCCTTAAAGTCCCGTATGTTTTTTGTTCTTGTATTCTTCAAGGATCAGCAGTTTGTGGGGCTTTATAAAAGAGAAAATTGTAGGTGCCCATGCACTACTAACTAGGTGCTGAAGCATATTTGTTTTAAAATGGGATGTCATGGTTTTATTTTTAAATTAGGCTTTAAAAAGCCGGTGCTCTTGAGTTAGATTGGGGTATACAAACTCAATACAAACAGTGCCTGCATTTTAGGGGTTTAACCTACAGACTTAAACATTGGTTTTTAAACCCTTGCAAAGGCAACATCAGCAGTGTCACCATCTGCCTCTATAGCAACAAACATTTTGACAAATGCAAAATGTCACAGCTACCTTGTTAACAACAGCATCATTATCAATTTACTACACAATATGGATAAATGCAAAACATGTAACAAGCATGACATTTTTTTTATATATTTAATATTTTCTTTCATTAAATTTGAATACAAAATTGCCTTCTTTTTCTCCTTGTACTTCTTTAGCTTTGCTTCTCTGAGAGACTGCTATTATTTACACCAGCACTGTAGTTGTTTATTGTTGTAAGCTTTTTAAATTTCAAAGCTCAGTTTCCTATCACCCCTTAAGCAGAACTCCTCAACTCTACTCCTCAAGGGTCATATATAGTCAAGATTTCTGACTTTTTGTTATTCCTTACTTCATTTACTGCAATTTCGAAAATGGTAAAAGTGTGTGGAGATCTTAGCCCTAGATGTCTGGAACTGAGGACCTCTGAGCTAAAGCTTTAAAAAATAAAATTTAGATTTTGGCAATAGGGAAGCCTATAGCTCTAAAAATGTTCACCTGCAAGCAACGAACAAGCCAAAGTAAAGTTTTGCAGCAGCAAAGACAACAAATTCAGTAGCTACTATGTAAGTAAAATACTACCTAATACATTCATCACACTTTCGTGTTTCCACAGTTAATTTACAATAAAATTATGTTCCTTCAAATAGACACATGCTGTCTAAAAATGTCCACTTCAATATTGAATTTAAAGGAATGAATGGAACTTTCTTTCCAAAGTCCTGAATGACCTTTGGCTCACTTTCAAGATTTATAAACTTGGGATTGCTATCTTAGTTATGTGACCTCTTCATTTGATAAAAAAAGAAAGAAAAAATCTCTAACATCCAAAGAAAATGTTCTTTTTTGTCCAACCAAAGACCAAATTTTTAAATTATGCATAAAAATTAGCATTGTGGTATTAGAAAGTGATACTTTGACAAAGCAGTTGCTAAAGCTGCCAATTCACCATCAGATCCACAGACTCCTCCAATTATGTAGTTAGTTTTTGGGCCATGTACAAGCTGGTTATACCTCTCCAGCCAGTTAGTGGTCACTGACAACAGCTGGAGCGCAAAGCTTGTCATCACACAGAAATCTGCGCAGTTTCTACTGAGATGGAGCGATCTCTTGTCTTATGGTATCTGCATAGTCCTGACTGCTACATACCAAATAATTTATATATAGAGGCATGTTATGAATGTAGGTTGAAGGAACTCTTTTGTTACTCCTCTGACACTAGTGGCAGTACTGAGTGCTGATTACTGTCCCTGATGCTTCTG
>NC_092860.1:71126268-71224137 GCF_032062135.1 Pyxicephalus adspersus
GGGTCTTGTGGGAACTTTTTTGAGATTTTGGCGGTAAACAGCAATATTGACACTAGGGGATGTTAATGGAGGGTGAGGTTGGAATTATTTGGAAATGTTGGAAATACTTTATCACTGACACCAATTACTGTGATGGGGTGTCCTTTTCTTTTTCCCACTGATGCAAGGACATTATTTAATCCTACTGACTACTGGTGCAGTGGCATTTTTTTTACCTAACCTGATCACCAATGCAGTGACATTTTTTAACTCCTATTGATCACTGAGACAGGGGCATTTATCACTTCTACAGACCACCAAGGCAGAGACATTTTTACTTCTACTAACCACATTTCAAACCCCAAACAGTTTGAATGGCTCTTTTTTTAAAGTATGGGCGCACCTGATTTTAAAATTATTTGGATAAAATGTTTAGTACAGTAAAACAAGTTTTTGTAGTTTAAAAGTACAAACAGGTGGATAACTGAGGCTTCAGAATTTAAACAAGAACAACTGTGAACCTGCAAATTATCGAAAGCCTTTACTGCAGCCCCCAACACCTTTATGCCCCACAATAGTAGAACATAATCCTTTTCTGAGGTGCATTGCAAGTTAGACAGCCTGAACAACTAAAACTTTCAGTACTGTGTCTATTTTTTAAGAGTACTGCAACAATCACTAAATTGAAAGTGGGAGAAAAGTTCCATCATGGGTGTCAGTGGCAAAAATAGTATACTTGATTGTTTTTGGACACAAGTAAAATTTCCACATTGGTGTCAGTGGACACAATCAAAACCCAGCACTGAAGCCAGTGAGCACAATATTAACCCTTGGCAGGGAAGTCAGTGGCCACAAAATTTCCACATTGGTGTCAATGGACAGAATCAAAACCCAGCACTGAAGCCAGTGAGCACATTAACCCTTGGCAGGGAAGTCAGTGGCCACAAACAAAACTTCCATATTGTCATCAGTGTACAAAATAAAAATGCCTAGCATGGTGTCAGTGGTCAGTATACCAACCCCCATCATTGGTGGGAGTTGCTGCAATATTAACTCTCAGTAACCATGTTTGTGGATAAAAGGAAAAAAATCAAGTACAGTACATTTGTGTTAGTGACTAAAATAACAACTTCCAATGTGGTCATGATGGTGCTGGTCATGGTTAGTGCTGTTAAATCCTAATTGGTGGTCACCTTTCTCCCCGAGGCCTAAAAATTACTTGCACTGTTTTTCCTATTGGGATCTTGCTGTTGCTCTGGGAAGTCCCCACAACTGAACCCAGGACATGGTGGTAAAGCTGTCGTGCTAGGCATGCCCAGGGTTCCCCTATTTAATTAAATGTAAGTACACGGCCAAAATAAAATTCAAGTTTCACACAGACCTAAATCGAATCAAACTTTGACAGTTTGGCTAATAATGCTTCTGCTTACCAGGGGACTGAATCTTTAATATGATAGGAAGGCTGGCCTTTTCCCCACAAAATGGTGACTACTGTACACAACACGGTATATAAATAAAATGTTAATGTGTCAATTCTTTCATATGTTTCTAACCTCTTGCTTGCTTATTGCTTGATTAAAACATCAAAAATGGCAAAATTTTAGCCATGATTGTACAGCTCATTGGGTTTGATAAATGAATGACACCTTGGTGTGATAGCTATACAATAAAATAAATGAGGTATACAAAGAAAACCCTTCCCAAAGACAGAAGAAAAACTGTTGGGTAAACAGCATACTTTAACTGCAATATGTCACTAGTGTAAATGTAAACTATTTGTTTAAAACTATAGTCTTTCAACATGTACTATGACAACACAGTCATTAAAAGCTCCACAGTGTTAATTCCAAGTTTTCTTTATTTTACACTGAACACCATTCTTCAGACATACCTGAAAAACAGCATTTAGGTCTAGGCTTCTACCCTTATTTCTGTTTTTGTCTGTTGGGCTGACAATCACACACACAGACAACATACTGAGAACACCAGGATACTATTTATATTCTGTCCATGACCCATGGGATATGCACTAAAAATAAAACAAATCTGTAACTGTTCCCTAACAGACCTAATATACATTTTGTGAGGGGGGGGGGGGGGGGAGAAAAACCAGATAACAAGTATACAACAAACTATATAAAAGTAGCTTGAGAAACTTTTTTTTTTTTAATTATTTTTCACCATACCTTTAGTAAAACATTTTACTTTAAGTGGTCCACCATCAACTGTATGGATTGCCACATATTTTGGACTCAATTATTCCATCAGTTTTATGTTAAAATGTTAATCTTATACGCTCTAGAACCATATTCTCTTAGAAAACACCTGGCTCGCCATTGACCTCCCATTTCCATAATCCACAGCTTCCAGGCAGTTTGACTGACACCATCAGTGTGCCCTTGGAATAGCAGACGATCTATCAATGTGCCTACAAAAGTTCATTGTGCACCTTGTATAAAAGAATAGATGCAAAATTTTAATGCACTGGTCTCTTACTATGAAAAATCTTAATTTTATTTACCAATGTTCAGCATCAATCTAGAGTTGGATCTGCTTAATTTTGGAGCAGGTCCTTCTGTTCTGCCCCAGACTATACCAGGACATTTAAATCAATCAATCTTAGTGATGAGCTCACCTGTATGACCCTGCTTTTTCTTCTTATCAGCTCACATTCCAACACAGATATACATAGACACCAAGGGTCTAACAACAGGTCAGTTTCAGATAATTACACCACTTCCATTCATTTATCCACAATCCATTTATTATTATGCACATATTAGTGACTTGTATTTCTAGGTAGAGTTCAGGTTTAATGATTTGACCACTACACAGCACAAACACAAAAATAACACCTGCTTTTATGCAATATTCATTTTCACAGCACTCTCAGAGTCGCTTAAGTGATCCAAACAAGAGCTGATAACCTCTATTTTGGTAGTAGCCATTTAACTTAAACTGCTCCTTACTGCTGTCCTAGGATGGGAACCAAACTCCATCACCATGGGCAATTACAAGATTACATATATGCTTTAAAAAAACAATGCACAATATTTTCCCTCAAGATATTTCTGCCACTCATTTCACAACAACATATTGCCAACTATTTTAAAACATATTTTTACCCAGCTGTTCACATTATAACTAAGTGTGATGTGCAGCATTCTAGAGAAAGGAAATAACATTTTCTACATCTGCTGTACCAAAAATAAAAAAAAATAAAAATATTTGTTCTAACTTATTTGGTGGACTCATTCTTTTGCCTATTATAGGCTGTTATGGATCTTGAGCATGACTCTAGGCTGACAACCAAAACTATATATAAATACAGTATACAGTAAGCATGTTTTTTATCCACAGTTTGACAACAGCTATGTTTAACCATATTTTTCATTACTAACACTTTGTTGTATTTTGGGTTAAAGCCAAACCAGAAGAGAATAATGCCATAAAATGAGTTAACAAAAAGAGGGTCTATAAACAAATAATTTAACTGTCCCAAAAAGCTTTTAATTATTATTTTGCCATGCCTTTGGAATTATAGTTTTCATTGGGTGTTTAGCTTTTCCCCCTGTCTTCATCTCTGCAGACATGATTGTATGTATATATATATATATATATATATATATATATACACACACACAGAAGTATAAATATGTATGTATATATATATATATATATATATATATATATATATTTATATATATATATGCTTCTTGTGTGAAACCTTGGTAATGAGAAACCTTTGTATAGACCAAAAATTAGGAATAAACCAGCTAATATTATTAGGTTTGATACTATATTCCAAATACTTACAGATTTCAGCAGGTTTTATGGCTTTCCATGCCTTTTTTGCACATCTTTTTCTTTCTGTTCAATACTCATTCCCTGTGTCATTCCACTTTGCTATACATAACATATTTTATGGACTATTTGTTTGATTTCTTTGTATATGTGAATTACTTGGGTTGTTACTGATGTCTGATGTAAGATTCATGTCAATAGCTCCATTAGAAATATATTTACTGAAAAACGCAGATGTTTTCAATACTTATTTTCCCTGCTGTGTATCATTGAAGAGATGTTGGAAAAAAGCTCATTATGTTGTTGAACACACAGTGTACAATACTGTGTAAGCTCCTCAATATTTAGAGGTAATAGTGGAGGTGTGCCTGATCAAAAGAAATATCAAAGAACCATGTAACACTGCAGTTACAATTTTTAGGTATATTTGTCTTATATTTTTAGAATGTACAGTACTAAAATATACAAATTTCAGAAACGGTACATCCGTAAAACTTTGCTAGATATGAAGAAGTCCTTATTTAGTTGTCTAAACAGAGTCTGAAGGAAGGCAGTAGCATAAGGTCCACTTCCATCTGGAATTGTGCCAGTTCCATGTTATTGCAGCTTTGTTTTTTTTTAACTTCTGCAGGACAGAATAGCATTTAGCCAGCCAATAACTTCTGTACTGCATTTTAAAAACCATGCTGCATTAAGCACCAAGGAAAATGTAACCATTTAAAAATATATATATGTTTATAAATTAAATAATTAAAATAAAGTTCCAAAAAAAAAAAAAGATATGGCTACTTATACATTATATACTGATATTTTGATTTCATAAGGACAAAGCATTGGTGCAATTAGCTCTTTATTAAAAAAAGGATTTTTTTCAGTGTAATATCATTCACACAAACTATGACATTGTTTACAGAGCAAAATCAATAATATATATAGGTATGTCAAAGAATATTTGTTCTGAAAAAAAATCCTTTTGACATAGCTATATATATTATTGATTTTGCTGTGTAAACAATGTCATAGTTTGTGTGAATGATATTACGCTGAAAAAATCCTTTTGACATACCTATAAATAATATTGATCTTGCTGTGTAAACAATGTATTTATTTCAATTTTCTTTTTCATTATTCAATCCCTATGTATATATACAGACCGTTAAGCTTGTTTATTATCTTATCCCTGAGGAAGCCCATTCGTGGCGAAACGCGTTGGATTTATTACACTTTAAGCATGGTCTTCTTCATCACCCTTTTTTGTATTCCTTAAATATACGTATGTACAATGTTATCCATATACTGTGAAGTGTCAAACAGTTATGAGGTATAGATCTGTCTGAACTTGTTTACTTTACTAAATGTATTAAAATACAATAATTTTGTTTCTCAAAACTATCTGCGAGCCCAAAACCTCTTTCTTTCCCTCCTTTGATTTGAATGTTAAATTTAGACTAAATAAAGAGGTGGCTCAACCTTCACTGTAAAACTCTAGTAAGGGGAACACACTTCTCTTCTTATAATTGTCAGCAACACCAAACCTAACCATATAGTCAACCACTGCCATATTGTAACATGTCACAAGTGAAGGAGAAATGGCAAAAGACTCCACCTATTCCCAGGTCCCATTAGGGTTGGTGGAGCCCCTTGTGTAAAAGGTTTTTCATACCAGATCATATTTTCTTCATCTACTCGAAACCCCTTTGTAAAGCTCTGACATACATATAGACTTGTGTATGACATGTTCTTAATAACCACCACTAATTATGTTCAAAAGTCTGGCATTAATTGGGTATATTACCCAGCATCTCGTCATGTGGGGCTGCACATGACATTGGGAGATTGTACAGAGTTGATGAAACAAATAATAAAAGTACTATACATCCCAACTAATAAAATGCTTACTAGTGCTGCCAACTTATTCCAGAATCATTACTTTCTGTAGAAAAGACATAGAACCAAATGTGTGGGTCATCTTGATTAGATGGCACAGTTATCTAATTTAAATTTAACAAAGATTATCAAATATTCTGCAAGTAATGAAATAAAAAAAAGTCATTTATACCATCCCTAAAAATTGTGAGCTGCTGACTAAAAATAATGTCTGTTTAACCAAATATCGGGCTATATTAAGTTTCAATAAGTATATATACATATTAATTCTCATTCTCACTAAAATCTCAAATATATTCGTAAAAACTATTATGTCACGAATTTTGAATATATAAACACTAAATTACTTTTTATAACATAAGTGTTGCTAAATTTTTGTTACATATAAATTTTGAGGGTTAATATTGATTCGCTTTTGATTTGCAGGTGCATTTACGTCTTAATTGCAAATACATTTTTTATTTCAATACATTATCAAATGCCAATGCTTGCCTGTAAATAACAAGCAGCAATTGAAAAGAAAAGGCATTTGACCTGCTTTGTGTTCACAGAAACACAATGCAAAGAAAGTCAAATGCTACCTATGAAATGCTCAACAAAGTAAAAGTGATTTGGACTCATGTCAAATGCAGGAAAACAAGACCCGTGGGCATCTACCCTAGAATAGCTTTAATACCCTTTAATTCTGTAAGTAAGTCAGTTTTTTAGTATCATAAGGTGGAGACAATTTGTTTACACTGGGGTGATTACAGTGGTCACCTTTCATTCAATAAAAAATTGTATCATAAAGGATTCATATTGTTGCTGTAACTTATTACAAAGAATTAGCTGTTTATGTAAATCCATTACTCTATCCACTATGCTCTCTAGAGGGTGACAGTATTGCTGTCCAAGCATGGCTACACTAGTAATACTACTGAACAACATAAAAACAATAACAGTGGCTGCTAAACATTACTCTTCCATGTGCCCCTCTCAAATCGCCTAACCATAGCAATACAATCCAGTGCTGGCAGCCTATTTGTTGATAGCAACTGTGAAGCTCCATTTAAACAGCCCCCTGCAGTGTTGCCGTGTTTGGGCACCAAGGCTCATTAGTAACTATACCATTTAGACACAAATATTTACTAAGACAAAATATGGTTTTGATCATTTCACGCTTTTCATGTAAAAAGGGATGTCATTTCTTCCAAGATATTCCTTTCCAACATGTTAACTAGTAATTCAAAAAAAGTTTCACTTAAAAAAAAAATGTTTCCACTCAGCTTCCCTCACTAAAACTTAGTGTGACGTGCAGTGTCATAGGGAAGACACATAGCATTCCCCACATCTGCTCTACCGAAGAAACTAATAAATATTTGTTACAACAAAATGAACACTTGGTGGTCGAATTCTTTTGCATAATAAAAGCTGCCATGGTTCTTCCACTCTGGGTAGAAAATATTTCTCAAACCAGAACATTATAAACATACAGTATATGTCAAACAGGTCTTCTTTTGTACAGCAGCTAGGTTTTATTAAATTTGAGTCACTATTTTATAAAGAACTATTTTACAAACTGCTTCCGGTAATCTAAGCAAACCAACAAAATTACAAAAAATAACCCTACTCTTTCCGAAAGCTTTCATGTCAATTAAAACACGAATTAATCCATGTATGTGCTCATTATAAAGACATTAAATGTACATTTTTAAAATACTGTACAAGGAGATAAAATTTTCTTTGTAACAGTTTCTTATGATCCTGAGCAAGTGGTAGTACTCATGGCTCTATTGCATTGCACAAAACTGCAATATGTGTAAATATAAAAGGGAAGCAGAAGGATAAGTTCATCTGCACAGCGCTGATTTCTTCATTGGGCCTGATTTATTAAAGCTCTTCAAGGCTGGAGAGCATACACTTTCATCAGTGAAGCTGGGTGATCCAGCAAACCTATAGAGGATTTCTTGCTCTTTGCTTAGAATCCTGGACCAGATCCATTCCAGGTTTGCTGGATCACCCAGCTTTACTGATGAAAGTGTATACTCTCCAGCCTTGGAGAGCTTTAATAAATCAGACTTATTGTCTCATAAGTAGCTCTGGCAATGCTGACGAAAGGGGCCTGGACTGCAAGAACTGCAAGAGAATGACAAATCTTTTGACAGAGAAGGAAGCTGAGTTCTGGAACACTCCTTCTTGTACCTGGCTCCTGACCTATGCCAGCGCAGTCAGGCATATTCCTGTCTAACGGCCTCTGCATAGTTCTGGCAGAGAGAGTGCAGAAAGCATAAAAACAGTAACAACCTGGGTAGTTATGCTCTGAGCAACAGTGTTTGTTTAATATTTTTTTCTTTTATACAAATACCATTGTGTTATTTTCACATCCCCCATTCCCATTGGACTCTATACTGTGGTACATAGTCCTAACTAAGGTTTTATTCCCATAGCTGGTTTCTATGTAGTTTCCAACTTGTTTGTAAGGAATTTAATATTGATATTATTATACATACAAAATCATATGAATATTGCAGTAACAATTCATAAACAAATATGGATGTAAAACAACTAATGTCGGTGAAGTTCTTGTTTGAATTTGAAACAATTCACTCTTTTTATATTCTGTTTTTTTTTTTAAATTAACTTTTATTTGTATCTTTGAAACTCCCACATATAACCAGGCATGCTCCTTCAATCCATGCCCAATATTCAGTGCAATCTAGGCACCTAAATTACCCATACAGAGCACACATATTTTTTAGAGGAGGTTCTATATGAATGTTTGAACCTGTAGTTTGTGATAGTATATTGTGCAAATATAAAATGAATAGGGGATGTGTGATTCAGCCTTGCCTACCTCACTTCTTATGGAACACAACCCTCTCCTCATTTCCCCCTTTCCATTTTATCTCCCTTATTTCAACAGGTATCTTCAAATTATGGTTCTCCTGACATTAAATGGCCAGCATAATTTAATACACTTTCTCAGGGCCTGCACCAGTCTGTGATTAAACAGTGAAAGGAGAAGCAGCACAGCGTTGAGCTGATTTTTCAGACATTTTGCTTTCTACTCTTATTAGTATCTTCATTGTTAGCACATGACCTGATTGTCTTCTTGTACTGCTTCTCCTCTCAAACTTAAGCTATGATGTACAAGGACTGTAAGAGGTTAAGTAGATTATGTCAATAAATGCAGAATAGTGGTAATTTGTGTATTTTATTATGTGTCTAGAGTTCAGCTTTAAATAACATATAACATAGAAATTACAAAAGTACACAAATCTCCCCCCTTAGTTTTGATCTTTTTTTGACAGAGAATTTGTATCATCTTTACCAATCACATCTAAAGTACTGAATATCAATGGCTAAGCTAATCGGTATATACATATCACACTATGAATTACAGTATACTTTTATAGACTTAAAGTTGACATATAAGTAAAAAATTAAAATTTGTTTTTAAATTGTACCATAGTGACAGCACGTACAGAGATGTGACTGACAGCCTGTTTCTAACCTCATAAGAGTAATAACAGTAAGTACATCTTGAAGAATCCTAAAAGCTCTTTAGACAGATACAAAATGGATTGAGCTAATGATTAAACTGAAAGCTAATTAATCACTAAAAATACTGTATGTGGAGGCCAGTGATCTGAATACATTTCTAGAAACTGGGATCAACATGTACACACCTTTCAGAGGCCCCCATATTGGAAGAATGTCAGTCCCTAAATGTGTCTTCCTTAAAAACACTAAAGATACTGAAGACATTATTATTATTAATTTTATTATTAATAATAATATTATTATTAATAATAATAAACTTTAATTAATAAAGTGCCAGCATATTATGCAGCATATATTTAAAAGGGACAGCAAATGACAGAAAGACACAAACAATGACACAGGAGGGGGAGAGGATCATGACCAAAAGAGTTTATAATCCAAGAGATTCATACATATCTGTTCTGTTTCTTTTTAATCAAGTTTACTTTATTGGTACAAAATTATTTAGCTTTTTTAAGTCAAAACAAAAGAAGGAGCATTTTTATTATTAACTTTTATCAGTTATAGTTTTAAAATTTTTATAGTGGGTCCCAGTGGAGGTGTATAAGAAAGTGTACAATGACAGTGGGTCACAAAAGAATATCTTTGGTGGTAGCCCCAAAATACTTAATTTCTTTAATGTATGTAAAAGTATTTTTTGAATGAAACTTCCACAGACATAAATAAGGCTAAGTGTACATTGACTGTTTTTCCAAACACCCATACTGCCTTTGAACACGTTTATGGGCATTTATACAAGCATTTAAAAGATAGTGTTTAAACAAAATATGAAAGTTGAGGGAAGTATTTATAAATGCTTATAAACGACAATAAGTGCTTTTATTTCCATGGAACAAAAATAACAAAAACAAAGAGAAAAGACTAGGGTTTTGAGTGGCTAAACTTCAAAATGTATTTAGTATGAATGCTTATATACCATAAAAGTGAGGTAATACAATATTTACAATGAAAACAATGTAGAGTTGGCTCTCCTATGTGAAAACACAAAGGAGAATGCCAGGTAAACTAAAAGCCACCATACTAATTCTTAGTAATATCTATCATCACTAATATTCGTTATATGCTTTAAACATTGGTGATTGTGAATATATCATCAACTGTATTATTTTTATAATATGATGTATTCTCCAATCTTGTACATTTTATGTGATTGCTTAAACCTTCAACTTTGCTTTATAATACAGTTTTTTGAAAAGTCTCTACATGTTCCCTGAGGAAGCCCGAAACACGTTGGAATTGAGACAATTACCATTCCTATAAATAAGAACTAGTCAGGTGGCTTTTGTGTAGTTTACCTGGCATTCTCCATTGTGTTTTCACATAGGAGAGCCAAGCTTACATTGTTTTCATTGTAAATATTGTATTACCCCACTTATATGGTATGCAAGCATTCATACTAAATATATTTTTAAGTTTTACCACTCAAAACCCCAGTCTTTTTTCTTTGTTTTTGTTATTTTTATATATTACCCCTGGGGTATGCAAACAATATACTCACAAAGTATTAGGAGTTACCCACTCTTCTCTCTCTCTCTTATTTTTAAACAACTATAACTGCTTGTAAACACCCCCATTGATTTCAATGGACGCATGTATAATGCACAAGCAGCTGGGCTAAATTTAGTCCTGGTAGCCGGCATATCCTGACAATCTGTTCATTTTTAGTTTCACCTAAAGCAAACTTTATTTCCACTTAAATCCTTGTAGCAGCAGTGGTAGCTTTGACAATAGGTCTGGTCAACCGAACAGACAATAAACAGATTTAAATATTTGTTGTTACCAGTGAACAGGCTGAAAAATTAGTGGCATCTTCAATGGATATGGGATGTCCCTTTATATTAAGTTTGGTTTACTTTATTAAAAGTGAGTCAGACCACTATAATGGGAACAAGCAGATGCATTTGTCAATCACAATTCCTCTTGCTACTCCGAAGACCCATTCTGACATAACAATTGCAGAGGTGGAAAACCAGCAGCTCAAGCTTGTAAAGCTCGGCTAGCAGTCCATCCTAGTTACCTAGAGTCCATGAGAACCTTGATCCTAAATGTGTCAGTGTCAGCCCTTCAGCCTACATAATCACTAACCATCAGTTTTAGAAGATGACTTTGACTGCTGCCTGTGGCTGAGACAGGTGGCTATGAAAGAGCCCAATGAAGAAGCCACTCTTGGAGTTGTTGATTGCCAGACCTTCAGTAGAATGCCTGATTTGGGAGCAGCTCTCTAGGATACTAACTTTGTTCACTTTGGAGAACTTTTTCCCTTTTCCTGTTTTATCTTCAAGGCAGAAAGTGAAAGTAAAGTTTTAGTGAAGTGCTCATAGTAAAAATAACCTGATAAGAGTTTAGGTCTTTCCTGCCTGGTCTTTCAAAAACTATAAAAAAAAAAAAAAAAAACTTTTGCCCGGACATACACTTAAAGTGATCCACCTCATTTATCCCTTTAAAATCTGTCATCTGTTCCTGTCCTCTCACTAAACCAGCAACTACACAATAACACTATGGTTGCCCCTAGTCATCTGATTATTTCCAGGGCCACAGGGTGTGGAAGGCATAAGGAATTCATAGATCTTGATTGTATTTAAATCCTGGAAATACAGTGTAAATTCAGATTTGACCTATAACCAAATATCATCCCTACTTTACACTAGCATAATAACATATATAATGGTATTTTAATTTGCCAAACTTAATTAACTCCTAATATACTGCAATTCCAAGAGCACATGCACACAGGATATGTACTGAGCTGGGTATATCTGCACAAGAGAAAACACAATGGTGTCTATGTCTATTCACATATTGGTATGACCCCTAAAGGATTCTCCATTTCTTATTACCAGTCCGTACTCTGATGAGGCACCATTTGGGTTCTCTTTTTCATCCTGCCAGCTCCAACTTTTACCACTTAGCAACTGGTTGTGATCAGGGCTACATATTCAGCTGTGTTAACATTTTGTTTTGTCCTATTCTGTCCTATTTTGTCTTTTGGCCTATCATCAACGTTTTACTTGGTTACAACTCCCTCTTCAATCTTCCAATCAATTACAGGCTCTTATAGTCCAGACATTATAGTCCCACAAAAAACTACTTGCTCATATCAGAGTTCAGATAAGTTTATGTCTAGCAATAATGGGAAGAAAGGCGAGTAGTGTGGCGAAAGTACAATTAGTGTGGTAATGATAGCAAAGCCTTTCCAAAAAAAATTTCAAAGTATGCAAAAATTTCTGTCCCAGACAGTTATCCAAAAACAAGGACAAAGAGTAAGATTTTGAAAGCTACTTGGTTCCCTTTACTCTAATGATTTTACAAAAAATAAAATAAAATAAATATTGCATTGATAACATTTTAAATTTTACTGTACTATTGCTGTTATTGAAATAGTATTAATAAAAATTACATAAAATCATAACAACTCATACCTAGAATACCCTCCTCAAAGAGATCACCAATCAAACTGTTCCCAGTTTATTGGTCCCAATTTACTACCCCATAAACTCTATGCCATCACATTAATGAGTGCACAGTACAAGTCAAACATCATAATTGTATCCGCACAGTATTTACAGTGCATCCACACACACACATACACTACTGAATTACTCACATTGCAAGTGTATCCATTATCTTCAAAGACAGGTTTCCATGTTACAGATTTCCCCTTAGTAAATCAAGCTATTGTTGTTTCAAATGTGAGAAGTATACAGATCATTCTCCTTTTCCTTTCCAAAAGCAGACTGATATAGGACCAAGCTCAAGATTTCACTGAATGCAAGTAAATCTTTTTGCCTGACCCTTTAGAGCATTCTTGTTTTGTGTTGCTAGCTATAACTGGATTTTACTCTCATATAATGCACATTCACTTTGGGATGACGATGAGCAAAAGCAAATTAGTAGTCATTGATCATTAAACTCGCCACCTCTATAATCATATTTAAAATTTTGCCATATTTATAAACTACTATCACTAAAAGAAATACCATTTTAATGAACTTGTTTACAAAGCTAAACACCTCTTCCAGTAGGTCTTGATGGATGCACACTGACTGCTCACTTGTTACAGGGCATTGACTCAGTGAATTAGGTTCAGCCTCATTAATTTTGAAAAGTCACAAAAAAGTTTCCTCCATCAAAACCTCACCCAAGTGCTTAGCTACATGACAGGTTATACTATACTATATTGTATCATCTACTTTATAATTATTATTATATTTGTATTTATAAAGTGCCAACATATTACACAGCACTGTACAATAAATATACTTGGAGTGATCACTGTACAATAAATATACTTGAAGATGTCAAAAAAAAACAATGACCAAATATTCTCCCTATGAACGAAGAGCAAATACTTACCTTTTCCACTGGTCCGTCTGGGGAATAATCTTTAACAAAATCTGTTCAGATGCTGACATTTCTGGAAGTGTCAATTTCCTGGTCCCGATTAAGCATAGCAGCTCAATTGACCACCAAACAAAGAGACTTTCAGAAATGGAGGCAATAGGATTAATAAATATTTACATTAACACATATTTACTCTCTCTTTTGCAGGGAGAAGCTCTTTGGCCAATTCAGTTTTCCAAATCAGGTCAGGTCAGCTTGAAGGTCAGTTATAAGTCCTGCTGTGGACAGGTACTGGTGAATTTTAGATGGATGGTGGGAAAAGTACAAACTAATTCATATCTAGGTCAACTGATTAAATACTACAGCAACTGTGTACTGTGGCGTGATGTTGCTTGAATCTTCAGTATAAACCTACATACACACACCCAATGCTTCTCGTTCAATAATCGGCCCAGGACCGATATCTGACGAGAATCTGGCGTGTGTACAGCGCCCGTCGTCCGAACGACCATCCTGGCGGATCTGCAGACGATTGACCACAAAAAATTGTAATGAAAGTGAAGAGGGGAGAGCGCAGAGCAGGATGCCGCTCCGTCATTCTCCCCTTCCCCATAGAGCGAACGGTGCTGTATGTACAGCACTCATTTATGCATCATGGAGTCCTTAGTCAATGGAAAGGATCATGAAAGATCCTTTCCAACCACAATTATTGGACATGTGTAGTCAGCTTTAATGTCAGGATCCACAACGTAATAATTAATTCAGTTAATGTGGCTCAAAGTCCAGAATTGTGGCATCTCTTCGTCATATTAAATGGGTTATTGTATGTGTATATAACCCATATAATACTTTGAATACATGCTTTGAGTTCCAGGCTGCTTAAACCCCCATTATCTCAATTATTTTTCTCTTTATAGAAATCCATGAACAATAAGTGTTGAAAACACAAGCTGCACAATATTACATGACTTTCACCATTTGAAATAAAACCCAGGGATAAATAGCTTGCTCCATGACAGCCACACACAATATTACCTTATAATAAAAAATACTGTGTTGTTATTTAATAAAAACACAGAATAGCAGCAGCTACTAATAGTTATTGAAAATCAAGAATATTTACATTTTCAAGGACAAACCTTTAAACCAGGTCTTGAGCAGCAGAAATCACAAAGACTACTTAGGAGAAAACATAAACTGCACAACTACTGATCCTATATTGAAGTATGGTAACTTTGTATATGGAGATACCAGTCAGAGATCAGATATTCCACTGCTTCTCTGTGTTCAGTGGGAAAAGACTTTTCATACATGGAGATGGAAAGGTAAGGTACTCACCCCAGCAGCAATGTGTGATTATCAGTGCATGTCCCCAGTATTATTCTAGCTGTGATAAGGCATAGTACAAGTCTTTTGTGCAGCAGGCAGGTCAGGCTTTACAGCTTGAAGTGAGGGGAAAGTTGTCTGGAGTGTAGAGCTGCTCCTGCCCACAGTCCCTGAGCTCTTCCTCCTCAGCACTGCAACAGGCAAGAAGCAGTTTGTGTACATACAATCCTCTCAGTGCTGTGCAGTCTCATAGTTACTTTTCATAAAGTACAGCAGAGGCTATGTTGTTACAATCCTAAAACACCAACAATCAGTCTATCATAATCCTGAATGAGATAGTATTTACTTATACAGCAGACATGACCTATGTGAGGACAGGGAAGCTATGTCTTCCTTGTGTTATGGTTCCTTTTGTTCAACTGTGTGAGGGAGTGATAAAGAAATGAATGTTCTATTACCACTGCTGCCTTTTTGTTTCTATGTTTTTACTCCTGGTGACAGTTTGAGCACACAGGAAGTGAAGAAAAGGTGCAACATGGGGCTGACATATGCTGTAGCCTTTTTATAGGGCAGGTTCAGATCTGCAGGACCTTGCAACCACACACATTGCAGTACTGGTTCTTTAAAAACAGTTGTTTGCATGTTACTGAACCACTCACTCCAACCCTTTATTAATATTGCCGCTGTAACCGCCTCACAACAACTTCATCAGTCTGCCGTTGGCTCAAACACAATCTAACCTCTCTCATTCAATAAATAGGACCCTTTTTTTGAACATGTATGAAATAAATTGGGGTTTGTTTTCTAAACACAACAAGTGTTTGGCTGCACAGTTGTGGATTGAAGAGCTGCACCCTACAGCTACATCTTGTCCACGGTGCAGTTTGCCTCTTCCAACCACAAAGCAGACGTGGGTCTGATATACAGACATCAATGGTCTGAAAAGGCCTTTAGTGAAATACAAAAATAAAAACTGTCAGTGTTTGTATTAGAAATATATCCTCTATGATGTTTTTAAACACTGCAAATGGTGTACTTTAAACAGGATAACTTGAAATATGGAATATGATTTTTGGTTTATAGGTTTTTAGGTTTTTTTGTTTTTGAGCCAGCACACTGTTAAGTCGAGTCCACAAAAATCCTGCAACATGCACACAGTTTAAAGCAACATAGCCTCTGCTGACACCTTTTTGTGTTTTATGTCTTACCTTGTTTGTTGAGTTTATTTAAAAAAAAAATAGGATGGTAAGTGGACACAGGTGTTTGCTAGAATATGCTGGAAAGCTCCACTTTTACAAATCTACCAACAGGCAGGTCAATATTGTGAAAAGGGTCAGATGATGTCCTTTCTGCAATAATTCCTTCTATCTGCCTGATTGCTTGTGGCATCTGTCAAGATTGAAGATTGGGACAACCCTAGGGGAACAGGGGCAGATAGGCATTGCAGGTTTTGTTGCTCTTTAAAGCTGAACTAAACTCACCTCCCCTCTTTCCCTCACTGGCACTGACTTTACATGGTCTTCTCAGGTTCCAGATTGACCATCTTGATACACACAAGAATTAATTGGTTCCAGCAACATATTCTGAGAATGTACACTCAACTGCGCATGTGCAACAGTGTATGAGAACTTTGCAGACAGGCAGGCCAGTGTATTATACTCTGGAGGAAATATACCATGCCTACTTTCAATTTTCCAATGTTTAAGTTTAATTTCACTTTAAGTGGATCTAAACTCAAATCAAAACTAAGCTTTAAAATAAAACTTATGTGTTTTATTCACTATATATCTGTAGATTTCTTTAAACCATACAAGGAGATACTGCCATGAAAGTCCATGTTAAAGCATTTATTAGTGGAAGGGGAGTCTTTATGTCTGCTAATGTTCCTTAGTTGTGGTTCTGCATTGTCCCCCTGTCACTTGTGGACCTATTAAAGCTACAAGTGGACCTGCTGACAAACACTGTGCAGGCATTGTCCATTGTTGTCACTATCAGGAAGCTAGTCAGGAGCAATGATGTGTAGACAACACTGAACAGTGCATGCACACAGGAAGTGGCTAAAACATACTGGGGGAAATCAGCATTTCTGAAATGCAATGAAAGATAAAATAAAGGTGCAAACAGTGATTTAAAAAAATGTCAAAATTATCCTCAGTGCCTTGGCAAAAAACATCAGACATCGATTAAAACAGGCGATTACAGACATATCATTAGAAATTCATTTGTTAAAAGCAATGACAAAAGATGATGATCCCCAATGATTCCTGGGTGCAATCTACCTAGATAGATTAGTTCTGGTGATTGTCTTTTATTCTGTAACATGTGTACAGTTGTCAGTTGTTAATTAACCGTAGTGTACAGTAGGCAATTGATAACTAAATTATCACATCTACAGTCAATACAGCTTTATGCAGGCTCTGCAAGTGGTTGCATCCTCGCATATGTAGTAAATCTATACATGGGTTGATATGTCTTTGTTTGCAGGGGTTCCCTGAGGACCTGAAAGTTATTTCAATAGGGTTACCCTATGTTACAAAGGTCAAGAAACAGTGATCTATACAGTTGGGAAGTCTTTCTATATAGATGTTTGCCAGCTGTTGCTTTTAAGTCTAACTGGACCAAGCATTAGTTGTTTTTTTTGTTTTGTTTGTATTCATACTAAAATCTCATATAAGTGTTAAAAAATCAAATCTAATTGTTAAGTCGATTATAAAAAAAAAAAAAGCACTCTTGCATCAAAATGTTGGGGGTGGTTTCTTATTATATCGTTCTCTACATTTTACCTCCAATACATGTTAGATGTCTGACATATATTGAGTAGGCATGTTTTACAGGTGTCACCTCCCACCAGCTCGCCTTGAGAAATGCAATGCAGCATGTAGATAGGATGTAGCTGCAAAAAAGCTGCAATAGATTAAGAACATTGCCATGTAATAAAAACACCTGAAAACAAGTATTTTATTCAGTAAAAACAAGGCAATAATATTTTTACATATTGCTTTAGGAAACTAAATGTCATTCAGTTGGGATTTACATGTTCATTAAGCTATATGTAAATGTAAGCTACATAAGTAATAATTACTTATCAAACATAACACATCCCCTCCTGATTATGTTTTCATCCTGTGTTTATGTCTTCATTATGCTTTTCCTTTTTCGAAAGGATGGAGCCACTTTTTGTCCAGGCATCACCCAGCAATTACTTCGCTAAAATGCTGGATTAGAGATGACATAGTCATGTACTCCCTAACCCTAGTACAGTTCTTGGCTGTGTTCACTAATGTGTGACACAGAATATAACACTGCTGCATTTTACCTTGACTTTCTACATTTTAATGCTCCAGTCTAAATGATCACCCACTGAAGTAGAGGAAATTAAGGAAATGCTTCTGTCTGCAGCAGACAGATGACATAGGCATGGGCAAAGTCTCTTACTGTAGCTCAAAATGTTTTTTTGATAGTAGTGCACATCTTTTTTGTTAAAGGTAGTAAAAAGTCCACATTCATTTATAGACCTCTAAAAAATAGCTAACTGGTAGAAAGTGTAACATCCTTTCAAAATGCAGAAAATTACTTAAATAATCAGAATTTAATCCTTAACACGGGACAGCCCTTTGGAGATTCATTAAATCAAAATACATTTGAAAACTGAAAGAATATGACTGAATCATGCCTGTAGGAGGTCATCCACAAAAAAACTCAGTTTCTGCAAAAGAAAAGCATTAGTCAATGGTACAGCCAAGAAACCAATAGAAATTGAGGCAACTGCGGAGTTCCTTAGATAAAATAGAGAAACCAAATAGAGAATCCAGCATATAATGACTAGACACCCAAAAAAAGTCTATTTGTTGGTTTATCTACATTTCATGCCTATTAAAAATGTTATTTTTAAGAATGTTATGTAACTCAGATGGTAAAGATCTAAAATAAGCTGCAGTATTTATATAGCACTGACATATTACGTAGTGCTTTACAAAGTCCATAGTTATGTCACTAGCTGTTTCTTAAATGTCTTTAAAACAGTCTATGGTCAATTTTAGGTGGAAGCCAATTAACCTAACTGCATGTTTTTAGAATGTAGGAGGAAACTGGAGTATCCAGAGGAATCTCATACAAACATGGGCTGATAGTGCCCTGGCAGGGGTTCAAACCTGGGACCTAGTGCTGTAGAGGCCAGAGTGCTAACCTCTGAGCCACCATGCTGCCCACAATAACACATATAACATTGTGTTAACACAATAACATATAACATACACAGAGTTGTAAGTGTGCTGGAAAGCTTCAGTAGTTTATAGGCAGTTCCCACTTCACCAGAGATTTAAGCACTGCAAGAACTGCAAGCATTGACATTTTTATAATAAGAGGTAATGTTCTCTTAAAATCTGAAGTACTTTAATTCCATTAACTACCTTAATTTTATGTATTGTTTGGCTCCTATATATTTTTTTTTGGAACAATGGCTGATGTGGCTATATAAGCTCCACACTGGTGCACCTTACCCCATTAAATTACATCATTCACATTTACTGCACCTCTTTATGCCAATATTAAAAATAGAAATTAGGCATACACTGCTTACACCAATTTCATAATGATTAAAACTGTTCTGTTGCAGGCCATTTTTTCACTGCTGTATGATTTGTGCAGTTCCTAATGGGAATATAGCCTGTATTATTATTGACTAAACATATGAGAAACTACCATAACTAATTAACTCACACACTTAGTGGTATTTATTGGCCACAGCCTTTATTAATGGTTGTTAGCTTATCTCATCTTACAATTTTCCATCAATTATTATGAACTTTCTTAAAAACCACCATATCTTATAAGCCTACACTCTTACAGAACAGCGTCACTAGGATTCAAGTCCCAAGCTAATTTAATAAACCTCCATAGAAACAATTAATAAAACTCTATCAACCTTTATCAACAGACAGAAAAGTAGAAAGTAGCGGTAGTACAAACGAAAGGAAGACTTATTTGTTGGGACTTTTAAGGGAATTAAATAAATAAAGAAATGTCCCAATATATTACAAACAGCAATGCACCAAACTATTCAACATATATATCCCATGATAGGACCTACAGTGAATGAGGATATCAATTATTTATGCTTCAACGCATTTCCCAGGTATGAATCGGCTTCATCAGGAAACATTTATATACAAAAATGTGATAAGTACTAGAATGAATAAATATAGTTCCACTGCTATTTAAGTCTGGAAGGCGGTAGTACAAGGCAAAAAGTACTGCCATCCAATCATGGAAGTGTAATAAATGAGAAGAGCACTCAAGCCAAAATATGAAGGCTTCAATGGGTAAGGCTGTTAAAACATTAATAAATGTACAATGACCTAATATCTTATAACATGATATCCGCATCCAAGATGAAGCCGGATACACGATTCCACCCGCCCAGATATTTATAGTTTAGTTTGAGAATTATTGGTCTGTTTGTTTTTAAGAGGGCAACATCATATGTGCAGTGATGACAGCACATAACCAGAGCTTATTTTGCAAAAATCGGACCAGGAAAAAACAAACTCTGATTGAGTGCTATGGTTTACTGCATTTTTATTAATTCAATTCAATATTTAAATGTTATATGTGACGTACAAACATTTTAAATTCTTTTTTAACAACAGTACAGCAGAAAGCATTTGGTACTGGGCTTCACTATTCATTATCATTGCAGTTGAAGCAAGCATTGAAATAGTCAAGCATTTGAAAATATCACTAAAAAATATGAAGGAAACTTGGACAGAAGGAAATACAAAGGGTTATTACAATGCATACAAAATGCTAGGTATGTGACCTGTGATAGGAGTCACAACTGTAAAGGGTGTTTTAGTTTATTACTTTTGCTTGTTTGCTATTGCATGGCCATAGCCACCCTACATCACAATCCCAGAATTTATATGTAGCATCTAAAATAATAATTCTTAATCTGCATAAATGTTTTATTGTATGGTCAACTGGACAGCTAGGGACTAACATATTAAAGGAGTTCAGCAAGAGCAATCTAAATTTTTTGCTGAATACTGGGACCTTTACTGTATGTTCATTCTGTTTTAGGAGTAGAGGTGTGCAGCCCCAGTTCTAAGACTACATTGCAGCTTACTGTTCTGAGTGATTACATGATAGTTAATTATTTGCTAACAAATCTGTTGGCTTCAGCTGTCAAAAGAGAAGCAAAGAGACAGCTCAAACTGACAGTCTGCAGCTTGTTTAAAATATAAGTTTAAGGAAATAAGCAAACAACAAAACAAGTTTTGTTTTTTACATTTTACTGTGTTCAGCTAATAATCATAATATAGGCAGAGTATTTTTTTTTAAATGGTGTATCAAAAAAAAATCCTTACCATAAACAGTGTGAAAATTATTTAGACATCTAAGCTCTTTATATCAATTTGTCTGTTCCACTTCAGTTGAGAGTTCCAGGTCTGCTGCCATATGCATTTTGTAACTCTTGGTAACATTTTAGATCTGCATTTTGTACTTTCTATGATCCTGTAAAAACAATCATTTGTATTTCTGTTCCTGATTCTTTTTTTCTTTCTGCAACTATTCATTTTGTCATGTAAAGTGTACCAGCATATACTTGTTTCAAAGTAACACTGTTTGGCATGCAATCTGAGGATTTGTGTCCTGCTTTGATATCAGCATTCTTAACAGACAAAAAAAAGTTTCTGTTTTGACTAAGATCATCATTTATCTGGTGGACAAAGCAAGATAAGAAGCTGAAGACAAGAATATAAACAAGTTTGCAGTGTTATTTAATGATTCACGTAGTAGAGAGATTCCAAGTTTTTCAGATCCCGAATATCTGTTTATAAAATGTCTCATAACATTTGGTTTCCTTACATATGCTGTCATTTGACAGATGTTTAACTGAGATTACACCCCTTTTGGCTCCTGTTTGATTTCATTTCGAAGAAACAATTTCTGTAAATTTCCTCCCAAATAGGAAGGGGGAGAAGGTGCTGATTCTGCTTTTCAGCATGTTGCTAAGATGAAAGGGTTTGCTGCACAAAGAACCCAATCTGGTTGTGTCTGCTAGCATTGAATGAGCAGCACGAAAGTAAACTAATGTTAACAATACATATTCAAAAATGTTCACACAGTCTTGCTACATAAAACTCTAGTCACGTTCACATGCACTCCACGGTGCTAATATGTTCTCTTTAGAACACAGATTTTGAAAAATCAGTTCCCATGTAACAGCCTGCCCTGCCAAAGGCTAATGAGGCCCCTGGCCTATGTAATGTAACATTTATTTTAGCATTTATATAGCCTTTAATAAAACTATATTGTGGAAAATATGTCAGTTATAATGCGATATTGATAAATACAATAATAAAAAATATCATTTGACCTAGTCCAGACACCAACTTTGTCACTGCCTAACCAAAGATTAGGTAAATATGACCACAGACAGGTAATAGTCAGAAAGCAAGATAAAGAATTTCTGCGACATAGAAGAAGGGTATCCCACTAACTTGCTAACTCATTTTACAGCCCACAAAACAGTGATCTAAGAGGAAGTTATTAGGAAGGTTGATGCACGCTCTCAACTCAACAGCTATATGAAGGGATATAGTGCTGAATATTGTGCATGGTTTAAAGGGGTCAAGTTAAATAAAGTCAGGGTCAATCCACAGTTTTACTGTACATATATGCTGCAGCCTTTGAGGGATAGTAAAAGACCCCTCAGTGACACAGTTTCTTAGTGGCAGACTTTGTTGAGATATACCCCCTCAGTAAATCCCTCAAGTGCAAACCTCAGAGATAGACCCTAAATTTCAACACCCTACAGTACCGACCCCAGTGACAGCGTACCCCACAACTTTGGAACTTGTGAAAGGTCAGTGTGTGGTAGCGAAGGGATTATAATGGGCACTACACATAAAAAATGGTTGTACCCTAAATCAGTATAATTAAAGACCCAAACTTGAAAATTTTTTACTTTCCAAAAAAAGGGTACACAACTGCTTCATCAGGAACAGTGAGAAACACCTAGAATAACAAAATAATTCATTTATAATATAAATACATATACATATGTATATTCATTTAAATCCATTTAGGTACATTCTTAAAATTCAAAACATAATTTCTTATAAACACATAGGCACTTACATATCTACAGTGGTTTTACAGACAGCGAGGTGGTCCTTTCACGGAATGGTAAGTATGACAGGGCCGAGGATGTAACAGCAGAGTCACAGTTACATTTCTCCAAAAATAGACCAAATTCAATATTAATATATTTTGTTCCTCAACTCCATATCTTTAGCACACATAATTTATTTTCAAAACGAATGCGGGCGCATATTCATAATATTAATAATAAGAACCGCATGCCTTAAAAACCAATGACACAAAATCCAAATATCACATCTCCTACTAAAACAGTGCATTAATATTTCTTAGTCCATTACCAATGTGTTCCGTGAAATGCGTAGAACATGTTAACACCAAGAAGTAAGACTTATACAGTGAAAAGTGTTTTAGCTATTTTATTGATTGTTAAAAAAAGTGTATTTTATGGTCCTTAACAAAGTCTCAATATAGTCAGTCTTTATAAATGCCTGAAAAGTCCCAAGAAACTTTTGTGGTTTTCTTATTTTCTTTTTGTCTTTAGAATATGTCTCTAATTAAAGCAAATTAAAAAAAACTCTTCTTAGAACAAATTTAGTGCCAGAAAGGGTGGTGAAGTTTAACCCTCAGGTTTTTCTCCTATTCTTCCAGGGATGTTTACAATTAGGTTCCATGGTCTTCATCTGGAGGCTTTGTTCATTGGAGCAACTCTAGGGCCACATTTTAAATGTAATTGCTTTAATTTAATTTCCAGATTCTTAAGACTTCTAAATGTGCTCTTTTCTGTGTATGCTAACTCTTTGTACACCTAATTTGAATTGGACTAATTATATGTTAACCTGTACTCTCAGCTCTCAAATTTGATGCTACCTTGGACCTTGGATTGGATACTTGGCTCTTCAGTTATTTTCCAGTTGGATTTTGTATTTTAATTTATAATACTTATCTTTACTAGCATTGTTTGATAATTTCATTGCACTAATATATGTTTAGAAGAATATGGCTCCTATTGATCCTGAATGTTATGTACTCCTCTGCCCCTGATGTATGTCGTGTTTGCAAATGTTAGGATTGTTTTTTGTTCTTTGTTTTTGGCACCTATGCTATGTACTGGCTTGTAAACCCCTGTAAACTTCATTCCTTTTCTTTTGTTCTAACCCCCCAAAAAAATATTCTTCAATTTTTTCTGTTACTGATTTGCAGTTATTGCACAAGTATGTATGCAAACAGCAAGTTGAAGACAGCAAAAGAATTGCAAAAAATTAGATATTGAGTGCTTGCAAACTGTTGAAGACTGAATAATAGAAAAGGTGAAACCTAATTGATTTCTCTTTGGAATATGTAATTACTGTATACTTTTCATTGAAATACATCCAGGAAATACCAATGTGTTATATGGGTTTAAAATTACCGTTTTTTAGAGCCTGGACGAATGGAAACAAATTTAAGGAGGACTGAGAGAACAGATTAGTTACTTTGAAATAACATATAATATACTATATATATATGTTCAAGAATTGTATACAGTTTCACATTTGTAACCCAAAATGGACATACCCATATAACAAAAGGTACAATTTTTTACTTTACAAAAATTTGCAAAATGCTGCCTCCAGGACCATCCATCCTTGTGCCCGAGTGCTTCTGCCCCCCATCTAGCTGTATCCTGAATGGACTGTTTCCCTTATGTACATCATTGCACTGAGCGAAGGAACTGTAGTAATGCCGATTTTTATCACTGATAAATGGTTTAGAAAATAAAAGCTGAGATTATTAGATGCAAATATGAACCAACATAAGGGGTGTCACCTGCTTGTCAGTGAAGTGTAAAAAAAAGGTCTGTAAATGGTGAGATTGCTTAAACACAAATCCATATTGTTGGCAGTTTACTTGTGCATAGTTCAACTGTAACTGTAATTAATACAGCAAATTTGTATAGTTTACTGGACCTTTTTTTTTTTGGATTGGACTTTTCTCTTGAAGAGAGTAATAAATCTCAGAAAGAAAAAAATATATATTTTCCTAAATCAGTATTACAGTAGGTAGCAGTTACAGCCAAAGGGGAATAACCATTATGACATTTTCTACCTCATTAATTTGAAGGCAGTGATACCTTGTGACCTTTTCCCTGCAGCTAAATATTATTGGCAAAGGAGGCCTAGGCACTTAACGCCTGTCCTGTTCTTAGATTTACAGCAGAACAATTATTTCTTTCAGGTATTAACCAGCTTGATGGAAGAATAATTCTGAACAGCATCTCCCACATGAATAAAGTTTTACACTTTTATATAGTCAACTGTAGACTTTGTTTTTCAAACTAGACTGTGGGAGCTAAATCTTAAAGCATGTCTGTGACTTAAAGCTGTTGCATTCATTTTTATAGATTTACATTTTGCACAGTAAAATTTCACCATATTCACTAACTCTTCTATATAAATATATGTATAAAAAATAGTTTAACGTGATGATCAACAGCACTAACATATTTCTTGTGTATTAACTTATAAAGTGCAAGTGCTCTTATATTTTGCTGTTTTTAAAACACATATAAATGCTCCTACCATGTTTATATACATCTTCATGCATTTTTACATGCGTTTTAAAACTTGTAATGAGGCTTTACCAGAGTTCACTACATGAGCAGATCGGAGCAGTTTTTGGCTGTCACTTATCAATCAATACTCTACAACTGCAATTAAACTCCAGGGTTTTAAACCCTAACCACTGAATAAGTCCAACACAAAACACATCAGGGCTGAGACAATATCCCTCTACCCTCTTTTATGTGATACACTTGGCACTTAAACTTTGTGACAGCAATATTGTTATGGGAAAGTGTTTTGACTAGGGATGAGCGAGAATATTAAGTTCAACCGAAAATGTAAGTGAGAACGGCCTTCTGATTCACCGAGAAGTTGAGCTCTCGACGAACAGGAGGATTTCCAGGGCTGTATCATGCAGCCCTTGAAATGCTCTGCGATCCCCGTCACTAGCGGCTAATTAATTTGTATCTGTAACAAATGTATCATTTGTAAGAGATACTTACGGTATATTACAATGTCAAGAGGTTCTCCTTTGCAGGGCATCTTCTCAATGATTGCAGCTGTGGCTGCATTCATTGAGAAGCGTGTGCAATCCCCGGGGCACTAGATGTTAATTAACCTCTAGTGCTCGGGGATCTTCTCAATGAATGGGGCCGTGGCTGCATTAATTGAAAACATTGTGCGATCCCCAGGGCCCCAGAGGTTAAATAATCTCTAGTGCCCTGGGGATCACAAACAGGAGGATTCCCAGGGAATCCACCTGTTATAATTTCCTTGATCTTCAGATGGTTTCGTGGAACCATTGGAAGTTCGAGGAAATTTTTACGAGAATGCCAGAGGCATTTCCACTCATCCCTAATTTTGACACACTGCCAAGGACTGTAAAAATACTATTCACCCTTTATTTGTATTGTACATCTATCACCTGTATGTGAAAGTAAAATTGTAATGCTCATTTGCTCTAAGACACCAATATTAACTTTCTTTTGCAAGTGTATATTATTTGAATTGTTTAAATGGTTTATATGATTAACAATCTATTAATTCCCAATAATCCCTTCCTATCTCATTGACCCTGTATTGGTCAAATATATTTCCTGTCTATAGACCAATTGCTTTGGCAGGCTGACATCATAAAGCATTGTAAGACATAACATAAATGAAAAGTTTTGCATTTTCAGGAGAAAGTAAATATAACCCTCTAAATGTTTGTAATAAATAATGTGTGATTGGGACCTAGGCAGGATTCCAATATTTGCCCCTAACAGATAAACAAATATGTGGTTTTGTAAACTTTCACTGTAACAAAACCAATTGAACAAACTTTATCAGAATAAATATTTTTCTGAGAAAGTTGGTAATCTATATGAGAAAAACATGCTACAGGGTTGATGGTCAGTAGGAGGAAAAAATGTCATGGTGTATGGGGTTAGCAGGAGTAATTGATTAGTCAATACAGACAGAACCCCCTGGTGGCTGGTGATCAATAGGAGCAAGAACACTCCCACTCTCACACTTGTGTCATTTAGTAACAAATATGGGTTTAAAGAGCATTAGGGGCTCCAGATGGGTTTGGAGGGCTCTGCAGGGGGACAACTAGTTCCTTATAGGATTGGGGTTTTATATGTGGCTGAGTGGCTCTGCAGCAAGCTACGAGACATTGCTGAGGGTTTCGAGGTTCTGTAGGATTTAGGTAACAGTTAGTGAGAGGCTGGAATGAATTGTGAAATAATTTTAGAGAGGACTCTGGGAGCTGATGAGTATTGTGAGAAGATGCCATGCCAAGGCCATTGTGAGAACTGGTCTGGGCACAGTGGTAGGCTGGGGGTGCTCTCTGAGAGACTGTGAGGCCCTTATCTCTTGTTCTGTTGAGGTTTAAATCTCCTCCTTCCAAAACCTAAATAGTTTTACATAGCCTTTAAAAAAAGCCTTATTAAATGATTGATATGTTTTCAACAAGCCATACAAGTGCATTAAAATCAATTGAAAACAGATTCATCATGCTTACGGCCAACCTTATTCATCATATTCACCTCTACTTGCTTCTCTGATATTATTTTGCTATATTGGCATGGTTTTTCTTTATAATCATACTTTTACCACTCATAGATTGTATGCCTAATTTGCTTTCCATTGTGTTTCACCTAAACTATTTTAGTAAAATGTTTACTATAAAAAATATTTAGCATAGCTTAGGTCAGTCATGTAACTTTTCATTCATTCAACATTTGTATTTATTTTTTTACATAATCATTGTAAAATCTTATCAAAATTCTTTGATGTACTGCAGTAGACAGTAATGTATATGGGTGGATTATATAATTAGATGTAGAATGTTTATTTAACTTTTTGCCTCTGGCTTTTTGTTAGCCTAAGATCCTGCAAAGCTGTGGGAATTGCTGCAAAATTAAACACAAGCCAGTTATGTTCCCACCATCACCATAGCTGTTGGCCAAGTAAATTTTCTAATGATTCCATTAGTGCTATTTTTCTGATTTATTTGACTATAAATAATGTGAAGCAGGTTCACTTTTCTCTTTCATTTTCTTTGGCTAGTTAGCATACTCTGCTAGCTACAAACATGTATATACCTGAACAGTAAATTTTCTTTATAATAATACTTTTCAGGTATAAAGGTTTTAATCCTGTTGAAAATCACATTTTTAGGCATAGATCAGTCCCTAATTAAAGCGTTAAAAACACTGCCTGAGAACCACATTGGGGAGGTTCAGTCTGATTATTTGATGGAAACTGCCAACAGGAAAAACAGGGATTTTCTCTCATTTCCTGTTTTGTCTATGGGTACACAGACAGAAAATAAACTTGTCAGATGTTATACCCATTCCCCACCCTATAAAAACATTTGTGGAATTACATATTTTTGTATATATTGTAATTTCACATATTTATGTAAAAAAATAATCTAATTCAGGGTAAATAGTTTATTTTTGTTTAGATATACCTAAAGATAAAGATAAAAGCTGTCTGTGGAAAATATGATTGCTTTTTTACATATGCATGATTTACACCCATATTGCACAATTTATGAGCGGGAACTGTTTTTCTACTTGCAGTGCTAGGCAGTGATTGTGCTTTACTGCTCTGTCTCAAAATATACATCTGTTGGTCTGGAAGGCACTAAAACCAATGCATGCCCTATGTGGCTAATATCTCAAAATTGTGGATACAATACCTGCCCCCACTTACAGGGGCCTCTAGCAGGGAAGATGCTTTGGGGTCATGCCCGTGCCCTTTCGTCTCTTCCCCTTTCACTAGGTATTAAGAAGAATCCCCCAGTTTCTGCCCACCAAGGTGTAAATAGTGTTGATTCAAGATTAACTAATGTATACCCTATAGATCCTGTCATGTGGAGGGATTATGTGCAGTGTATGTCCACTAAAGAGGCCTTCTGCCTTAGTTCTGAAAGTTAGGAAAGCCTGCAGGGAAGAAATTAACATACTTCACATTGATTTTTGTGCCCTGGCTGATCAGTTGGAAACGGTGAGTACTGAAATTTAGGCAGCTAAGGGTATGAATACGTTACTTCAAGAGCATGTCTAATCACAAGCTGTGGTTCTGCCCCACTGGAATTTTAAACCATATTTAATTACCTGGCGGAGTTTGATCCAGCACACCAGACCACACCTTTGGCTGCTCTGTTGCCGGAGCCTATGTTTATGATAGCACATGCCTCAAGGTGTGCGGGTTGTTTTTTTTTTGTAAGGATGTGGGCTATGCCTTCACTGGGGTCCTCACCCACGCCACTTTTTGTCTGCCCTTGGGGTGTTTTCTTCCCAGAGTTGTCAGTTGGCATGGCGGAAAACTTCCTCAACCATGGTTAGATTTACATAAAGATTTTGTGTTCCTTGTCTTTGTCTCTTTTTCTTTTTCCTCTCTGTCTTTTTCCCTCCCTACTTCCTACTGTATATCTGGCACTTGGGGGGCCTGGCTTGTGGAACTGAACAAACAGGTAGGTACCAACCTCATGGTCTTAGCTATATATGGCTTGCCACATTTCACTATGCAATTTTTTTTTCTTATAAAGGGGTTAAATTCTAACACTAAAACCGTATGACCCTTCAGGAGCCTAAACGGCATGGGGCACATGGGATTTTCCTTCAGAAGACTCACCTGGATAGTATAGGCACTTTTAAAATGTGAGTCACCGATATTCCCTTGCTTTTATGGCCACCACTAAATGCACGAAGTCAGCTATAGTAGCTATACTTGTCAGGGCAGGTGTATCATTTGTCCCTCTTAAGTCGGTGATTCACCAGGATGGCAGATAAATTATAATAATAAACGCAGGTCTCACTTTTGCAATGTATATGTCCATAAATACCTCTCAGCTATTATTTCTGGATTCAGTCTTCAACCAGCTAGCCTCACTATCCTAGATCTTTGTTATTATGGCAGGCGACTTTATTCTTCTGCACACTCCGGCACAGGATAACCTTTCAGCGGATCCAACCTTCACTCTCCTTCTAAGGTCGGCTCTCGGCGCACTTTCATAAATAATTACATAGTCATGGTCTTTATGATTTTTAACAAGCTCAGCAGCCCAGGGAGAAATTATATACTTTCTACTCCATCCCTAACCAATTTCGTACTTGTTTAGATTATTTTTTCACCAACCTTCTTGTCCTTAGGGTTGTCACAGTGTCTGACCAAGGCACAATTTCTTGGTCAAATCATGCCTCTTTAAATTAAATGTAGGTGGCCTACCCACCCGTAAATGTCATTGGCGTTTAAATAATAATTGTTTGAAATATGAACCTATTTAATATGCCATTTAAACCAAGTTGGGGAGGTATTTTCTGAAAAAAAATGTACACAGTGGGCCTGATATAAGAATGCTTTCCAAGACGAAGATGCGCTTTAATCAGTGAACCTGGGTGTTTCAGCAAACCTGAAATGGATCTAGTCCAGGATTGAAAACATTTGCCAACAAATACCATATAACTTTTAGGACATCCACTCCAGGTTTGCTGGATCACCCAGCTTCACTTATGAAAGTGTACCTTCTCCAGCCTTGGAGAGCTTTATTAAATCAGGCCCAGACTCTCAGGTGTCTACATTGTGGGAAGCACACAAAGCTGTTATAAGAGGCCATTGTATCAAACAGTCCACCAGACTTAAGAGGGATGAATCGACCAAGAGAGTTCAACTAACATCCTCCCTCAAGGATTTAGAAAAGGCCATACAGGTTTCACCTTTGGTTTCATCTCTTCCTAAGATTGTAGAAATTAGGGGCAAACTTAGGGAACTAAACCTGGATCAAAATAAAAAAAGCCATGGTGTACTTGCACCATAGGTTTTATGATAAAGGTAATAAAGTGGACAACAAGTGGCCTTTAAACCTAGGGAGGAAGTGGCCTTGGCTGTCCCTCAGGCCATTTGAGATTGCATTGGCACCCTCCAGTGTGATTCGGCCCAGGTATTTGGGGAATATTACTCAGATTTGTACTCAATGGTTCATAAGTTGCAATTGGTTGGTGGACTGACTTTACAATCCCATATAGATATATACCTGGCACAGTGTTCCCTCCCACCTCTGGAGGATGAAATCATTGAGAAGCTTAACATTTCCATTACTCCTGAGGAGATAGAAGTAACTTTTAAATCTCTGCTTTCCATCAAGGCCCCTGCTCTGGATTGGCTCCCCCACCTCCACTCATTGTACAACAGTGTATTAGAGGGTGAACGGTTTTCAATCAAAATAGTTTTCACCCTATTGCTTTGCCAAACTTCGACTTTTTTTATGAGAATCCTGGCTACACATTTGGGGAGATATTTGCCTTAAGTATTGCACAAAGATCAGGTTGAATTTATTTCTCACCACCAGGCAGGAGAAAATACATGGAGAATGAAGGATATTATTGATGCACTGAGCAGAATAGAGCGATTGACATCCCCCCCCGCTTTTGCTTAGTCTCAATGGTAGCCTCAGTGTAGTCTTAACGCAGAAAAACTCCATGGTTGCAGTTAAAGCATACCTAAACTCAGAAATTTCAGGGGAGCGCAAAAGCCTTCCAGGATACCTTTGTCACGCATTCTGGGAGGCTCTTGGGTGCTACTTTTGTGCATGCCCGAGCATATCGGGCATGTGCAGATGAGCCTTTTCTCGCAAAGAAAAAAATTTGCCGATCTTATGCATGCCCATTTTTTTTTCCATCCTTTGTCATCCAATCTCACGCCTGGGTTGGGTGATGAAGGATGAAGAACAAGAAAGAAGAGGAGAAGATGGCGGGACAGATGCCAGGACGACGCAGGACCCGATTCAAGACACCCCCGGATAGATCCGACTGCCCTGCGGGAATAAACATAGGTGTATTTTTTTTTTACACACTTTTCAGTTTAGTTCCTCATTAAGTTTCCCCACTTCGCCTCCCTGCCTATTAAAATTTATAACGGCACTTTTCAACTTTTCTATTATTTGCATTATGTATAGAACCGTTAGGCCAGACTATTAAAAAGATAATACTAGGGTTCCCATACTTATGAAAACCTTTAAATTGCTTATGCTTCCCTCTCTTTATCTTTTAGATGGTTCTCTGTCCAGGTATAAGACTTATGCCAAAAAAACTGAAGCTCTGCCAATAAACCTTTATGCAGATTTGCTACAATGGCTACAGAATAAACTTCCTTACTGTTGGAAACAGGACAGCATTAAATATTTTGTTTCCAAAAAGCCTACTAACCCTCATTAGGTGCTTCTACAAAAATGGAACTCGCTTTGCCTCTTTTTTGGGTGTATTGGCCTTATTGAAATGTCTATTTAGTCTAAATTGTTATATATTTTTGAAACCCTGCCTTTGAACATTCCACATTCGGTGACTGGACATATGCAGGCTAAGGTAAGGAATTTTATTTGGTGATATAAACAACATTGTCCCCTCTTGTGTCTCCCTAAAGTGTAGCAAAGGCTTTGGGTGTCCCAGGCCACCTTAAGTACTTTCTTGCCTCCCATTTCTGACAATTAGCCTTCTGGGCACCCCCGAGAGCTTTCAATGGATTGCTTTGGTGCATCCTAACTCCATGGCATGGAGATCATCCCATCCTTATGCTGACTTCACCTTGCTAGCCTCTATGACCTTCACTAAATGTATCTGGACACTCTATAAGGATAAATATCATTGTATATCCTCTAAGAACCTGCGCACATCATTCTTTTATATTTCTAAAGGTGGAGGCCCCAGTCTGGTTGGACCCAGTGACTCATTTGCTGAATGTGCCCATATCGAGACTCTCTAAACATAAGAAGGCCCTTATTGCACACATCCTTGCGGCCACCAGAGGATAGGGCCACCATGGGGCCAACTGGTGTCATCGGGTTCTACCTGATAATGTCTATTTACCCTTTGTCTGGGTCTGGCTGCTAATTGAATATGAGGTAGATGCAGACAGCTACTACATCCTTTAGCCTTTACTAGGGGAACTCTTTTCACTCCCCACTTTTCTCTGTTATTCCTTTCCTTCCTCCTCATCCATACCTCCTTTACATACTCTTCTAAAATTCTCATCTCCAGGTACTGCTTGGTGGTGTATTTAACATTTATTATGGCCCTTTATGTGGGTTTTTGCATTATAGTTGTTTAATGGTACATTCTTAGACTACGTACACACGTGCAATAATTGTCGTTGGAAACGAATGATTGATGACCAGTCGGCCGATAATCTTTAACAAAAAAAGTGCACAACAACTGGCCAACGACGCAGACGAACGAGGAAAGTCACTGGAAACAAACGATTGTCCCGGGAGATCTGATTAGAAACGATTGTTTCCAATCTATTGTGTGTATGGTCGTCCAGTGATCATGGATGGTTCTGCAGTACACTTTCTCTAGTACACGTCACTACCTGCATCGTTCAAACAATCCTATTTAGTGTGTGTACGTTATTGGTGGATTATATTTGAACAATCGTATCCTTGCAGCATGTACAGAATCGTGCACTATACGATCCTTCAAAATATTGATGCATAATCAGTGCTCGGTCATGAATCATTTGTTTTGCAATGACAATTATTGCACGTGTGTACGTAGCCTTAGCAATTTGCAATTGGTTGGATTCTCATTCTTTATGATGTTGTGTAGATATAATTGATACTTTAGCCCCAGAGGGTGTATAATCTCTTTTTGCGGTTACCTTAATATGTATATGTTTGTTAATTCGCATGCTGTCTTGTTCCTAAGTTGAATTGGTATGTAAGTCGGAACTGGTAGAATATTTTAATAAATGTATTTAGCACAGATGTTTGTCCCAACATATTATTAGGCAGTGTGGTGTCAGTTACTGTATAAAATCCTCACTATGAGTTAGTCACAAACAAAGCAAAAAAATCAACTATCCAATCAAAAGAATCAACTGCATAGTTTGTTTTTAAACAAACATAGTCATGAAATAGTTACAGGATTACAGTTGCAGTTACCAAATGACTTCTTCTGCAAGTCATGCGAACAACCCCCCTCCCCCATCAAGCCTCCACCCTGCACACGAAACAGCAGCGAAGCCTGTTTGTATCTAGAAGTCGTCCGTATGTCGGATGTCCTTAACTCGGGGACTAACTGTACTCCCTCTAACATCTAAACTAAAAATATTTGCATCCAATTCAATAACAAGAATAAAGACAAGCAAGCATGAAAAAAAACATAAAAATATAAAAAAACAAAAACAAAATGATCACAAATTCATGGCCATCTGAATTTAAACTATTTGTTCCCTTTAGAGAAAAAAAACCCTCTAAATATTAAAATCCGCTTCAAAACCTGATATCTTTACACTCAGTGCTATAAGCAATGTTGCCTTTGACTTGTTAGAAATTAGCAAATCTTACATGAAGTTCAATAATTGGCCTTGGTTCAACAACTCTGAATTGTTGCATACTCCATTAGATATGCAATACTAAAAAACGGAAAGAAGGAGGAGTAATGTGGTTTCATGGTTTACACATAACAGATAAATACCGGGATGAAAATATTAATATATAAACAAGAAAACTAGAAAAGTAAGACTCTCTTTAGGACAGGTTTTTCATCAAGTTCAACCACTAGGAAAATAAACCTAGATCTGATCCCAGATTTAAAAGCCTATAAGACATAGTTGATCCAGAGGAAGGCAAAAAAAAAACCCTGGTACAATTTGCTCCAACGGGGGAAAAAAATTCTCATGATTCCATGAGGCATTTGGATGTTCCCTGGATCAAGTATCTGTTATGTTTATTTTAAAGCCTTAATACCCAGTTATATTCTGTGCTTCTAGAAAAGCATCCAGCCTTTTCTTAAAGCATTCTATAGTAGTTGCTGAAACTACTTCCCTAGGGAAGCCTAGCCTATTCCACATATACAAAGACCTTACAGTGAAGAATCCCTTCCTTATCCAGAGCTTAAACTTCTTTTCCTCCAGACGCAAAGAGTGCCCTCTTGTTCTTTGTAATGATCTCCAAGTGAATAATGGGGAAGAGAGTTCTCTATATGGACCGTTTATATATTTATACCTGGTGATCATATCCCCCCTTAAACGTCTCTTCTTAAGGGAGAATAGATTCAGTTCAGCTAATCTCTCCTCATAGCTGAGCTCCTCAATTCCTTTTATTAATTTAGTTGTCCTTCTCTGCACTCTCTCCAATTCCACAATGTCCTTTTTGTGAACTGGTGCCCAAAACTGGACTTCATATTCCAGATGTGATCTGACCAATGCTTTGTACAGAGGCATGATTATGTCTCCATCTCTGCAGTCTATTCCTCTTTTAATACAAGAATGTATGTTTAATTCTTTCATTGTTGTGTATAGTGATGACATTAAGTGCTAAATATATCATTTTATATTTGAAATAGCCCTGCTCTAGCCTCTACTTTAAATGTCAAATGTACATATGTTTATTGCTGGCAATTGTTGCAAAACCTTTGTTTGTAGTGTTGTCAAAACTTTTTTTCCAATTGGGCATACATTATAGATTTCTGCATTTGAATTAAAGTAAAGCACTTAGAAGTGCCCAAATATAATGTAATAATTGTGTTGTTAACATGTTACAACAAATTGTACATTTTTGTCATATTGCTGCCACAAGCCCATGGAGGCAAAGGTTTAGTTTCTTTAAATGATTGTGCATTAGTTTAAAAAAATACAGGCAAACTATGCCCTTTCTCACTACACACTAATGAAAATTGGAAAAACTGTCACGTGTGTTGGCTGGCAGACTTTTTAAATGCAATTTATGTTTTGCTATAATGCAGCACACCAGCATGGCAAATTCTAATAGATCAGTAGGATAACACTATATACCTGCTCAAAAAAGGTGTTTCCTTTAAAAATCCCAAATTAGAGAAAGTAGCCATAAAAAGGGCTTCATGTGCCTCTGGATACCAGGATACTAAATACAGTAAACAAGGGTAAACTTTGCCAGGTAACTTCACCTGTCAGCTACTAAGAATCAGGAGACATGCCATACTAAATTTACATTTATTATTGTAAACTTTAAGCGAAAGCAAACCTGAACAATTTTAGTAATCTCAAAACTGATGTTTCACAGACAGGTAAATACTATTAGTCCTAGTCACTTACTGGTTTGTTTTACCTATAATTAAACCCCACAGTTTATCACCCAATGGTTATGTAAGCTAATGGCTATGGCTAAACAAGGCAACATTGCAATAGCTTTCCCCAATATAAATGTTTAGTTATTTATAGTGTTTGTATATGGCCAAAAAAAGTCACTATATCTGGTACAATGAAGGCAGGGGATCATTAGCCACTACAAAACTACACAGGAGTTGTAGTGGTTCGAGATTAATCCATATATTGGTCTCAAGCAAAATAAAACAGTTTTACTTCAGCAGGATTTCAAACCACAACACAAAAAAAACTTGCTTGACCTTTTAGTCCAATTATCAGGAACATAGCCTGAGCAACTGGTCCAGCAGAGCACCTTGTTACCAAAGGTATCAAGGGGAGCACAGGTATTTCTCCAGACAACCAGGAGCTGCCCAGTGCTGCTGATTGTTGATTTGCCACTCATTTCAAAACTGGGACGAAACCTACCTTACATTACTTTACTGCTTTACACATGTCTGTTCGGACACAGATGAAACTTGGTATGTACTGCAGTGGGTTAGGTGGGCCTATCAAAATCCTTTCTGCCTATTCCAGAGTCTGGAGTGTGTTAGAAAAGAAACAAAACTGTAAGCATTGGTTGGCAAAATTTGCTGGATTCTTTATGTATTACCCCATTGTCTTTTTTTGGATAACATAAAGTAGGGGGGAATGTACATGGACCCACCCCTGGAGGCCTCTGCCTCAACATTAAGAAAGTGGAGGCAAGTCCAAACCATGAAACCCAAAAAATGGTATCAACATTCTGATGCAACCTCCCAGGCAGCTTAAAAGAGCATTAGGTCACCCTACTATTTGAGCCTTTTTCTGCTTCATCCATGTAAGAGGATCAGACAACAGTCTGCAATTAATAGCAAAGGTGGCTTCTGCCTCTGTGAGCTTTAGCCTAAGAAAGACCACAGGTTGTTTCTCACCATCAATGTCCTGGGATATAACAGCTCCCAACCCCTCATCAAAGGCATCTATTTGAACCACAAATTCTTTTGAGAAGCCAGGAGATACCAAGATGGGATACTGGCCAACATGAACTCCTGGAAGACCTTCTCAGCATCCAAATTCATTTCTATTATAACTTGGTCAGGTCAGTCAAAGGGAGGCAGAGTTGGAAACAAATCTTTGATAGTATTCTACTATGCCTAGAAATGTTCATACCTGTTTTTTGGATAGCCTCTATTTTGCTAAGCACACTTTCTACAAGGTACCCAAGGTACATTGCCTCCTCCATTCATATCACACACTTTTCTGGATTTACAGTGAACCCGCCTTTCTTTAGTGAGTCCAGCATTGTCTGAACTTTAAGCAGTCCATACTCCCTGTCTGTACTAAAAATGATAATGTCATCTAGATAACACTGAGTGGTATCTGTGGTGGGCATCTAATGCTAAGGCAGAGGAAGACATGTGAAGCCAGAATATATAGGACTTTTAATAACAAGCCCCAGGCATAGCATGGTAGCAGCAAGCTTCCCCTGTTGGTTGCCAATGGAACTACATACAAGGTGTGCTAAACCAGTGCCACCAGCAGGCGACATAGAAAATTGCAGGTTTCCTTAAAGCTGCAGGTCAAGTGGTGGGTAGCACAGATACAGATCCATCACAAACTATTCTATCATCTCGGGCCCGGACAGAACCGGGACTTCAACCATTTAGTGAGCAGGTGGATAAGATTATTCATCGGAAAGGTGGGTGGTAAGTTATTTGGTAAGACCATCTGTGTACCTTCAGCTCCAACTGCTGTGGTGACCCCTAAATGGGCTAGTATTTCCACCTTTAGTTCTTGGCATAACTCAAAGGTTAAATCTAGCATGCTTTCTGGGGATCCTTGGACTCAGCAGAGCTGCTGGTCCAGCCATCTTGTCTCACCCCTTTTGTACCACTATCTTTTCAAAGATACAAGTTGGGGATCTGTGGGCAAGCTCCTATAGCAGAAAGCTAACCAGGAGGGCACAACCACACTCCAAAACGAAAAACACCCTACGCTCTCTGCTACAGACAAACCTGCCTGGTCGCTGTAAAAATCCTGTATCTGGCCAGTAACCCCCCCCCCCATTTTGGACACTTTCTGCAGTACATACCCTGTTTTCTTTCTTTTTTTTTTTTTTTTTGAGGACCACGGAAAAAAGCATTCATGTGTCCTGTACAGTGACTTGATCTCTAGTCATTTGGTCTCAATTCAACCTTTGCTTTTTTTGCACCTTCCCAATAAAAACTGTTGCATAGTTTACTCTAAAACATTCAGTAGTACTTTAAAGTTTGAGAACCCCTTAAAATTTTTGATATTTTCATATTATTGTGAACTAAAACAAAATCAGATTTTTAAATAAGTCCTAAAAGTAGAAGAAGAAAACCTAGTGAAACAAATGAAACAAAAATGATTATATTTATTAACATGATATTTAATAATGATGAGATAACCCTGCCTTACACTGAATAGCATATAGGACAGCCAGCTGATTACAGGGGTGGGACAAAACAAAGTGGATTTGAATCCTGATACTAATGCTAATACTACAGATTTACCAGTGCATAGGAAAAAAAAAACTTATACCATATATCAGGCAGAAGAAGGCTTTGTGAAGATTGCCAAAAAAGGTAATGCTGGTGTTCAACTTTAACTCCAGGAAAACAGCTTAATACGCTGTTGATATTCATATTTGGGAACAGTTTAACTTGCCAACAGATTTGCATTACCATCTTTCTAGTCCTGAGACTTCAGACTACTAGAAAGTACAAATGAGCGGAAACATGAATTTTATCTTTTGCAATAGTGAAGTGAGAAATTGTATGTTTCATATGTCCTATATACAGTATGTGTGAATTTCTTCTAGTTGCATCATTGTTTTATAAGCCAAACTAAAAGGTTTGTTGATTTCCTTTCATGTTTGCCCTGTTGTTCAATATATATTTATAACAATGATGAGGATATAAGACTGCTCATTTGGGAATAGGAACTGGTATAAATAGTTCAATGTACTCTTTAAAGTGTTAGAATAGGTCACATAGCACATTGTAAATTAAGTATAATAAGTAAACACAATCCCATTCAGGAAAAAATGCCTGGAAAAAAACTGTGTTGATTACAAAAATGGTACCGGTAATCAACTCTGTGTGCAGCTAGTTATTTTAATACACTTGTTATTTTAAGCGGCTTATGAATTTGATATGGCTAAATTCCTACACTTATAGCTTGCTGCAATAAGCAGCTTACACAGACAATTTTAACTTCACTAACACTCAGTCAGGTCTGCAAAAGGCTGCTTGTAAAATCAGTTTTTGAACCACTGAACATAATGTCAATATTTTATTAGTGCACTACTTGCATCATTAACATCTGTCTTACAGGAAGCCATTAAATGAACTGTTTACTTCTAGTGTGTGGGATTCTGCTTTAATGGCTTCATATAAAACAAAACACAAAAAGAGAAAGCGACAGGGAAGAGAGTAACTAACGTATTTTTCTGCTACTGAAAATTTCAGCACATGATGGGTTAATCCTTTTCCACCCCCACTCTCAGGGCCTAACTAGATAAATTCAAGACAATCCATATGCCAAATGTTCCTTCTTTTTTGCTCCTGTGTACCCTCAGCACTGATGTAGCCACCTACCTAGCTAGAGTAATTCTCTGGCTGTTCACCGTCCAATCTGTATGGTTGCCCACTGCTGGTCCCTTGGGGCATGGTATAGTGCTTGATAAATTTAAGCAACAAATCTTCACACACACATTACATCTGTAGTTCAGAGATATGGTAAACTTTTTATTGTTTCTATCAAAATGTGAATTCTGGAATCCCCCAAATGGGTATGCTGGTGAGACACTTCAATAAAAGCAGCACCTGGTGTCCTGGATCTTGAAAGACAAAGCTGGATGCACCGAGGTTGCTACGTGGTAAACCCACATGAAAGCTAGGAAAACTTTGACCAATATCATTTATATTCAAGTTTTGCAATTTCCTTAGGGGTTCCATGTTGTAAAAGCTAGCACTCTGACTATGAATCCAGCGGAGTTTGAAACTCTGTCGGCACCTTCTTTTGGATTTACGATCCCTTTGTAGTTCCTGGATCAAGCTGTGTGTTACCTATCAAGCTGTGAGATCCAGCAGTTGCTAATAATGTCTCTTGTTATCCATAGGGTCATCATGGTTGCCTAATACAATAGGCTTAGCCAAGCATATTTGGAGCAGTGTTTCCAAAAACGCAACTGGAAATCCTTTAGGTGTAGGACTTGGGTTGGTGTTCAGTTCCTTATGGCAATTGCACAGTATTTATCCCCCAGGAAGCTAGATCACTGGAAGAGGATCTACCTTGTGCTTGATTTTGCTCCACACATTCAGACCTGGGTCAAGGTCTCACTAGGCTTGCTATCACTGAAGGCAGCCCTTTTCTTGGCTGTCATTGTGACCAGAAAAGTTTTGGAAATTATCTTGGGTGCCTAAAGCTTTTCTACCGCTTTTATTTCCAGAGGGGGCAGGTATAGTGCTTGGACTTAGAATGTTCTACTAACCTTTTGTCTAATCTGGAGACTGTGCTCCCCAATTTCTTCCAATACATGGTGATATGACCAGCAAACTTTACATCAGCAGTACTCTCCAAGAATACCTGAATACCTTCTGACATGCTGACATGGATCAGTCAGGTAAAAGGAAAATGTATTACTTACCATAATTTTCCTTTCCTGATAAGGTCCAGCATATATACCGACCCTTGGAGCTTATCAGGAAAGGAAAATATGGTAATACATTTTCCTTTATTTGAATCTGTTTTTGTATGATGTGTCTGTTACATTATATATCCTGTCCTAAACATACCATGCATAAACTTACTAGTGACACTCTATTACAATATACTTTAAAATGTTTGTTTTCTTTTTTTAATGCAACACTTTGAAGCTTTTGTGGTTGTATATCTTTATTGACCTTTTATTGTTGTGATATCACTCTTTGTCTATTTCTAAAAGGTAAAAGACCATAAAATAGCATACCTGGTATAAAGGTTGGTAGATGTGTGCATGTTCTTTATCACTGGGCAGATACTCAAAAACCACTAGCATAGTATTGATGAACAATGGCTCCTCCATACTTCTGGTGTTTCAGGAATCAAGAGGGGTTGTAAAATATGGGGTCGAAGTGCAACAAGCCAGGACCCCATAGGAAGCAGGTATGTCGTTACCCTCATCCCCAGTTCTCTAGTTTATTTCAAACTAACCATACTGCATGAACAGAAAGAGTGGAAAACAAACCAAGCTAGTGTTTTACATGCACTGTGAGAAGGACGGGGATAGGTTAAAGACCTTTGTCAAGGTGTGATGGTTTAAAATGTTTGAACTAAAGTCAACAATTTCCATGGGGTGTACATGTTTTCATCACTTAAAATTTTACATATGCCTTCATCTTCCTTCAACAAGTTTAAAAGAACATTCTTCCACAAACCTAATAAAATAAATGGGCATATGATTACATTTGTTTTATTACATACGTATCAATTATACCAATCAGAAAAGGATAACCTTTAAAATGTCTTTTGGGGAATTTCAGACAGGTGTTCATGCCAGATTTAGCTTATTCCATTTGAGTTAATTGCTCCTCAAGCACATTCTAACATGTTCGAATATAAAATGTTTGAAAAGGAAAGGCTGCATTTCACACTGCATTCCTGCAACAACCCAAACTCGTTTCAATAAGACCTTTTTAAATACAAATTCAAATCAATGAGAACCTGCTGACCTGCGTTTGACATGTATTTCATGCATGTCAAGCACAAAAAAAAAATGTTTATATACACCAGTCCATATAGTTACTATACATATTTATATAATTAGTCTTGTTTAATTACTTGTTAAGAATGTCAACGATATCCCAGACATAGTAGAAGTGCAGACAAGAAGCAGAGAAATAATATTATTGCTACCTTCAAAGTAGTATGATACTGATACTTTCTTTAAAAGAAGCATGTATTTTGCTCCATAGGTTCATTTTTATTTCCATTTTGTGCACCATTACAAAAAAAAAAAATGACGCACAGAAACAAGACCAGGATAGAAGTAGGATGGGATATGATAATTTTATGCTGTGCAATTAAACAGCCATTTAGATAATGCAGATGAAACTATACCAGTATATGCCAAGCCAAAACCTTTCTTTTTTGTTTTGTATAGAGCCAGGAAGGATTAAAACTTCTTTCAGGTTTTTATTTAGGGCTTTATTTGCAGGCAATAGTTTTAACCAGTGAGCTAAAACCCGATGGTTTATCTCCTCATACACCCCAAGAAAAATAAAGAAAGCCAATTCTAATTCCTGTCTCTGTTGCTGTTTTCTCTCATAGTTTCCCTTATTTTCTTCCATTTAAAACAGGGCTGGAAGTAAGATTATAATTCATAAACTAGGGTCTATAAGGTGGGAAAAACCTGGCAGGTGTAAAACTCCTTTTCTCTTTGTATTCAAAACTTCAAAAATAAAAAAAAATGGCTGAACATCACACTTTATTTTAATTAAGTCTTCTTAAATTAATTTCTTTGTTTCTTAAAAGAACAAAGTAAAAAGTTTACTTGGAAAAAAAAACACAGAATGCTGTTGAATAGATATACTGAATTATTTTTATTGTCATTCAAACCATCTAATTAGTTTTAGTCGATAACAAACTGATTTGCCAGTTCGATAGAAATTGCATCTTTTAAACAAATGTTTGGCAGAAATTAATGGATTGTTTCTAATTTATTTATGTAACTTGGTAGCTGAGACAACAATGGTCAGGCCATTTTATTTGCCCACACGGAAACTTGTTTAGGATCGAAATACGGGACTGAACTTATATTCATAATTTTATATATATATATATATATATATATATATATATTTCAAGGCGTCTATTTATAAATTTTTCGCCAGTCATTTCATTCATTTCAGTGAATATTAAGCTGGTTCTTCTTGGCAGTTACAGCATTTACTGCTGTGGCTCCATTGTTCTTTTAATATTTGGCCACTAGATGGCAAAACGAACTTTAGTTTTAATATGAATTAAAGAGAGCACTGCATGAGGATTCAAATTGCTGTGAACAATCCCATAGCCAAAATATTGGGTGAAACATTTACAAATACAGTACCAAGTGATAAAATCTTGAAATATAATACCTCAACCCCAAAGCATAATTTTTCTGGGGTTTAGAAGAGTTATTTTTGGTCCTTATATGGTCTCAAATACATACATAAAATTACATAAAAAACAACACAACCATTAACCCCCTCCTCCATTTCTCAGTGAAAGATTTGCTAGGCTTCACAATGGCATCTAGTAGCTCCTTTCAAGTTTTGCCCGGTGAATGGATTTTGCTGATTATCAATAAAACCATTTTTGTAAGATGACAACAGTACATATTTTATTTACGTATTTTATTGTTATATGTTAGAAAGTGTGCAATATACAAAAAAATTAAAGAAACAAAAATAGTTAGGACACTATTACTTTTGGTATTGGAGGTAGAAAAAACAGCAGGATCAGCATTGCTAGAGAGATAAATGTGACATCTCATTTCTGTTTCCATCAACACACAGTAGCTAAAACCATATGAATGACCAATGTATAGTGTGATTTACTACAGCTTAATCCATATACTTATTTTATGTTTCTTCTTTTATCAGGTTGAGATATGCACTTGTTTTATTCATAAAACATAACAACTGTGGCTATCAAAACATGTATTAAATTATGGAAAAAAAATAAAAACAAAATTTTTATTATTGTTCTGTGAACACAATATAAAGCCACAATTAACATTGCAAACTCAGATTTAAAAAAATCATCTTTCTGTTACCAAAGACAATCACGAATACATTATTTACACAAAAAAAACTTGTATGATGTTATAAAGATTTTCTTCTGGTTTATTTAGGAGGATAGCGAGCGAAGGGAGCTTCTTCATTAATGCCATTCTATATGAAACAAACATATGGAATATGAAAGCATGCAAATGATATATTGTTACATAAATAACACATGTGTTGTAGCAGTGGATTTGGTGTTGGTATCTGTGCAGAATGGGCTGTACTTGGCAGATAGAATCCCTTACCATAAGTATGTATATGTACAATCAGGAGAGTTGATGTGGGGGTTACATTTAGTATTACTACTTGAGTTACCGGGGGTTTAGGAATACTGGAAGGGTTGGAGTTAAGGTCTAGTGTCAGTTATACAGGAATGGTTATTCGGAGAAACCCTAGGGTGGACCATTAATTACTACACTGCAATCTCAGCATAGAAATCTATCAGCATCAACTACCAGTCACCAAGTTAATGTAATAAAAGTATGCATTTGTTTTTTAAAAAAAAACAAAAGAATGTAATAACCAAAAATATAAAGAACCAGAAGCTATCTGAACTTTGAGCTGCTTTACATGCGACTGTGCATTGTTTTATGGTCAATAGGTAAAGCACACTTCTGAGAAAGGAATATACCATTACTAGTCTAGACTAGTCCCAGCCTATAATTATAAATCCTATAGTTAATAATATTGAGTAATCAAATAGATTTTTGAAAGGATATACACATAAGAAATACAGGCACAGCCACTTCTCTTACTTTGGCTTTCCAAAACCCAGCCTATGAATAATATTCCTATAACCAATAGATTTATTAAAGGATAATTGTCATAGGAGACAAATGGAGGCTGCCGCTGGTGATCAGGATACCATTACGACCATGTGGCTTTATCAATTTATGAATCACAAGCATAGAACAGTAACCTACAGCTGGTAAATTCAGAACTGTGGATTGTATTATTTTATTTATTCTTGGTTGTGCTTTCTGTCCCATCAATTCTTGCACACAAGCCAGGCAACTATTTGTGTTCTCGTGAATGCCAACAGGAAACTTGCTGGCAGAAGAAAATATTGGGGCAAAATTGAATACTTATCAGTATGTTGGGGAGATGACACAACTTTAGGCTTACAAAGAAAGTGTTTTCATATAATATGGCTGGGCAGTTTGACAGAGGACTGGAATTCAAAAAAGTGGTAGGACAAAATTTGAAAACCTTTAGGCCTAAATTGCCCTGAAGAGCAGTGAAATGACCCCAAGCTTTTTGCACTCAAGCAGCTACCTAAAAATATAATCAGATACATATGTGTTCTATGCACCTCTATGCAGCTTTAGTTGGCCAACAAATATACTTTGTTTACAGAATGCTGTATGAGATTAGCTAGCTATTTAAAATGTAAGATTTAACAATACACACTACAATACACACTATTATTGTGATCAATGACCCCCATGCAGACAGAGGCATGGCCAATAAAAGTTGCAAACCCAGAAGAAAAATCATGTAGGTAGCAGTACTGGTGGTTGGGTGAGTATAGTTCCATTTTAGATTTGCCTATAATCAATTATTGGCCTTAATAGTAAAAGCTTGTGTTCTTACCATAGGAACCTCATCCAGTTTTTCAAATCCTTGCCCTGATTTCCGGCAGACCTTCACAGCGGCCACCACAATAACGATGCAAAGGGCCGAAATAAATATACAAAGTACAGCAATTAGGCCAGGATTATCTGATAGGCCTTTGTATGATGGACTGCCTGTAATTATAAGAAAGAACTTTACTTCCATATATTTTTTTAAAGGGATACAGAACTAACAAATAGCATACACATTTGATTTTTTAAAAGCATACCTCCTGGAGAAGTTGTCCCTAAGAGAAAAAAAAAAGTTTTAGTAAATTTCTATTTGATTTGCACTACATTACTGCCACCTAGTGCCAGCAACAACACACTACAATCTGGAAAAGCTGCATCTAAAAGAGCCAAAGCAGAAACCTGGGGGGAGAGATTGGTTTTCAAAGTTATACACCTCATTGGTTTTATATGTTCTAATTAGAAAGTTTCCCCAAAAATCTTAGATAATTAGATTGCCACATTCCTAATTAGGGTTTATATTAGGAAGCAAAAGAGCAAGTGGTGGCCAACCTTCATATGGCTGGATGTATCGTTAAAATTCCCAAATTTTACAGTCACAAAAACAGTATGATGAAAAGTGTATCCAAGGTTTCACATAGTATATGTATGGGCGATTTATGAACCCAAGACATTTGGCAAGTGGAATCCTGTTTCCTCAAGGGAGAATCAGTCACTGAGATATTTGCATACAGGTGATTCTGATTTCCAAACAATAAATCCATCTTTCTGAATATAAATGACATATATGAATATATAGCACTGCTGACCACTTACCATTTACTGTGCTATTTTCTGGATGAAGGGTGCTGAAGAAGGATGGTTCCCCAGTGGTAGCATTAGTTGTATGTGTAGGACCTATGAAATATTCATTCACATGTTAGAAGGCACCCAATCTGTCTATCTGCATACAAAAGTTGTATGGCTGCTTAGAAAGCTTAAGATATTTAAAAAAAAAGCATTTTGACATTCTTACATTTAACAATGTTGACAAAGTTAAAGTGGAACTTCCTCTAAAATGGATGGTCTGCTCACACTCCACTGTCACCTAATAAAACGAATGTCTCCTAAGGTGGGCATACGCTAGTTGATTGATGGACAACCAAGTAAACTATCAATATCTCCCCGATTCTGTAAATCCAAAGCACGGACTTTGTCTCCCCCAACCCCCCCACCACCCCACTTTGACAGCCCATGTGGAGCACTTCCTAACAACCAGTATCCAAGAGGAGTGTGGAGGGGGAAGTGTGGGGATTCCATTAACAATAGCCACATAAAGGTACCTGATGTGTTCTGCACATACAGGCTGCCCCCATAGGATCTCTTCTATCAAGGGAGAGGTCATATGGAGACAGATATAAAACCCTATGGACTTAGTTGGTCCAGAGGAAGGCAAAAAAAAAACCCTGGTACAATTTGCTCCAACAGGGGAAAAAAAAATCTTACTGCTTCCAGGGAACAATGGATGTTCCCCAGATCAACAACCTGTTATCTTTACTTCAACACTTTAATACCCAGTTATATTCTGTGCTTCTAGAAAAGCATCCAGCTTTTTCTTAAAACAATTTATAGTAGTTGCTTAAACTACTTCCTGAGGGAGCTGATTCCACATTTTCACAGATCGTACAGTGAAGAATCCCTTCCTTAACCGGAGCTTAAACTTCTTTTTCTGCAGATGCAAACAGTGCCCTCTTGTTCTTTGTAATGATCCTAAAGTGAATAGTTGGGAAGAGAATTCTCTGTATGGACCATTAATATATTTATACAGGGTGATCATTTCCCCCCTTTAAACATCTCTTCTCAAGGGAGAATAGATTCAGCTCAGCTAATCTCTCCTCATTCCTTTAATTAGTTTAGTTGCCCTTCTCTACACTCTCTCCAAAAGCAGGCCTGAAGCAAAAAAAAGAAAAAAAAAAATGGGCGAAAGGCCTCATGACAGGGGGGGCATAGACAAGCAAAGCATGGTTGGGGGTTAAAAGTTCAAGTAAGGAGGTGAAGGAGAGGATACGGCTGGAAGGCGCCTCATGGCAGGGGGGGCACGTGGAGGAAGGTTGGTAAGGGGTCAGAAGTTTAAAAAAAAAAAAAAAAAAGAGGTGTGTGGAGAGATGAAAATGCGGGAAGGTTGGATGATTGTATTGGTGGGGTGAGAAAAGGGGAGGTGAAGATGGGGGGTTTATAAGATGGCTTTTGGGGATGGGGGGCAGCACTGTTTAAAAATTTTCCTGGACTGCGTTATGGCTGGTGTAGAGGCACTGATGGAGAAGATGCGGAGGGCAGCTGAATCTCGTGGGACTGCTTGGTTGGAGAATCAGCTGGCTGCTGTGCTGCAGGGGGTTGAAGGGGGGGACACCGTAAACCCCCCTCTTTCCAGACCCGCTCGGCGGTCTAGGCCGCCGGAGCGGTTAAGTCCTAGCAAGACCCCGGGGGTCCAACGCTGCCGTAGGAGCCCCGCACGGGACCCTCCGGCTCCTCCGGTCAAGAAGCGATCCACGGAGCCCAGGAGTGAAGCCGGGAGGAATCCTCGTCTCAGGCGGGACCCCTCCTCAGAACACCGGCGGGGAGAAGATCAGCGCGGCCCGTTGCTTCGGCGCAGCAATCGGGTATTGGCACCGGGCCCGGAGGCGGAGCTACTTACCCCAAGCATGGAGGATCGGAGGGACGTCGGTGGAAGTCCGAGCGCGGGGTCCGGCCACGTGATGGATGCTGTCGGGGCCCCTGCCCGGGAAGAGGTTCTTGCGGTGGTGGCATCTGGGCGGAGGTCGAGGCGTGGATCCCTCGCGAGGGACGCCGGCCTGTGTGCTGGTGGGCGGCGTCCCTGACCGGATGTACTTCGAACAACCCGGGGCGGAGCTTCCGGGTCAGCAGAGGCGACCGGAAATGACAGCATAAGACGGCGCCCGGAAGTGGGCGAAGATGGAGGACGGAGTCCAACCGAAGGGGCCTTATCGGAGGGGGAGATTCCGGATCTGGAGTAAGAATCGGCAGCGAGGGGCAGTGACGGTACTGCGGCGGCGGGCTGGGACACCGCCCGGCGGCCCTGTGAGTACCTTGGGGTTTGGGATACTCGGGGGGTGGGGGGGGGGATTGCAAGATTTAATTGCTGATGTTGTGTTGGAAAAGGGGGTGGACAAAAGCATGGGGTCACAAAGGGGTGTGGCTAGTCATTGTTTGGAGCAAGGTCTAGGGATTGGAGTAAGGGGGGGTGATTTGTTGCGTGGTTTGAGAGATTTATTGGTAAAATTCAGTTCACTGCCTGGTGGTGGGGCTGCTGGGGTTGATATTAATGAGAGGGGGGATGGTCCTGGTGTCATTTCCTGCGGGGCAAGGGGTCCAGAGGAAGGGGCGCGGAGATGCAGTGGGGTGTCTACGGAGGGGGCTGTTGTGGCAAGGGGGATTTGGATTCAGTGCCGGGGGGGGGCTGCTGGTAGTAGTGGTAAGGAGGGTAGCGGGGAGGGGGTCTCTGCTAGTGTGGCTGATGGTGCAAAGGGTGAAGTATATGTTTGTTTTGAGGGCCCTCTGGGTGCGCACTTAGCACAGGACACTAAAGAAAAAATTTGGAAAGGGGAGTATGTTGAGATATTTTCTTTGTTACCTGTTGAGCGTTTTGGTGGGCGGGACTTGAAGGCTGGTGAGGGCAAGCGGGCTTCTGATGAGAAGGGGTTGTGGCGTGTGATTCCAAGGACTTTCCAGAATTGGTTGCAGGCATTTGCAATATTAGCTAGCATTGTGCGAGAGCGAGCGCCTGAGAATTGTTCTGCGCTTTTTTGTTATTTGGATGCCATCAGTGAAGCTTATAGGGTTTATGGAGGGATTGCATGGCTTAGGTATGATGAGCAATTCCGCCAGCGGAAGTCGATGAGGCCGGGCATGCGCTGTGATCACAAAGACATCAGTCTTTGGATGCGGCTCATGACGTCGGCAAGGATGTCCCACTTGCCTTTTCTTGGAAGCGCCGGGGGTTCAGGAATGGCAGGACCCCTGGCAGGTAAGAAGAAGGGTTTGTGCTGGCTGTTCAACGAGGGCACCTGTAAGTTCGGCGCCACTTGTCGATTTAAGCATGAGTGTTCCAGCTGTGGGGGGGGACACTCAGGAGCCCGGTGTTTGGCTAAGGGGCGAGGGCGTCCCAATGACTTTAAGGGAAAAAGTGATGAGCCCGGTGAGGGTGGTACCCTGATCAACGGGCAGCGAGGATTCTGACGGGGGGCTTTACAGATGGGTTCAGGATCCCTTGTACGCTGGTGAGTATTCACAGGGTAAGAAGGAATCTGCGTTCAGCGTTATTGAATCCGGGGATTGTTTCTGCTAAATTGCAAAAAGAAGTTGCTTTGGGTCGCATGGCGGGGCCTTTTGCGGCACCGCCATTTGACAATTTCGTTGTTTCCCCTCTGGGTGTGGTTCCTAAGCGGGAACCGAATCAATTTCGTATGATACACCACTTATCCTACCCCAAGGGGGAATCTGTTAATGATGGCATTGCGCCTGAGCTGTGCAAGGTGGTGTATACTTCCTTTGATGCTGCCGTGTCGTTGGTGCGGAAGGCCGGACAGGGTTGTTTAATGGCTAAAGCTGACATTGAGTCAGCTTTCCTTTTGTTGCCAGTTCATCCTGACAGTTTTTGGTTGCTGGGTTGTTTTTGGGAAGGGGGTTTTTACGTGGACAAGTGTTTGCCAATGGGTTGTTCTATTTCTTGCTCGCTGTTTGAGATGTTTAGCTCATTTGTTGAATGGGTGGTGAAAGAGGTGGCAGGTGCTAAGTCCATAATTCACTATTTAGATGATTTCTTTTGTGTTGGCCCGAGAGGTTCTTTAGTTTGTGCCAATTTGTTGGGTACTTTAAAACATGTGGCTGGGGATTTTGGCATTCCCTTGGCTGAGGACAAAACACTGGGCCCAATAACGGAGTTGTCATTGTTGGGGATCATTTTGGATTCAGTGCGGATGGAGTGCAGGCTCCCAGCTGACAAGTTGGAGGCATTAAAGGTGGAAGTGCAGAGGGCATGTTGTGTGGAAAAAATCCGTTTGCGGGAGATGCAGTCTCTTTTGGGTAAATTAAATTTTGCCTGCAGGATTATGCCCATGGGGAGGATTTTTAGCCGGAGGCTGGCAGCGGCTACTGCAGGGATTCTTAGGCCGGACCATTTTATTCGTTTGACCAGTGTACTGCGCAGGGATTTGAGAGTGTGGAGGCGTTTTTTGGTACAGTATAATGGGCGGTCCTTATGGCCGGCCGCTCCAGTGGACAACGTGTCCCTGGAGCTTTGGACGGATGCGGCAGGGAGCTTCGGTTATGGTGCATTTTTTGCCGGTCATTGGAGTGCTGAACCCTGGCCGTATGATTGGCGGCAAAAGGATTTATGTCAGAATCTGGTTTTATTGGAGTTGTTTCCCGTAGTTGTAGCTTTGACTCTATGGGGGCATTTGTTGCGGAATGAGACAGTGCGTTTACATTGCGACAACATGGGAGTGGTTGAGGCGATTAACAATAACTCAGCGTCTTCCCCTAAGGTTGTGTGTCTTTTTCAACATTTGGTTTTGTTGTGTTTGCAATTGAATATTTATGTGCGGGCGGTCCACGTACCCGGCTGTAAAAATGTAATTGCGGACTCCCTTTCTCGGTTTCAGTGGGATCGTTTTCGAGAAGCGGCTCCCGGGTCAGACTTGCAAGGGACTCCTTGTCCGGAAGCGGTATGGTCGGTGATATGGGGATCCTCTCTGAGCTGATTGAGAATTCTGTTTCGGTAGGAACGTGGAAGGCCTATGTGGGGGTCTGGAAGGAATGGGGGTGTTTTGTGGAGGGTGAACGGGGATTTTTTGCAACGAAAGGTGGGGAAGAGATGGTCTTGCTATTCTTAATGTGGAATGTACAGTGTGGGGTGTCATGTAATGTCATGAGCAGGAAGTTGGCGGCTTTAGCGTTTCTTTTTAAGTTGTTTGGATGGGCAGATGGTACAAAATGTTTTGTGGTAAGGCAGGCCATGAAGGGTTATAGGAAAAGGCGGGTGCGGGTGGATAAAAGGCGGCCTGTGTCCTTTCGGATGTTGGAAGGCATGTGTCGGGTCTTGGAGGGGGTGTGCGTTAGCAATTTTGAGGCGGTTCTGTTCAGAGCCGCTTTTGTTTTGACGTTTTTCGCTGCTTTAAGAATTGGTGAAGTGGTGTGTCCCAGCAGAGGTAAGGAAGGGGGCCTTCGAGTGGGTGACGTACAATGGAGTGTTAAAAGTGTGGATACGTAGATCAAAAACAGATCAGGAGGGGAGAGGTGTGGTGTTGCAGGGTCTGTTGGGGGCAGGGCTCTGTCCAGTCACGGTTATGGCGGAGTACCTCGCTGTTCGGCCAGACCGGGGTTGTCCACTGTTTTTGCATGAGGATGGGTCGCCTTTGACGCGTTTTCAGTTTGTTGCAGTGTTCAGAAGATGTGTTGAAGCTTTGGGTGGGAGACCTGGTGAGTATGCGGCTCATTCTTTTAGGATTGGAGCAGCCAGGGAAGCGGCCAGGTGGGGCTTGGGTCCGGAGGTCATTAAGAGGATTGGTCGGTGGGAATCCCATCGCTTTCGTTTGTATGTGCGACCGCATTTGTTATGAGGCAAGTGTTGTCTGGTTATTGTAATTTATTGGGGGGTAGGGGTGTGTTTTTTATTTCCTGGGCAGTGTTGGACAGAGTGGTTAGTAGTTGGGGGTTTTCTTTCTCTTTTCTTGCAGATTGCCCGGTTTGCTTAGTATGGATTCTGGGCCATTCTTTCGTGTATTGGGGGGCCAGACGGGCCGATGTGCGGCAAAACGGTCGACAGCTGGGATTACGGAGGGAGGAGGCCAGGGTTCGTTGGATTGGGATTCCTGGCATGCGGTGGAGTCGTGTGCTCCCGGAGGTGGACAGGTTTGCTAGCCTGGATAGGGCCCCTGATGTGTTGGTTCTTCATGTGGGTGGGAATGATTTAGGGGTACGGCCTATGCGCGAGTTAATTAGAGATATCAAATTTGATTGCTTGCGTTTAAGGGAAGCGTTCCCTGGTACAGTACTGGTGTGGTCCGATATGGTGGTGAGATTGTCCTGGAGGTATGCACATTCAGCGGTGCGGGTAAATAAAGCTCGCATCAAGGTTAACAAGGAGGTGGGACGTTTTTTGGGTCGCATTGGAGGAGTGGTGGCACGACATCGTGAGTTGGAATCAAATCCGGAGCTATTTTTGAGGGGTGATGGTGTTCATCTTAATGGGGTGGGCACGGATTTATGTATGTTGAGTTTGGGTGACACTTTGCAGAGGGCAGTCCGGGTGTGGAGGTGCTCGCAAACTTAAGGAGTCAAGTTTGCGGCTGGTGGCGGTTTTTGGTGGTTGTTTGGGTTCATGAAAGTTAAAGGGGCTAATTGTAAACTTAATTGTAAATTTAAGTAAATGGGGGACACAAAATGTTGGTTCTCTTTTGTTTAGTAAGGTGGGCCTTGCATGACACTCGGTTGTTGTGGAGGCGGAGTTGGAGTGTAAAAATATCTGCTAACTGTCCCCGAGGCGGGGTAGGGCGCCTGGGGGCCTGGTGGTAGATCGGGTACAGTGAAAAAAGGGGGGTGGTAACTTTCATGGACCTATAGAGATTGTTAAGTTAATACCATCATAATAATGCTGTAATTTTGTAATTAATAAAAGGGGCTGCTGTGGCCAAGTTATTCCAAAATATTGTGTATGTTTTTTCTTTATTTATAAGGTTTTAAGTGAAGGGGTTTTGGGGGGAGGTTTTGTATTGGTGGCTGCAGCAAGGGTCTTATGCTGTACCCTGGTCATGTCCTTTTTGTGAACTGATACCCAAAACCGAACATCATATACCAGATGTGATCTGAGCAATGCTTTGTACAGGGGCAGGATTATGTCTCCATCTCTGCATTCTATTTCTCTTTAATACTTTTAAAAATAACCTTAGATCATTCAGAGTATAAAACCATGAATCACTACTCTCTGGATGCGGTCTTTAAGTCAGTTCTCTATCCATTTACAGATTGAATTTTCTAAACCTATTGACCCCTAACTTGCGTATTAACCCCCATTACCCATTGGAATATATTTTTCAGTGTGTTTGTGCAGAACAGACTTGAAACATTTCCATTTCTGTTCTCCTAGTCCAAGTCACAGAGAGCCGCCCTTATTAATGAAAAATTAACCTTATTAAAATTGAGTGTTTTTATCTTTCCTGTTTTGCTTCCTGTTTACAGTTTACAATAAATGAAACCATAATATGGTCACTGCTACCCAGATTCTTTTTTATATGCACATTATAGGCTCTGCATTGTTAGAAAAAAATAGGTCCAGCAGAGTATGATTTCTATTTGAGGCTTTTATAAACTGTACCATAAAATTATCTTGTAATAAATTAATTAATTTCTGCCCCTTTTCTGTACCCGTAGTGCCATTACGCTAGTCAATGTCAGGGTAGTTAAAATCTCCAATTACTAAAATATTGCCAGCTTTTTTAGCCATTTCTATATGTGCTAGTAGCTGATTCTCTATTTCTTCCTTGGTAGCACTGGTAAGCACATTTAAGTACAAATCACATACATATAATAATAGTAACAATTCTTTAACATTAAAGTGTCATCTCATTATTTATAGGTATAATTAACCCCTTTGGGGAAAGAGTAAGGGGTATTATGTACCTTTGTACACATTCGCCAGGGTTACAATTAAAACTCCAATAAACACTTGTAAAAAAATCATGGCAAATCACGCATATGTAAAAACGCATATAGACACAGTAGGAGCATTTATATGCATTTTTAAAACAGTCTGCGTAGCTCCAGCCTAAGAGTAAAGTATGAGAGTACTTGCACTTTATAATTTATTACACAAGATATGTTATAGGGATAGTGCTGTTAATCATCACGGTAAAATATTTATATATAACCTAAATGGTTTCTTTTTTTATTTTATATCACTAAATGGCAGGGGGGTTTTTCATAAATAGTGTATGCTTGATGTTGTGCACTCCTTTCATTTAGAGCTGATGATACCAATGCCTTTGCAGTATTCCTTACCTGTACTTCTGGTTGTATTAGAAGTAAATTCAGAAGCATGTGTTGTAGTTTTGCTACTGGTTTGTTCTGTCTGTGTCCCAGTTGATAATTCAGTAGATCCATGGCTAGTAACTGCACAAAAAAACAAAACAAATGTTAAATGCTTTATTGAATTAGCCAGTCCTCTGTTTAAATATTTCCGGTATGTTCTGACTATAGGTAAGTTTCATAAATCTGACGTTGATATTTACCTATAGCAACCTGATTTTCAATTATCAGTTCTGTCGATTCATCAATTCAAATGGGAGGATCTCTTGGAATCCAACAGCCTTCAGAGCTCTGTGCTTTTTTTTTCCAGTTTTGGATGCTGAGGAAATCTCTACAAGCTGCTTTGGAATGGTGCCTGCAAAGTCTGCCAGTAAGGGACCCTTGCAGCATGGCAGCTCTCAAACTATGCAAGCCCAATTTAGGATGCCTCCAGTGGAGGATTAACATGCATGTGCTCGGAATCCTCCATCTTCGGAGAACACACTGTTGTCCTCTAGCCAGCTATAGTTGTCATAACTTTCAGCAGGCTCACCTCCTGAGCTCATGTCTGAGGTAAGGGCAATTCTCAATTCTCTTCCTACTAAAGCTAATATAAATGGTTGGATTACTAAAATTGCATCTTCCCTATGTGTAGAAGTAGATAGAAGATACGAAAGCTCATCACTGCTATTTCTAATTTTAGCTAACCTTTGGAATCTCATTTAAATTTGTTGGAGCATTCTCAAACTTCTGTACTACAACATATTACTACCCTAAAATTCAAGATTAACAGGAAGGGAAATGGCAATAGATGTAACAATATTAGTTTATGCAGTATCCCAGAGACCACTAGAAATTCTGATTTGTGCACTACTGTGACTAATATTTTAAACATGATTCTGATTTGATATTACAGTACATACAGTGGCCCTGCATTGCTCTTTTGCAGGAAATCAGCCCCATGATGTCCGTTGCCACATAAACTTTTTTAATATTAAAGAAGAAACTCTTACATACTCTTACTTCTCTTACTTCAAAAACTCTTACTTCAACAGTCTTGTGCAAAATACTGCTGGGGTCATCCTTTTCATAATATTATTCGTAAAGCATATAGAATATTTATTTTGCATACTCCTGGCCAGTTGCCTACCCTTTTTCAATTTTTAGAAACAGATTTTTCAGTTTCCTAATAGGCTGGACCTTCCTGAAAGCGTTTTTGGGTCTTCACCATCAAGTTATATTGATTAACGACCACGTCAGAATTGAAATATAGATCGTAACAGGAATAGCCCTCCTCAGATTTCTAAAATCTCTGAAACCTGACTGTGATTGATCACTGGTTATGCTTGAAGAAAGAAGGGAGGGAAAAGGGAAGAAGAAAGGGAAAGAAGAAAGGAAGGACAAAAGAAAGGAAAGATCACTTTAGCTTTTTTTTGTATACAGTAATAACACATTATACAATAATGATTTGTTATTTTTATGTATATTACTATTGGTCTAGATTTTAGAGTTTTTTCTCTGTTTTGAATTTAGATAAAGTTAATCACTCATTGATTTCCCTGTCACTTAGGGAGGAAAGATGTCACTTTAGTCATTGTTATACACAAATGTATATAAATGTACAAATGTAATAAATGTATTATGTTTATGTATTTTAAAGGTCTAGATTTAAAACCTTTCCTCCTCTTCTCTCCTGATTATACCAGCTTAACTCCAAGAAGTGTTTTAGGTCTATTATAGCTTGATTTATTTAGATCGATTCTAGCTTGCTATATTTGTTAAGGCTGTATAGTTTGATATCAGTAATATAATAGCAGCTATAATTAGTAACCTGTCGTGTCGTGTCGTTGACCCACCTCCCACCCACATAGGCCCCGTGCACTTATTGTTGTAGTTCAAAAACTTTGGTACTAGGTATATTATCTCCTTAAACCCTTCCTATTTTCTACCCTTTCTCCCTTTTGTTTACTAATGGATTCATAGTGTTTGACTTATTTTAATTTGAGAACTTTTCACCATCCAACTAAGTACAGTAGCCTCACGATTATCCGGCTCGCAACTATCTGGCCTCCGTACTATCCCGCCTAGTTAAAAAAAATTTCTCCTAGGGGGCACTTGGTGGCGTTGCAGGCGAGCGTCAGCTGCGGTTGAGACAACCCTGCTGCCTGCTCGTCACTTCTCCGGCTCTTCTTCTTCTGGTTCAGATGTCCGCGGGTGCGGCGTGTGGAGTGCTGGCCTCTGTGTTGAGGTAAGTTATGTACTGTATTAGTGGAACTCCAGCCTTTTTGTCATCCAGCCTGTCCTTCCGCCACATTAGGCCTGATAGTCCAGAGTGTACTGTACTAATGTTGGTTTTATTCAAGAGACTCACTAAAAGCATGAAAAATTCCATAGACTTACTTCCTGGAATTTTCCCTAAAGGTACCATAGTTTATCTTTTGAGATTAAGTGTCATGGGGTTAGTATTTTGATATCTAAGTAACTCCCCTAGCAGTGTAATGACATTTCTAGGGATTACAATGGTCGTTGTCTATCTTCTATCTTCCTAATGCTAATCAATTTTCCTTTTTAGAGAAAGCATTGATACAACTACGTACTTTTGCTGCAGGCACTGTTATATTGGCAGAAGATTTCAACGTTGCTTTGGATCCTATATTAGATGTTTCTAAGGGAGTTTCCTATCTCTCTTGTGCAGCAGTGAAACGTATGAGAAATGGGAATTTCAGTTAATAAATGTCTGGCTTCTCCAGCATATCACCGATAGAGATTATTCTTATAATTTCAAAGTTCTTTAAATTTATACCCATATCAATTATTTCTTTGCTCCACATTAGGTGCTAAGTGAGGTTACTAGGTCTGAAATTGATTTGATCACTTTTTCAGATCATGCACCCAAATATTTATACATTTTCATCTTAGTAACATACAACAGAAGTCTTGGCAATGGAGGCCTAATGAACATTTATCGTCCCTTCCTGATATTACTGATGTTTCCCAGGAACTCCATTCTTTCTGTGGGAGTAATTAACCCACTTGTGGTCTGGGAAACAGACTGGTATATCAGAGGGGTTTTACTTAAACAAGGTTCCTTAAAAAAAAAAAAGCAAGACAGCGGCAAACTGACACCCTACTGACACCCACATTTATAGTTTTAAAAGGGGGATTATGCTTTCCTTGGACACAACACATTTGACAGCTACTGCCACCAGAGAGTCCTTTAACTTCCTTCTTCTCCATAGAGTGAAGAAGAAATGTTTTAAAAACATTTTGTTTATGAATATGGTAAAAAGCCTGGTAGTTTCTTTGCTAAAGCTATTTGTAAAAAACAAGCTCAATCATATGTTTGTACTATCAAATCTACATCTGGGTCCCTCTGTCACTTATAGGAAGAGATTGCAAGTGTCTTCCAATAGTTTTGCTAAGTTTTATACAATTTACCTGCAAGAGGTTTAGTGAAAGAATCCAGTAACAATCAGTCTCGTACTAAGTCATACTTACAGATTTTAGCTACTAGGCTTCTTCCATGTTTGGCACAAATAAATCACTTTGATCAGGTCAGATTTCAGGGATATTGCATCTAGAGCTATTAAAATTTAATTTATGCAGCCCTATTTTCCAATCCAGCAATGCTGCTTTAGATTGGGTGGATTGGAAATTTTTCAGTTCCAGGCTTTCACATGTTGGATTACAATTAAAACTACACAAATGGGTTGGAGCTTTGTACTCAGATCCTAGCGCAGGTTTGAAGTTCTTTCTGATCCTTTTCTTATCACTAACGGAACACTATAGGGCTGCCCTTTTTCACTTTCGTTCAAATCTAAATATCCATGGTATTTCAATAGGTTTATTGTAGTTACATAGTTAGTTAGCTTAAAAAAACCATAGGTCCATCAAGTTCAAACACTAGGAAAATAAACATATCCCAGATTAAAACTCTATACATAGTTGATCCAAAGGAACACACAAAAAACCCTGGTTCCATTTGCCCTAACAGGGAAACAAAATTCTTTCCTGATTCCTTGAAGCAATTGGATGCTCCCTGGATCAACAGAGTACCCACTTTTCCTTTGTAATGACCTTAAATTGAATAATTGGGAAGCAAGTTCTCTATATGGACCATTTATATATTTATATGGGGTGATCATATCCCCTGTTAAATGTCTCTTCTCAAAGGAGAATAGATTCAGTTCAGCTAATCTCTCCTTATACAAACAATGGCTTTGAAATAACTGAGTTCAGCTCTTTGAAGAGACATGGATGTAATCCATCAAGTCCTGGTGCTTCACCAACCTTCATTTTATCCAGCTGTTTCTCAATCATATCAATTGTGACCCATTGTGGCAAACCTGGAATAGATTTCCCAAAAGTCATTTGCTATCTGGGCCATTGTAAGAGTAGGTAAAATCACCCATCACTGCCACTTCCCCAGCCTGTGCAGCCCTTTCTACCTGTGCAAGTGGTAGATTGTTATTTCTTCTTTCGCATTGGGGGGCCTATAGCATACTCCAATATATACTGGTGTATTATGCATCTCCACCCGTAAAGTCTCAACCTCATGACATGCTCCATCAAAAAATATCTTCTTTCACATTCACTTTCAAATCACCTCTCACATATAGATACCACCACCTTTCCATTTTCTGAATCTTTCCGAAAGTATAGCCAGGAATGCTAACAGCCCAGTCATGTGAAGAACAAAGCCAGGATTCAGCAATACCAAGTAAGTGATAATGCCTAATTCATTAAGAGCTTCCAAATCCCCTATTTTGTTTACCAGATTTCTAGCATTGGTGGACAGGCTCTTTAAATCATTGGTGCATTTTCCAGCAGTGTTTGGCAAATCCTTTAGTTTTTCAGTACAATGAGTACTGCGCCCTCAAATGAACGTGTGTAACATAGGAATCTGGTTATATTTATCCATAACCCTCCTCCCAACTATCCCCAATCAAATCTCCACTGGTGACTGACCCCTGTCTGACCTTTCTGCCACCTTGTTTGACTGTCCCACCCCCTCTGTCCTTTTTTCAATATTCCTCCACCATTCCCATAAATCTATCTCCTAGCACAGCAGACCCCCTTACATTTAGGTGAGTGTCAAGTGCTCTAAGAACCCAAACCCTTCCCTTCTACACCAGGACTTAAGCCTTTTGTAAGCTGTCTAAGGTTCCGCTGCCTTTCCTGTGTTGCGCATGGCACAGGCAATATTCCAGTGAATGTAACCTTGGAGGTCCTTCCCTTAAACTTGAAGCGTAGTTCTTTAAACTGACTGTTAAGAAACCTCCATATTCCATATTTCCTGTCATTGGTTCCAACATGGACCAAGACAGCTGGGTCATGTCCAGCCCTCCAGTAATTTTTCCACTCGGTCCACCACATGCTGAACCCTGGCACCAGTGAGACAGCAAACTATTCGTTGGAAGCGGTCTTAACTACAAACTATTCTATCAGTCCTCCTGATCATAGATTCCCCTATTACAACCAATTGTCTATGCTTGCTGTACTGCCTTCCCCACACCTACTAGATGGGCTTCTCCCCCAGCTGTTAGGGGTAGCAGTAACATCTGGGTCTGCTTCCTCTGGGTTTGTCACCTGCACATCTTCACATAACTTTGCAAATTTGTTAGGGTGCTCAAACACAGGTCTGGCCTTCCTTTTCTGGAAGCCCCTACCACTCCCTCTATATACAGTTACCCAGCTCCCTACATGATTATCCTGATTAACCTCTCCATCTACCCCATTAACTATCGGCTCAGTAGGCAAGAGACCCCTCTAAAGGTTATCCAGTGATTTTAGTCTCAACATAAAGAGGCTGCTTTTGCAGATGATCTTTTTTTATCTCCCAGCCAGTAATAATACTTCCTAATTTATAACAGAATTTAGTAGATTTTATGAACTATCTAATTATAAAATTTATTTAGATTAATCAGAAGTTTTGAATGTTACTTTTCTAGCTAATATAGTGCATATTTTGAGACAGTTTTTTCCATTAGATGGGTTGAATTTTCCTTTCAGCTGACTTGGGGAGGTTATTTCAGGTAAATTTTCAATGATTTCTCTTCTACCTTTACCTAATTTTGATCAATTGGTAATGGGGACATTTTCGTGGTTTGGCAAATGCAGTATCTTCAAGATGACAGTAATGCCCGCCTTCTTATTTGTCACAGACTTTCCCTATTACAATTCCTATATAAATAGTGTTATTAATATTAATTCACACAGCACACAATAAAAGCTTTACTCTAAGTCTTCAGTCACAAGCTTCTTGCAGCCTCATCAAGATCCTAGGTGCAATTACCCCTTTCCGTTCTGATAATGTGTGCTTATTATTGAGGTTCAGTTTAGTGTCTTCATCATTTTGTCTATATGAACAGCCTGCATGAAAGTATCATACACATGATTTCTCTTCCCTAAGATTATGGTCAAATAGGATGCAGGTAGGTTAACTAAAAATGAAGTAGTTTGAGTTTTCAGTGAGTCATGTGACCAACATCAATTACCTTCCTTTGTTAAAGTACTGGAAGCACGTGTTGTTGTTTTTGTTGTTGTTGTAGAGGAGGTTGCTGATGCTGCACCTGAAAAGGAAAAACATATGTTTATACTTTTTTCACCACTATTACTAAAGCCTAGTTTACCCTTTTAGGAAGCTGACAGCATCATAAATCTGGGATTATAAAGCTTTTTTATGGTACTTTAAAACATAGAATTTTAAAAAAACTAAGAGTGGTACCATAAAAAAGAAGCATACAAATATGCTAATAAAGTTTTATTAGAGGTTGTCTTTGTCTTGTGGCTGCACAATTTTGATGTTCTGGGGTAGTGGGTCCCTGCACTTGGCACTTTTATACAGGAAACAAGTGTAGAGCTGTGATAGAGGTGATAAATAGGAAACAAAAGTGCAACAACTTAGAAATAATCAGGGAAGAAGAGGAGTTGGTAGGCTTGATTGAGGAAAAATCCACTGGGGAAAGCACATTACTCCCCTTGGTTTCTTTGGGGCATCAGTAATCAATATATTTTAGGTAAACTGACCAAGATCAGGTGCCTTTTAATAATCAATATTGTGTGATAATACAAAGTAGGAAGTACCTAGTACATCTATAATTGTTAGTACATACAAGAAATGTTTGTGTTCCTGTGAGAGAAAGAAATCAATATGTTTTTTCCAAACAAGAAGGGACATAGGTTGTTTTTACAACACAGTACAAATCACTGATTTGTTCATGTGTATTAGGCCTTACCCCTATTCAACCTTTCCTAGCGATTCATTTCTTTCCGGTTTTATATGTCTAAAAGCGGTACATTGTTTTTCATGAAAATGTATTTTACAGTATAATATAATAGTATGATTATAATAAAGTTTGAAACACAAAATCATGTAAAATAATAAATTGAATAAATTAAAAAATCTATATATTTAAAAACAAATTTTTTTTTTAAATTAAAAAAAAAACACATATTATACACATACTAATATATATATATACTGTAAAATAAATGTTCTTGAAAACAATGTACTGCTTTTACACATATAAATCCAATGTAGTGCATTCAATACAGTTATTTTGTATTGAATGCAATACAAATGGATTTTGAATTTCCCGCCCCGCCCCGCCGGCAACGCACACACGCACCGATGTCACCAGGAACTCCCCGGTGACTCGTCGTGTGCAGAAGAGGCCGGAGAAAGAGAGAAGAAGAATGAGATTGCGGCGATTGACGGTGCGGGACGTCGGCGGATCAGATAAGGCTGTATTTACTATTACCTCCCATAGGTTTACATACCACGAGTGTGACTCGGAGTTACTGCTTTTAGCAACTTTTTTCTACCCCGAGTCACACATGGGGTTACGGCTAGGGAGGTTAATTTACAGCACTGTGTAATATGTTGGCACTATAAAAATACTGTTTTTTATAATTATCATTATTATTATTATTAGTATTACTATTATTAATAATAATAATAATAATTCACAAAGCACACAAAAAAAGCTTTACTCTAAGTGTTCCTTTACAAGCTTCCTGCAGTCTCTTTAAGATCCTAGGTGCATTTATCCCCTTTCCCTGCTGATAATGTGTGCTTATTATTGAAGTTCAGTTAATGAATTCATCAAATACACCCAATAGTCTTTTTGTCAATGTGTGCAGCCTGCATGAGACTATAATATACATGATTTCTCTTTTCTGGGATTTTGTTCACATAGGTTAACTAAAAATGAAATATTGAGTTTTGAGTCACGTGACCAACATCAATTACCTTCATTTGTTAAAGTACTGGAAGCATGTGTTGTTGTTTTTGTTGTTGTTGTGGAGGAGGATGCTGATGTTCCACCTGAAAAGGAAAAACATATATGTTTATACTTTTTTAACCACTATTACTAAAGCCTAGTTTACCCTTTTAGGAACCTGTCAGCATCATAAATCTGGGATTATAAAGTTTTTTTTTATAGTAGTTTATTAATAATATTACCAGTACAATATTAGTGGATAAAAAGTAGATACAGAGAGGTTTACACACAAAGAAAAACTGAGTTTTCACTAAGATTATGATAATATAGGATACCGATAAGTTCACAAAAAATGTAGTGTTGGGTTTTTAGTAAATCGTATGCCCATCATGAATTACCTTTACTTGTTAATGTACTGGAGGCATGTGTGGTTGTTGAAACTGATGATTGTCCTGCAAAGAAAAAAAAAGTCTTTAGTTTATTCCACAATTTATAAGCCTAGTTTTGCCCTTTTTTTCATGTGGCAGAACTCAATAGCCATGTGTCTTTTTTCAGCCTGCAAGTGAACAGTGGTGGAGTATTGATCTTTGGAACCCAACCTGGCAGTATGAAACATATACTTTACCGTAATCCAGGGGAAGACTGGAGGACAGAGCAATATAAAAATCACTTTTGTGACATTCTAATTCCTCCAATAATAAGATATATTTTTAATTAGAACACAGGAAAATATTTAACTACATTGCAAGGGCAATAAATGTACAACCTGCCTTCATAGATGTGTGCCTACATCTTTAGCTCCATGTTATTAATTTTTTTTTTTAAATTATAATAACAGGGCTGGACAATGAACATGAGGAAGTAGGAAAACACTGTGCCATAGGACAATTTAGATGAATAGTTATTTAGGATCAGTATAGATTAAATTTAAAAAAAAATGTTTACATGTGTGTGTCAAAGTAAATGCATGCTAAACAGGTTTTGATTATTTTTTTTAAAGCAGAAATCCAGCATGTGGCAAACTAACATTTTACAGTACTTCCCTTTACACTATACCATGTATGCACATTCAGAAGGTGCCCTGTACAGATTACACCTGTATCCTGTTTCCATGCATTCTTGCTTCATGTTTCTTTCTGCTGTTATATAACCTTTAGGTAGTGTAATACAACAGTGGTCGCCAATCTTTCCGACCTCACGGACCACTAAATTCACAGAACTCAGAAACTTCCCCATTAACACAGACATCTATAACTGCATGATAGATTACGTACATTAATAATGTAGACTATGTGACTGCCTGTGTTTCTGTGCTGGAGATTCTCACTACTAGCTCAAACACCTAAACCAGCTGGAGAGATAATTTGCTTTTTCTACCTGGCTGTTATTGGTATCTGTGTTACTGGAGGTGAAGATAATGATTTCTAAAGGGAACCTCCACCGCAAGGAACAAAGACAGCTATACCAATTTTATAGGTGATGTAATTTTACCAATTTAATATTATTTTTAACTCTGTCTGCAAAGTATTATGTCCCATTCCAGGAGGGCTGCAACTATATACTACAGCTCAGTAATCATAGTAACTAATAATGGTGTTTCCTACACAGTCCTAATGGACTGAGATTCAAATCTTGCTAAATTGAACCTAATGACAGATCTTTGTGAGGAAACACTTGTAGCTGGGGATAATGGCTCTTGAACTTCCACAATGACCTGTAGTCCTTTGGTTGATGAAAGGCTTCCATGCTGTCACTATGACTTGAATCACTACTCTTAGTTGTCTCATGGTGTTGGAGAACTTATTACTGCAGACATTTCAGGCAATAAAAACATTCCAGTGGTAATAAAGTATATAATACTATTTTAATTAAGGCATTTTTCCATTCTGGGTTTCAAAAACTGCAACACCTAAAACAGCAAGTAGTTATTTGCCAGAGTGTCAGAGTGTAGGTGGAGGCCAGATAATATTTTATAGGGCTGCAACTACCAGGGAAACATCTAATTTTAATTCATATCAAAACCTACATCTTAAAGCAGTCAGTGTGCTTTGTGGGCCCCTGGATGTGTGCAGACAGGAAGTGTGCCTACTGGACTTTAATGAAAATTCAGAGATAGTGGGAAGGGGAAGTGAAACACAAGAGGAAAAACCAGATAAGATACAAACAGGCAAAGTGAGAGAGAGGGAGATATTGCATACATTTCTTACAAACTAAAAAGTGAGACTTTGTGGAACATAAAATGTATAAGTGTACTGATTGTAGGTGTCTATTATTTGCAGTTGTTGAGGCTGTGGTTTGTGGCGAGTTTTTTGACCGGCAAGGAAGCAAATAAACCAACAGTAATTAAAATGTATCTGACATGATTAAATAAATGCAATACATTGTTATGAGACAATTTGATAAAACATAGTTAACACAGTTGTTCATCAGCCCTACATCTGTACTATAAAGAAACCATACAAGCCCTGCAACAAAATACCCCCGAGGAAGCTTTTATTCGGCGAAACGCATCGGGAAATACGCAACTGTAACCTGTGCAATTAACAGGGTGTAGGATATATCGTATCAAACCTATATTGTATATTTATTCATGTACTAACTATGAATATAAAATACACTATTTTTTTTTTTTTGCATCAAACCTCGAGCCTCAAACCACTTTCTTTCTCTCCTACCCACTAACTACGTTGTTTAACCCTACATTTGACTGAGCAACTTGAATGAAACAGTGGACTTGGGGCAAAAGTTGACATAGGCAGCAAGTTTAAGAAAAGTTTTAGTATAAATGGATGAATAAGGGAGTACTAGTTCCTCTTGTCTGCACTAGACTACATATGTTCCATACAGATGACAAGCTTTTTCCTCTGTTCCTCTTTTTTCGCTCTATTTGTTCTAAACTCTTTTTGGTATAAACCGCTCTAAAAAAAGAACTATTTCTTTTGTTAATTTACTTTTAATGTGCAATTGTGCACCAGACCTTGTAACCAATGTCAAAACTATTGAAATTGTTAGTTGCAAACACTAGCATAAAGTTAGAGATGATTAATGAATTTTAAATGGCCCATGTAGCTGAGGGTATAATGGGGGTATGTCCTCTGCCTACAGACCATACTTAAAAGTGTACCTTATTTGTACATCAATCAAATAGGCACACATATACCAGTTAAAATAGGAAACACTCGATTCATCATACTAGATCATTATATTTGGATAAATAATAATAGAAATAATAAAAAAAATAAAAATTGATATTTTATAACCACATGAGGTATTTCAGAGTTAGTGCCTAATAATAATGATACATTGGGCCTGATTTATTAAAGCTCCCTAAGACTGTAGAAGATAGACATTATTGGGAGAACCTGGGTGTCCATTGTATATTTGCACATTTAAATGTTATTGTTATAGGAATATAATATAATAATCCTTAATAATCTATCAAGAAAGCCCATGCCTATTCTGCTCCTATTTTTAGAGATTGGTGCAACAAGTAAAAAGAACTAATTTAACTGTGTTGTCATGCCACAAGTCTACCAGCATGTGATTTTGTTGGTAATATTGGCAAATGTGTTTCTGGGTCGTAGTAAACTTTGGAAGCTAAAAGAGGATATTGCTGTTACTTCATAGAGGGGATCCCAGCTATATAAGGAATTTTCAGTTATACTTGAACTATCCTTTTAAATTTTTTGATGATTCAACCTTCACCAGGAAAATCCTCTGTTTTGTTTCCTACTCATAAAAACTACTAAATAAATGAATACAGATATTGTGAATAAAAGACAAGAACACTTACCATTTTGGGTGTTTGCAGTGTAACCTAAAACTGAGCTTAAACATTACACTCTCTGTCCAGATAAAAATCACATTACTTGTCTACTAAAATTGTTAGCACACTGTGGTTGTGCCACTGAGTGCACTATTAAGTAGAGTAGGTTTCGTGTGTTTGTCTATGGCTACACCCAATTGCTATAGTCTACATTACACACAAGCACTCACACCCTTTTATTAAATAAAAACATTATAATCGCTCAGGTACATAGTGAAAGCATGTGCATGCACTTATGGGAATGCAGGACAAACAAAGCTCTCCAGAATTGCTGCATGGACTAAGAAATTCCTTTATTTCAAATATATACTATTTCCAACTACAAAAAATATTTTCTTCTGTTAGTTATGATTTTGAGCATATACCATATTGTAATACCAGGTTTGTTTAAAGTCTAGTTTCAGACCATTTTTCTTGATTTTTAGAAGAATAGGAAAAGGGTAAAAACAACTGATACTTTCTTATTACTGTATTTTTCCCTGTTTGGAAATAGTTTCCTAACTTACTGTATATTTGACACAACTGGAAGTAATCGAAGGGGGACATAACCTCAGCAGTTTGGGTGTTTAAAACATTTTGGTCTCCAGCTCTATTTAGCTCTTTAAACAGTGTAGCATAGTGAGAAATAAAAGGCTTATTTTTGGGGTAATTTTACAGCGTTTTCCTCAACTTTATCTGGAAAAAAAAGGAATAGTGGTGTATAAGGATGCAATTATTTGTGGATTTTTATTTAAGATCCAGGTCTGGAGTATATTGGAAGGATTGGATAGACTAAACACACCATCCTTCTCCTGGAGCTCTGGAGCACCTGCCTAATCCCAATAAAAGGAAATCTGAATTTCAGATTAGGAGGTAGAGGTGGAGCCCAAGGCTGTTTGAGACCTGTATTCAAAAAGGCTGGGGGAAGCCTGTGTTATGGAAAAGCCAAGGAGTTCTCCCAAACATTTAAGTCTACTGGACCATCGGGTCTGGAGAAAACCTGCCGAGAGAACCAGGTATCCAAACATATGTTATTTTAGTGGTGCGTGATGTCACTGATCACCTCCAAAAAGAAAACCACAGATTAAACTTTTGTTTTTCCTGTTTTGAAGTGAATAAAAGTGGGCAGTGTCTTTTTACCTTTTCCACTTTAGTTCTATATTACCCACATCTTAAATCCCAAGGTGGCTGCTAGAAATCTTAAAAATTGCATTTATAAATATGATTTATATAATGCCATCAACTTCCGTAATGTTGTACAATAGTAAAAAGATAGCAACCTAGGAATGGGTTTATTCAGGAATATCTATTAAAGACATGTACATTAGAAAAGTCCCTGGAAGAAAAATTGACGTGTGACACTTTCCTCGTAAGCAATGAATCCCAACATCAATGTTTTCTTTACAAACATTAGTTTGTTAATACATTTATATAATATATCTGCAGGTTTTTCTTGTTTAGTCGTACTGTGTGATAAATATGCTTCACTGTTTTACATTTAGTGTAAGTGTATGGGTGAACAATGGCCTAATGGTGACAATAAGCCAAACCAGAATTGCCTTGTTTGCTGTGGGTTCTTCAAAAACTCAGCAGACAGGAGAGAGGAGATAGATACTGCTGGCAAATATATGTTTTGGTTCAAAGGTTTAGTAATCAGTGGTGTTGGTTTTCGAATTCGGGTTGTCCTTATATTCGACTCGAAAATGGCTATTCGAAATCATGTAGACCCAACCCGAAAAAAACGAGATTCGATGGGAAAAATTCGGATAAAAAATTGTTTATTTAACTTTTTTTTTTTTACAGGTTATCCTACAATGACATAATATCTCTTACCCTGTAACACACCTTCCAGCATAGTAATATTATGATACATTTGTTACATTTTTCTTTTATCCACTACAAGAAAAATGTAACAAAAGTCTCATATTACTGTGCGTGTAAAGCTACGTACACACGTCAGATTTTTATCGCCCGATTATCGGCATCGGCCAATTATCGGGCGAAAATCTGCCGTGTGTACAGTCGGTGTCGTCCATCGTCCGGACGACCGACCTGCCGGATCCACGGACGATGGTGGACAACAGCCGATCCTAATGAAAGGGAAGGGGAGAGCGCGCAGCAGGGTGCCGCTCCGTCGCTCTCCCCCTCCCCTCTCCATAGAGCATGAACGGTGCTGTATGTACAGCACCGTTCATGCATCGTGCACTCCCTTGTCGTTGGAAAGGATCGTGAAAGATCCTTTCCAACGACAAAAATTGGAAGTGTGTACGCAACTTTACAGAGTAAGAGATATTTGCCAGCTGGCATCTCCTCAATGATTGCAGTAGAGAAGAGTGTTCAATCCCCGGGGCACTACAGGTTAAGGGGAACGTAGTGGAACTGCAGAGTGCATCTGCAGTTCAGTTCCCATGGTCACATGACTGTGGGAACTTTGCGGACACAGCTGTGACTGCAGGCAATCCTCAGGGCACTAGTGTTGAATCGGGACAAGTTTCTCCATTTATCACACCTAGTGCCCTGTGTTCTTGGATAGAGAAACACTATCCAAGAACACATACTACTAGCAACAGCAATCAGGATCGCTGTTGCAGTGCTGTTCCTCGATAGAGTTTCTCCATCCAAGAACACAGGACTCCCTGTGTTCTTGGATAGAGAAACTCTGTCTAAGTACACATACAACTAGTAAAGGGCTGCAAGAGCAATCTGACTGCCCTTGCAGCCCTTAATAGTCCCTAAAAACAACCCAAATTATCCCAGCATTTACTTCAATGGTGATCGAATTTGGCATTCGATCACCCAAACAAAATCTCACTATTCGATCGAATAGCTGTCGAATCGAATAGTGAGATATCCGACCAACACTAGTAATCGGTTCAGGTTTTATAATCTGCCTGAATAATGATCTGCTGAAGGCTTAGCAGACGGACATTTGACTACCCTAATTTATACCCTTTGTTATAACAATGGGATAAGGTTTAGTACATCTTTTCTTTTCACATTAGTGGTTCCTGTTGTTAGCTTTTGGCTTTTTCTAAGGAATATCTTTTTAACTAACCCCTTGTATTCTAGTAAAACTGTGATTATCATATTTTAGGCTGGAATGACAAGCTACAGATTATATCAAACCATATACCCTTTAAAGTCCTATAGTAACAACAGGCAGAGTGGTAAATGTAATATAGGCAAACTAAAATGTGGTAACAGAAGTTTTTACCTGCACTTTCAATGCACAGATATACATAAAGTGCTGGGCATTAGTTTAGGGAATGGCTGTGGAGCTTAGGTCCAAACACACCTACAGCTGGTAAAAAAATACCATAATTACACACAAGAGTAGGAAATGTCCATTCCATTACCCCTAAAAATCTTGTAAGAAAGCATTAACATGTTTTTTGTTTGCTGTAAAGTTTGCTTCATTCATAAATCCCTCTCTCATCTGTACTAAAGTAGCACTGCAAAATAATAAAACCTGCCCCTGGCCACTACTTGATTTTGTGTGTCTTGAAATGAAAGTCTCCTCCCAAGTGGTAGATTTTTTTAGAACTTTGCAGATCTGTCTCATTTGCAGCACGGGTTTACAAAGTTTGCATTTTTATGACTGGATTTCTTAATCAATGAGCTGCACAATCAGAATGTAAATAATAATGTTACGCATTTTCATTTAAGTATGTTGTTAAGCAATTTAAAACAGTAACACAAGCATGCAGCCAATGTTAAAGGAGCGGACAATGCTATATCCTTGTTTTCTAAACAATTACATTTGCACTTTGGCATAATCCAGTACTATAGACATACTAATACAATATACTCCTATAAAATTTGGACCAGCATACATACGCTTACAATATTTTCTACAATCATATGCACAGTTATGCATTAAACATACAAACACACAAATAAAAAGTATTTGCATGTTAAACATAAACCTAAAACCAAGAATACATACAATGTTATATATACTCACATATATACATAGGCTTGCACTATGCACACGCAATGGGACTGATTTATTAAAGCTAAGAATAGAAATAGATCAACTATCATGGGTGAACATGGATGATCCAGCAAACATGGAATGGATCAGGTCCAGCATTCAAAACATTTTCTAAATAATAGCAAATGATTATTTGTTTCAGAATTGCTGAATCACCCATGTTCACCCATGAAAGTCCATCTTCTTCAGTCTTGTAGACAAACATAGACTTGGCCTTGTGCTTTGCACTATAAGCACAAACATACCCACAATCTTTGCATTACACACAAACAAAAACTCACCATTACATATCATACATAAACAGGCATGCAAACATGCCTGGACAATACATAGATTCACACACCTCCATTTTTTTGACCCAGTGTACATACAGATAAAGCAGAAAAGCTCCTGGCTACAAGAAAGACTATGGTTGAGGAAGAAGGTTGATTATGGCCCTAAGATATGTCTTTGTTTGTCTTCTTTGCTCACCCCCTAGTCACCAGCCCTGCCTATAAAACTGCTTCCAGTCTAACAAGCAGAACAGTGATAATATCACAAAATCTTACTACATATCCCATTAAGAAAAGATTTAATAGGCAACCATTTCTAAATGTTTCACATAAGACAGGAAATCTTCACTCTTTAAATTTAGGTCCACTTTAGAAAATATAAAATACCAGCACCAAAAAATGCAGTGTAAAATCTCCACCATTTTGTGGCTGCTATGTATGCATGATCCGCTCAGCTGATGTCTAAAACACCTCAGGTAACAACAAACGACACTTAAGAAAAAAAAAACTAGGAAAAAACTAAAGACAACAGCAGAATATACACAAAAAAAAAATTAACAGAAAAAGAATACAAAATAGAATATAAACTAAAGACAGTCAGGAGCCCATTAAAACTCCTAAAGGCCCTAAAAGCCAACCAAACTTCCATAGTTTAAACTTTCCTTTTAACTTCAAAGCATTTAGTTGTAATGACAAAGTTAGCAAAAATGATGTCAATATTTTAGGCAAACAAAACTGCTTTAAATGCCAGAAGCAGTCACTAAATGAGTCTTTTATCATTATCAGCACTATAACTATAAAGGCAAAATGCATCAAAAACCACACCAACCCACACATTCCCTACACCTATATCCCCATTGCAACTGATACAATGTAAGGCTATTCTGGAAAATGTACCCAAAAACAGCAAGTAGGTCTAAAGGGAACAGCATGGGGTAGTTAGGGGTAGTTGGTTTAACCAGCTACTCAAACATACCCTGCACACAGTTCCAGCCAGGTAGGTCTAAAATTTCATATCAGAGATCTAACCAATTCTGCCACAACATGGTAAAGATTTGATTGACTCCCTCACAAACCCGGTATACTAACTCCTTTCACACAAAAAGTAGACACTGAAGAAAAGACTTGAGAAAATACACTTTCTTCAGTGATCCAGCAAATCTGGAATGGGTCTGGTCCAGGCTTCAATACATTTGTTATCTTTTTTTTAAGAAATACATTTCAGGTTTGCTGGATTACCCAGGTTCACTGATAAAAGTGTATATTCTTCAGTCTTGGAGAGGTTTATTTAATCAGTCCCTATGCAGCCAGATTTGCTGATGGAGCTGTACATGGTGTTATGAAAAAAGCACGTTTTTAGGGACAGAGGAAATATAGCTAAAGTCCTTATGCATTTTGATGGCAGTGGGAACAGGCCTACATGAGGACATTTAAGCTGCGTACACACTTCCAATTTTTGAAATTTTGAAAGATCCTTTCCAACGACAAGGGAGTGCAAGATGCATGAACGATGCTGTACATACAGCACCGTTCATGCTCTATGGAGAGGGGAGGGGGTTCAACCAAGTATTAGAAATGAACATTTTATTTTCAGGTTTTTAATTTGTCCAATTACTTTTGAGCCCCTGAAATGAAGTGATTGTGTTAAAAAAAAAGGTCTTTTGTTTCTTACATTTTATGCAATCTTTATGTTTAACCCACTAAATTAAAACTGAAAGTCTGCAGTTCAACTGCATCTGAGTTGTTTCTTTTACAATTAATTGTGGTAATGTATAGAACCAAAATTAGAAAAAAGTTGTCTCTGTCCAAATATTTATGGGCCAAACTGTATAGTTATCAAAAAAAATAAAAGTGACATATATGAAATACAGGAAGAACCTGTACTACAGGAACCTGTAGACTGCTATTACAACAAAAGGCCTAAAGAGAATGTATCTATTGTATCTACAAAGTATTCTTTCCCTGAACTTAACAACACTCAATTGACTGTATTCTTCTGCACATACTTGAATGACAGGTTATGCACACAGTGGAATATAAAATTTCACTCTTATATACTATTGACAGCAAACATAAGCAAGAAAAAAAGTTACTGGTAGATTATTGACTTAATAACAGCATGCAATGCCAAGCTGCAATATCTAAAGCTAGTAAAGTACTTTCTTGTAATAAAAGAGGAATAGACTGCAGAGATGGAGACATAATCCTGCCCCTGTACAAAGCATTGGTCAGACCACATCTGGAATATGCAGTCCAGTTTTAGTCACCAGTTCACAAAAAGGACATTGTGGAATTGGAGAGAGTGCAGAGAAGGACAACTAAATTAATAAAAGGAATGGAGGAGCTCAGCTATGAGGAGAGATTAGCTGAACTGAATCTATTCTCCCTTGAGAAGAGACATTTAAGGGGGGATATGATCACCCTGTATAAATATATAAACGGTCCATATAGAGAACTCTCTTCCCCATTATTCACTTTGAGATCATTACAAAGAACAAGAGGGCACTCTTTGCGTCTGGAGGAAAAGAAGTTTAAGCTCCTGATAAGGAAGGGATTCTTCACTGTAAGGTCTGTGAAAATGTGAAATAGGCTCCCTCAGGAAGTAGTTTCAGCAACTACTATAGATTGCTTTAAGAAAAAGTTGAAGTAAAGATAACAGTGACTGTTGATCCAGGGAACATCCGATTGCCTCATGGATTCAGGAAGGAGTTTTTTCCCCTGTTGGAGCAAATTGTACCAGGGTTTTTTTTTTTGCCTTTCTCTGGACCAACTATGTCTTATAGGGTTTTATATCTGGGATATGTTTATTTCCGTAGTGGTTGAACTTGATGGACTTATGTCTTTTTTCAATCTTACTATGTAACTATGGTCTTTACAACAATATTAATCTTCAAAGAACATTCACTATGATCACAAATAATCACTATTACTATCACTATTAAATAATCACTTTACAGGTTGATGAGGATTTTTTTTATTACATACTTTTATACTTTTGTAGATAGCAATGACTTCCACATACTAGACTGAGAAGTAGTTGAGGGGCAATGGGGGTTCTCTGCCTGCCATTGCTAAAGTCACAAAGAGTTGCACTTGCCTTCTTTTATACTTTAACCAGCCTTTCTTGACCTTTATAACATGGGGGAACTCTTGTAAGAATTTTCAGATCTTAGGGAACCCCTACTATAATTACTATATCCACCGCTCACAATATATTAGTGTGGTGATCAGTAGGAAGTTTGTCACCCTTACAGATAGCCAAAAAGACCATTGGTGTCACTTAAACTGACCTGAGAGTCACAAATTGCTCAGGGAACCTCTAGCAGCCTGTGGAGCAATCCCCGGGTTCTACAGAACTCTGGTTGAGAAACACTGCTCCAGACAATTTATACCAGGTGTTTGATACCTAGTCTCTAGGACAGAAGGGATGGGGAAGGCGTCTGTTCTAGTTATTAAGATCAAGATCTTAAGGAAGCAGAGGTCATTACTGCTATGACATTACACACTTAAAAACAGTGACTTAAATGGTATATTACAATTACAGAGTTAGAAGAACTCTAATAAGAAATTATTAAAAGTTAATTTATTAATTTAATAAAGAAAAGTTCATAAGAAATATCAAAGTAATTAGTTTAATTCATACAATCATAAGCTTCAATTAATATGAGAGAATATATTCAAAAATAATATGTTAACGAAGTGTATAAAAAAAATTTTTTTTGTTCTGTACTTTATCCTAAATGCTTCTTTACTACAAAGTAAATAGCTTCAGCTGATCAATATTGTCAGGCATAAATCAGACAGGATGAAATGATGCCTTTTTTACATTTACTGTATATGCCTGTGCTTGTAATTATTTTGTGACTTTTTCTGATCAATCAACCCAGAAATTTAGCTGCAGTTCTCATCCTTCAGATCCGTCAAACTTAAACACCACACTTTGTATGTACAGGTTGACATTCAAAAGGCAACCTCCAGGCCTGAGGAGTGCTGGATTTTCGAAAATTCAGAATTTTTTATGGTTATATATGCTGTATATATTTAACGGAAAAATTACTACCTGTACAGTCCCTAAATAGGATGCTGAATTCATAATGGGGCTATACAGCAGCAAATAAATGAGAAGGAATGAGCAGGAAAGCATGTGCAAGCAAGACCCAACAGCTGATTCTGGAGTACAGCGCCATCAAAACATAAACGGCACCTCCATAAAACAGTGTAAATTTGAAAATGCACTCTGAAATTCATGCCAGAAATTTGAAGGAACCGGATTATTGATTGCGGGATTTTTGAATGTCAACCTGTATTACTCCTTGCACTGTAAAACTGAGCTAGGAGTCAAAGGTCCCAAACTGTACAGGAAGCTTCTGGCTGTAAGGTAGAAGTGATGCTGTTGGCTGTATATCTGTGCTCCCCTTGCATAGTCCAAGGACTCTTTCGCAGGTTCTAGGAGACTGTGACTAGTAAAAACTTCTCAGGATGGCCACCAAAGGAGGATCAGGTAAACCGAAATAACCTATTCTCCCTCTGTGTAATAAGCTGAGAGCCCAGCACCACCAAGCCTCGGCCCTGAGGCAGATTCACCAATTTTTTTTTTCTAATCTGCTTGTGTAGAGGGCAGCGGAGACATCAGAGGTCTAATGTAGTCCCCAAATACATATTAAAAGGTACCTATTCAGTGCTATAATATAGGGGGCTTTTCAGACCCCTTTTGTGATAGCAGTAAAGTGTAGGTAATACTTAAAAAGAGCATGGTAGTAAAAGTGTCCCCCCTCCACCCTGCGCACACATATATAAGTGCAAGCCTCGGCATTGAGCATACATAGGTATGTAAAGAAAATAATGTAAAACACATATGGGGTATTGCCACGCACAATCGAATAAAAGGGGTAATTAATATTAATGTAGCCCGGACATAATATGCAGAGCTTCACAAAGTCTATAGTCATGTCACCAGCTGTCCCTCAAAGGGGTTCACAATCTAGTGTCCCACCATAATCATATGTCATTACCATAGTCTAAGGCCATTGTTTTGGGGACAAGTAGTATTAGGATGTCTCTTACAGAAAGCAACAACAAGAAACAATTTTCTTTGGCTCTGCCACCTATCCCCATACCTGTCTGACCGCTCTTTTTTTTCAAGTTTTTTTCAATGGTAATTCCTCCTCTCCTACTGTCCTCCCTGTTGTTCCCCAAGGGTCAGTCCTTGGACTACCTCACTTGGTAGTCTCATATACTCCTTTGGTTTACAGTACTATCTGCATGTTTTTGGCACTGAAATCTATCCGTCCACCCCAAACTTGTTTCCCTCAGTCATGGATAATGTTTCATGCTGCCTGTAGGCCATCTCATTGTGGATAGCTGGCAGATTTCTGAAACACAACTTAACTCATCATCTTCCCCCCTAAAATTCCAAATCTCTCCCATAATTCCATAATGTTAACTGTTATTAACACTGTTATCCATCCCTCCTCTCATGCATGATGTCTTGGCGTCACCTTGAATTCTGCCCCTCCTTTCCCCCAATATTTAGAACATTTCTTTGTCATGCGCAACATTTCCAAATCTGCCCTAGCTGTTAACAAAAACCACCAAACTCCTTGTACATGCTCTTACTATATCTCATCTGGACTACTGTAACATCCTCCTCTCTTGTATTCCACTAACCCGACTCTCTCCTCTACAATCTGTTATGAATGCTGCAGCCAGACTCATCCATTCTTTCCACCGCTCCTCTTCTGCTGCATCTCTTTGTACTTTTCTTAACTGGCTTCGATTTCACCTTAAAATCAAATTCAAGCTCCTGTGCTTTGCTTTCAAATCTCTACAGTTCTTGTCCTTCTATTTCTGACCTGATAAAAAAATACCCCCTAGTTGCTCCCTTGCTCCTCCAATGACCTACTAATGACTTCCTCTCCCATAACCTCGCCACACGCACCGCTCCAAGATTTTTATAGACTTGCACTGACTGTCTCTTCCTCGTCCTATTCGGCTTGCTCCTACTTCATGCTCATTTAAAGGAGCTTTTAAAACCCATCCTTTCAAACTTGCCTACCCGTCTTTTTCTGTCTCTTAAACCCTCACTATTTACCTACCATTCCATATACCCTCTTTCTACTGTGTGTGCCCCCACCTCTTAGATTGTAAGCTCTTCTGTATCTGTCAGGGGTTTGGCCGGCCTTGTGGAGTGGCGACCAACTCCTATTTATTGTACAGCGCTGTTTTATATGTTGGATGCAACAACCATTTGTTTAAATTTCTTTACTTCTTGTGTTGGGATTTTTTTCTAGGTGATGTCAGAATTTGTGCTTTGGGAAAAATTTTGCTTGGAGAGAAAGGAATTTTTGGTTAGGGAGTGATGGATTTTTGCTAGTAGCTAAATTAGTACTGCAGAAGTAATTCTGACTACTGACAATGTTAGAAGTATAGCAGTTTGAGGTATGCTAAAGTGTGGTGATCAGGAGTATGCTATTTACAACAGAACCTACAGAATGGGCCTTATTTATTAAAGCTTTCCAGAAGAAGATAGACCATCATGGGTGAACCTTGGTGATCCAGCAAACCCGAAATAAAACAATTGCCAAATAATAGCAAATGATTTTAAGAATTATCCAGTCATGAAGAGCTTTAATAAATGAGGCCCAATGAAGGAGTCAAAGGAATATATTGTACAATTTGTACATATACTACTGGCTGCCATACTTTTTATGTCTTGCTGTATGTTACATACCCTTGACTGCCATAATGCTATCAAACTTTTGACCCTGCTCTCTGTCCATTGCGATGTATATTTCATGCTATTGGCCCTTGCACTTTGTACATTTTGTGGACTCTGACATTAAATATATCTAACCTTTGCATCCCAAATGCCATATTATACATTACATACTTGTGAGTAACCTATTAGTTGTCTTACCAGCTGTTGGCTGCAAAGAGGTCATTTTTATTTAAGGTCTATTTTATTAAAGGCTATATGGTCAAATACAGAGACTACCAGCAAGAGTGTACTCTGCAAATAAGTTGTATTTCATGCTGTTGGCCTAAGCTACTCAATGACAGATGTCAGGACAAGCTGTGTAGATGGATAAACAAGCAGGATCCAGAATACAGAATAAAGACATGCTTCATGCTTACAAGCGCTTTTACAAAGAGTATACAAGGTGACAACATAAAATTTACTTTGCATCTAATCCTTGCTTCCCATGGCTGATCCCTAACACGTTCACTTCTCTGTTTTTATCTAAGTATTTTAAAATCCTCTTAAAATCACAATGAAAATTAAATAGGCGATCTAGCTTGGCTCCTGAGAGGCGCAGAGCCATTATCGGTGGCATTCATCAAGATCGCTCCCCTGGGACTCAGGGAGCTTGGACAAGTGCCAGGGAGCAGATATGGAAAGGCGGGGGGGCTTTTTTCTCCCCCACTTCTCCACTATTAAACCTATGGTCCAAGCTTCTAGGCCAGCCATATGGAGTCCGGGATAGCAGGCTGCAGTAATACCAGTCACCTATGGGACCTGCTACAAGGGAGGACTGGGAGCTTTCTACCCCTTCTCATTTGCCACAACTGCTCCTTGGGGCCAACTCTTCTTGTTCTCCACAGCCACCACTGCAGCACATGGGATGGACGTCTGGTGAGTTATCCCAAAGTTTATTTACACATGCACCTGGGCTCCACTGTCCTATTGCCTTACTTGTCTCTCTCTATTTTTTTGTGAAGAAGGAAACCTTGCCATACAGAAATATATGCTGCCTAAATCTACATCTTAAACACAGCACTGAGCTTTTTCTTTTTACTATTTACTACTTCAATATCTACTATCCTTCTGGCTGCCGGTTTTACATTGTGAGCACCATATTAACATAAAAAGGGCCAATGGACAGATACATGGGCAAGACGTCTAAATCTACTAACAAACAATCCACCAAACAAAAAGGGCCTGTCCCCACCATCTGCATCCCCAGCTCTGCCAAAGCTACTTTCCTTAACCACGTAAGAGGATTCACATGACATGGCTTTGGGGGATTTATCTAACCCCCCAGGCTTGTGATCTATGGCCAACGATGTCTCAAATATTCCCTTGCCTTATTTTGATAGGAAATTTCATGCCCCTCAACTAAATTGAATCGGCATTAACTAACATATCTTCTAACATCAAACAGATTATATATTTGAAGCAATGTGTGAAGGGACATAGAAGACTAAGCTGTTGAATATACTTTATTTACATCCATTTAAGAGAAAAGGGAAGATCTGAAAAATCACAACAGGCACTCTAATCTGCGTTTTATTGGCATCCTGAAGGAGTACAAAGGCCCTATTGAAATTTTTGGTGGTGGATCTTATGTGGGGCCTCAGTCTTCCTCCTCTTACCACGTGTGCTCTTGAAAGCATGTACTGATTTGGCCCTGATCGACCGTCTGTGAGCCAATGACCAAGATTGGTCATATCAAAGTTCTTACATGGTATGGTATGGTATGGTAAGAAACTGTGCTTAGAGCTTATCGAAGGCAAAGGAAATTGAGAGTGGGAGAGGTGAAGATCTCAATCTTTCAAGATTTCTCTGTTTCAGTCTCACAAAAACCTAAGCTGTTTGTCACAGCATGTCATTGCTTGGTTGAATTGGGGGCAAGCTCCGCATTGATGTATCCGGCTGAACTGCGGGTTACGGGGGCCGGCAAAACCATAATATTTGAAGACCCACAGGAGGTGCTCAGCTGCATCCATTAGACAGACCATAATTCTTCCTAAATGCTGGTTTACAGGCAGAGGAGTAGCATTTGGGTCAGACATGGGTAACTTAGGTCATCATCCCCCTATTAAGGGAGCATCAACCTAAAATGTTTTAATTCTACCTCAACTGCACATCTTGCATGTTCTGGTTTTGAAAGTTACTTGCATTGTTCTTGCATGGTTCCTATTGTTTTGTATGGATCTATTGCATTTACTACACTGCTCTCTAACCAGAAGTGAGAGGCAGTTAAAATTAAAGAGAAAATTGTACCCTTGATTTAACGCATGAAAATTGCTTTTTGCACAGAGTATTTGTTGTCATGGGATTGTGTGGGATTGTTGGATTCAAGTGGTTTAAGGCCTGGATGTGGTTCGCTGAGTATGCAGTCAGCCCAAACAGTTGGGGAAGAAATGTAATGTGCTGCATTGGCCATGAGACTTTCTGAGCCCTAAAGATCTCAAACTAAAACCATCTTCAATATCAAGCTATGCTTAGTTTCTTGAAATGTACAGTAGCAGGGCTTAATAGTATGAAAAAGCGAAAAAATATATTACTACACTTGAAACGTAAATATAAAATCATGTCGGTTAAAACCAATGAGGGGAGTAGATATGTAATGGTGGTTTTGGAATTGGCAGGAATGTTCTATTCCTTGTGCTCTATATATGTGCCCACTGGAAATTTGTGCTTTTACAATGGCATCAATACTCTTAGGTATAATTGCACAGGGTTTTTTTTTCTGTGCATTTGCCTTACTTTCCTTTTTGCACACTTGTAGGTTGTCCTCTCCTTTGCTGAAAATGTTTAATCCCATTTCCCTGCACACTGTGACTTCCACAAGTACGAGAAGTTACATAAGGTATCTTGAGTCCACATAATTTCCTGTTTTAGGGACTAACGTGATCATCAAGTCCATTTCTCCCAATCTGTGTTGTCCTGGCCCTCCCCTTTCATCTATTTGCTTTTAGTCTTGTCAGACATTTAGTCCCTGCTTCATATATGGGTGTGTCCTAGGGCAACCTATATGCAAATAAAGTCTATTTATGACCATGTGTTGATACAGTGGGTCTGATTTATTAAAACTCTAACTACACTACAATCTAAAGCATGCCTGTTGTTAGGTGAGTATGAGAACCATGTATGGTACTAGAAGGTGACTGTGCTGAGATGTGAGAGCAGTAGAGAGACTGACCTTGACCACCTAAACTGTGGACTCCTCTTTCTCCTGGTTGCACAGGATTGACCTTGTAATGGTATTACAATGGGGCCAAAAAGTGGGATTACACAGTAATTACAAAAAGCACTAAGAGACACTACACAAGAGAAAGAGAGGGAGGTTTGAGGGTTCTTTTAAATTGAGGCCAAGACTTCAGATTTAAAGAATTTGGGCGGTAGGTTATTCCAAACATCTAGTTGCTTCTGTCTTTTCATGTATTTCCAGACAGGCTAAATGATTGGCTTTGCAGGATGGAAAAGTATACTTTTTTATACTTTCATTCTAACCAAAGCACCAATTTTATGAGCAGAAATACAGCCCAAAACTTGCATGTAACTTCCATCATTCTGAGTTTGACACCACTCTTTTAGATGCATGTTTTGCATGAAAACCACTTTTAAGCAGACTTTCCCAGACCGTAGAGGGGAACCATGTCCTACAAGCTATCTTTGGGATTATTAGCATATTTGTTTTGATTTGGTATAATTGTTCATTTCTGCAAAATCCTTAACTGTGTGTCTGTATTGAGATTTTTTTTTACAGATAAGTACACCATATATTGGGGTAGTTTCGTTTTTTTAATGGTTTTAAATTATAAATGAAAATTACATTTCTTAAGGGCCCATTCAGATCTTTGTGGGGAATTATATTGCTCTTTTATATGCATTTGTTTAGACAGTCCATTACAATGAATAAGAGCAAACCACCCTAATGTGCAAAAGATGTTCCAAAGACACCGCACAACAATGCACTAATATTTATTGTGGTGTGCTGCCAAGCTAATGCATTGCCTTAGTGTTTTGGTGTGCCATTTAAAATGAATGGCAACACAAGTTATGCATGTTACTGTGTACTACCACAACTTTGATCTAAATGAGCTCTGAAATTTTTACACAATACTTTTGTGCTTATGAATAAGATTAATGTGTTCCAAATAATAATTGTTTCTATCTCAGCAGTTGTTCAACAAGTATACATGTATCATATACCTCTAGTTTGAAAGAACCTACATACATGTATTTGTACAACTAACCTAAAAAGACAGCATAGCGAACAACGTGAAAATGGATAAAAATCACACTAAGGTTATATTTCAGTAGTAACTATACTTTCCCTTTAACATTTGGCAGTTCTCAGCTGTATAGGAAGGAGTTCAATAAAATAAACAACACTTGCATATTTTATCTGTATGAAATCCTGGTTTTATCAGGTCCCAGCCCTGGCTCGCCCAGTATGTAGTAACTCCCGTAAAGATGGCCACTTTATCAGCACAGGTAACTGTAACACCTTTTCACCTATGTTGCACACAATGCTATTGTATCTTCTGTTTAAACTTTTTCCTCTGTTGTTTCGTAGCACTGCGATGAATCTTTTCTCAACTGTTAGAGGAAAATCATACCATGCAGCCAATATTCTTTCTTCCTTTGCTGGAGATGCCTTACACATGTCCTCAGGTGCCGATTTAGTTGTTTTGCATGCTGACAGTCAGGTGGTAAAATTGGGGATATGAAACTTTTTTTGCTATGTGGTCAATTTGCAGCCCTTTTGATGTTTTGCAACCATTCTTCCTTTGCATGTGAACAAGGATCATGCATATATTTACAAACATAAAGACCCAACAAAGTGTCAAATTATTGAATTTGCCAGTGGAAATAAGTTAGAATAGTGTTGAACCACTGAACTAATTTTAAATGAGTTTTGACTAAGTATCTCACATGAAATGGCAAACTATTTAAGAATACGTTGTATGACACTGTGAAAAAAAGAGAATGAAATACACAACTAATTTATTGTTCCATTACCCATAATCCTTTATTCTACATTCTATTTTGCTGCAGAAAAATACTTTTGGCAATGAGGTACTCTTTTTCCAAGGAAAAGTCAGCTAGTATATAACTTTATGAGTCTATAATATTTAAAGTGCTACAAAATATATACTATATATACTATTTTAGGAAATTTGTAATACATGTGCTCATACACACACACACACACACACACACACACATACCTTGAACAAATGGGTCACTCAGCAGAACTAGAAGTATAAATGAGCAGAGACAGTGAAGTTCAGCCATGGTAGAAAGGTGTTTAGTCCGGCAACTGCTTGACAAATGCTTTCTAACCACGTCTGTGTATCCTAGTGGCAAGGATATGAACAGGTGTAATCTGAGAATAGGTAGGACCTACTCTTAACTCTTTGTTAAAGCACATAGAGGTTGCATCATGTGGACAAAAAAAAAGAATATAATGTCAATGTAAATATTAAGACAGCTGCTTTTGTACCGTAAAATTAGTTTCCATTAACTATATTTTTTCCTTACTCTGTTCTGCTAAAATATTTACTCATCAACACTTTATTTACTCAGCAAGATGCTAATAATAATATTGTAGGTTATAATGTTCCTCATGTATATCTTTAGTAAATATAGTAAAGAGACCATGCAACTAAATCAGTCAGTAAACTACTGATCGCACAAGGATCACACAAGGACACATGATTACTAAGGGATCAATGGTTAGTTTTTGTACCTACAGAAAATGTACCTAGCTTGAAAAAAAATGCAAACACAACATCTACTGCACTAAGTGCTGATACTGCAAAATATTACATTTTTGTTGTTGGGTTTAGCTATACAATAAAGCCAAACTCCAGTCTTACCTTACATTCTGCAGAGTTGTACAAGTTTCACTTCTGTATTGAAATCGCTTTGAATGCCCTTTACACTGTAAAGTGCACTGCTTATCACAGTGTGCATTAGAAGCTGCTGCAAATCAAACAAAGTTTATTTTTACAGGGCTGTATGTGAAAAGTAAATAACTAGGAAAAAGATTGTGGACCATGTAATATTAGTATAAAAGCATGTATTTTTTGAAAGCAGTCAGTGAATAGATACCATTCTAAAGCAATAGTTTTTATTTATTTATTTTAAAAAATTGTTTGGTTTCCCTACCACTGAAATTGGATCCAGACTTGAAACCTGGGTGGACAGTCAAAGTTAAAGTAAAATGGTTGGGGGTAATGAGTACAAGGGTACATCATACTTTTGCTAGTAAAGGTACTATGTGAACACAGTTCTTCCCTCAATTGTTTACATTTGTAGAATCTGTCAATGACTCTTTGAATGAATCCATCACTATGTTCAAGCGCTTTGCAATTAACCAAAAATATGTAAGCAGGTTGTAAAAACAGGTTTTCCTTACCCTACACTTTAACATATATTTGGTGTAAGTCGATGACTGATTCTACAACTGTAAGCAAACCTGCTTTATTTACATAATGCTGAATGGAAAATTGTTGGGAGCAGCAAATTGACATGACTGACGTAAGTTCAAATCTATGGACATTGTAATTGACAATAGATTTACCTAAGGAGGCATTATTAAAAGTTCTTTTGATTAAATCTGTAAGTATAGGTTGTGCTTATATTGTTAGTGTCTTTATTTAATCCATTTTGGTAATTGGTAAGGTGTACTATTTGGGAGGATAAGTTGTGGGGATGAGGCCCACTAAGTTCACCCCACAGCTGGGGAAATCAGGATATTGGTATCTTCAGAAGGTGGGATGAATGCTTATTGAACCCCTACTTTTTTAGCCAGTCGGGTTACAGGTGGCCTGGCATGGGAAGAGGAGTTCCTGAATGTTTGTGGCCCATGCCCATTCTTTTTACTGTCCAGACAGGTTCAATGCCTCAAATTGTCTTGTTTTAATATTTTATTTTATATACACAAAGAAATAAATACCTACAGCTTTAAGACATTCTAACCACAATAATTTAAAATTTCGTGTATTCATCTGTTACACTGTTTCTCTAAGATGCAGCCAGTAAATGTCCCTAAGGCTTAGTCTACACGGACTGTTTCCCCAGCGTTTACCCTGAGGCTTTTAAAGCCCATGTTTGAAATCCCTATGCATTCCAATGGACTAATCTTCACAGGGACGTTTCCTTGAGGCACGTTTATGAGCTTTACCTTAAACATTACTTGCAACGTTTAAAAAATTAGAACGCTAGGTTAAAGCTGGAAAACGCTTAAAAATGCAGGTCCATTGACTTCAATGGGATGTTTTCGCGTGTTTTCCTGCGTTTTTAGGCACTTAAAATGAAAACGCAGGAAAACGTGAAAAAACGTAGGAAAATGTGGCGGTTTCCAGCGTTTTAGAGACAAGCTTTAAAACGCTAATTAAAGTGCTTAAAAAAACATAAAAATGCATATAAGCGCAATAGGAACGTTTGCATGTGTTTTTAAAAACGTCCGTGTAGACCCAGCCTTAATTATACAATAAATTAGGTTTGACTGAATGTGACTGAATAAAAGCATCCCATTGCCTGGAATGTTGCTGCCTAAAGCTGGGTACACACGTGCAATGAGCCAATTATCGGACGGGAATCTGGCGTTTTGTATAGCGCTCGTTGTCTTTGAGGCTGAAGGATCCTTTCCAACGACAATTCTTGTACGTGTGGACATAGCCTTAAAATGTGGAACATGTTCTTATAGATCCCCCTGACACCTAACTGTTTTGGTAAACACCATGTTTAGAGTCTTTGCAAAAAAAAAATATATATATATATATATATATATATATATATATATATTATTTTATTTTCGCAAAACGTTTCTTAATTCCCTGTTCAGTTATTTGTTTGTTTATGTTTTGTGGAAGCATTGTGAAGTACCTGGTCAGCCCCTAAGGGTTAATTTTATACTTTATAATTTGATGAAGAAGGAAACAAGGAACAAAGGGGGGCAAAATATTAGCAGGTTACATTTTACTTTCATGTTTCATTTCACCATTGCACTGATAAAGGCTGCATGAATAGGCTTTTTTGTCTTGTGTGAATTTATCAATCTTAATTAAACAACAATTTATCAATAAAATGAATGAATGAAAACTGAGCATTCTTATCTTTCAGACTTACTGAAATTAAATTTTGAGCTCCCTCCACTGTTACAATGATCGCAGTAAAACAGTGTAAGTAGAGTGCTGGATGGAAAGTGTGTGGGGCCACAGTATCTAAGATACAATGTCTGGGGTAAAACCAGCAGTGATTTGTTTACAAGGAACTTCTAGGTTACTCTACTTATTTAAAATGTGTATATTGTGATTATTAGTTTTTTACATCATTTAACCTTTTTTATGTGTCCTGGCCATTGTAGCATCCAAATGTTCACACAATCCTTATGTAAATGTTTTATTTTGTCATTATGCACCATGATACCTTACATTCAAATGGTCTAAATATAGAGATAATACCAGATAAAATACATACATACCCAATTACAAAAAAGATTACTGCCAGTACACCACAAACTGGAATTTTATGCGTGTGTGCGGTTATAGTACATTACTTATTGAGCTACTTTCAGTTTAGTAACTACTCGCAACACCTGTAAGAAAAATACAAGGGGAGTCATTACACTACTTGAATGTGTTGAGTTTAAAAATCACACCCTGATTAAGCCTGCAAAGGAAGCAGGCAAAACATATTGGTAAAGATATTAGCATGATTCACACTCTTCTATCTACTGGTCTATCGAGCCAACTATAGCGCTAATCTATAGCCATGTGCAATTACAAAAGTCTACAAAAGCCTAGCTCAAACGTTTTAACATTGGGACCCCTTGAAATAATTTTCGGGTCCTCAGGGACCCTTACTATATTTACTATATCCATATCTCACAGTATATTAGCATGGTAGTCAGTGGGAAGAATGCCTCCTACATTGCTGGCCGGTGGGAAGAATGTCACGCCTACAGATAGCTGAAAAGGATCAACACTGATTTAATAAGTTTAATGTTATAAGGCTTGTGGACCCAATAGTCAGGGAAGTATTTTTTTCAGAGAGAAAAACATAGCATGCATGGCCAAACGTAAACAGAAAGCCTAATACACAAATACTAACTTTGAGATTAATCCCATTAAATAATTAATTAATGCTGTGAGCAGAAATAATGCATTCAGTGTCTGAATCTTGATGATTCAAATATGTCTGCAATATAATTTTTTTTTTTTACATTTTTTTATGTTAAGTAAAAAAAACAGTCATTGTCTGTCTTGGGCCTGGAAGGTTTTTATTCGTATAATTAGCAAAGAACATCTTATTATGAAGTACGTGATATTACCTATATGTGATTTTTTCCCCCTCCCTCTATGAAAGAAGTGAAAAGGTGGAAAAGAAGTTTTCATGTTTACAGTTAATTAGCATCAGAAAAATGCAAATAAACTGTGACACTATTATTATTCAATGTGGAAAATATTTAGATAATTCTGCAAACTTTTGATATGGTGAGACACATCTCTGTTAAGCCTAGATCTATGGAACAGATATGTCATATCATGTTGGCAAACAGGATGTGACTAATAGTCAAAGTACACTGGGGTCTGTATGTAACATATTAATAGAATTAATGATTAGAAAAATAAGAATAAGCAGAGTTGTTTTATATTTTTTATAAACTTACCAAAGTAAATTGTCAACCTGCATTGGATAATTCACTCACCTTAGTAAATGTGTTAAAAATTCATTTAGCAAAGAATATCCAATAACATACAAGGGAATGTAAATTCTTGATTAAATGGCTGAAGACAACAAAGCAATCTCTTTCACTAAACTAAGTGAATTATAGTTTACAGATAATTTACTTTGCTAGGTTAACAGCCTTTAGTTATTAGTTCAATTTCTCTATTGAAACAAATATAGAAAATGTTTATTGTGAAGGATAGGGGTATAGATCATAAAAAATGTTTATTTTTGCTTTTTTTTCTCTGCTTTTGGAATACTTTACCAGCCTTGTTATATGCCAATGGTTTGGGGCCTCCATTCCCTATAACATCAGTGTGGATTAGGCAGTGATGGTTTATGCAAGATTTGTTTTGTTTGAGGAATGTCTATGGTAAAAGATTTTTGCATGCAGAAGATTTCTCCTGGCTTGCAAGATTTTTTCATGTGAAAAATGTATTTTAAATTTTGGCAGAAGCTTAATTAGGAAGTTCTCTTTTTTAGCACTAGCCACAGTAATATGTGGGACTCCTGTTAGCAGAAGTGCCAGCCATGGTGGAGTGGAGTCCTATGAATTGACCACAGTGCTCACAAAACTCCCGGAAGTGTCAGTTTTCCTGGAAGCCTGTGAGTGATGGGCAGGCCAAACAGCAGGAAATATAAATACTTACAGCAGTGGTGGTCAGCTTTCCTATATTTCTTATTGACATCATTAAAGGGCCACGCATAATATTTAGAGAATATAATTCCACAGTAATCTGTTAGAGACTGCAGGCATGCAATGAGAGATGGTCAAAGACTAGAATGGGCATGCAAAAAAAAAAAAAAGGACTGCTAATTGTAAATGAGAGTGCAGTATACAACTTGTACCACCAGATGTCCCCAGCAGGTTAAAGCAGAACTCCAGACAACCTGCTAAATACACAAATTACAAGAGACCTAGACTGAATTATTATGCTGAAAAGATTGCTTGTATCAATATATATATAGTTGGTTTTGTTTATATCCCCTAAATATGCTTAAAATAAATTACAATAGGCATGCAAGAAATCAAGCATTCAGAAATTGCCATTTTCTGCCTATGTATTGCAAAGATTACTTGTTTGCTGCCTGCTCGTTGTACCAACTGACTAATTGTTGCCTATGTAGCATATAAAACTGCCCATTAGGAGCCTATAGATTGTTAGAATAGTAATTTTTGTATTTAAACTAACTTAAACTACTAACAAAACCTTCATTTTATTTAGCATGTCACTATCATTTCCATGTTTTACCAATATGCATGCAGTAATAAACCTATTTATTCATTTATTTATTCATTTAACCTTCATTTATTTGAATAAGGAAAATCCTTACTGCCTCTAACTTTGTTCTGCAAACTATTAATATTTGTCTGGTTTCACAAATGCTACTAAATTTAGAGTAGCGTGTGTGTGTGTGGTGCTACAAAAACAATTTCCCCTGATGTCATCTAAGGTAGGCATGCCATCACAAGGTATATTTAGGAAGATTTAATTAATTTTTGGATGGAGACAATAACAGGCCATCTTGCGTTAAAAAATAAACAAAAAGCAGCATGTACTACAATATTCACTTTCAGTCTGGAGTTGCACACCAAAGCAATTCCTTTCTGCTTCTCAATGTTCTCATAGCTCTAGGATAAATAACGGTAAGTACTATTCAGCCACCTTTTTTTTCTTCAGGCTACAGGCACAGCGGGGACCAGTGAGCAATACCTGTAGTAGTGAGATTCGTTGAAGAATCTTTTCTCAAAAGTAAATACTTTTCTCCATTAGAGTAGTATTCAGTAGTGTGGGCAGGAGTAGAGTTTTTTTTTTTTTTTGCAGGAATATATTTTATTGTAGATTTTTGCACTGATAGCTTCGGTCAGCACTATAAACCACATCTGCTTTTTTTTTACATGACTGCTGTTAACTCTTGGTATATGAGACAATTTAATTTTGGCAAATTTTTTTGAGCAGTATTCATGTGATGACTTGTAAGCACCAGTTAGTCCAGGAATACTGTGACCCAAGAAATTGGCAGAATGGCATTTGTGTTGTTAGTGCTGGACCAAGTAGGAAGCTGGAGAAAGCAGAGATTAAGAACTTTTTCTTTACAACAGAAAGGAGAGAGAATTTCAAAAAATACATTAAAATGGAGTTCAACCTCAATAATGTACCTGTTATGCTATTGTTGTATATTAGCCTCCTGGGCAGTTAATTTCTGTCTGGATTTATATGTCTAAAAGCGGTACATTGTCTTTCATGAAAATTTATTTTACATGGTTGACCTGTAATTCTTAGGCATAACTCACCAAAATATGTCCAATATTTAATAAATGTATTAATAAACTTTAAAAAACACAAAAAACAAGGGTGCATAAATAAATGCGTTTTATGTTTTGTGTTAAAACAAGGGTGCATAAATAAATCAAAAATACTGAAACCTGTAATATAACTGTACAGTAGCATATATATACTAAATAAATAAATATATATATATATATATAATGATTACTTTGTATTGGATTCAATACAGGTATTTTGTATTGAATTTATTACAAAATAATTTGAAATTCCCGCCATGTTCCTTCGCACGCACCGACGTCACCCGGAACTGCCAGGGAACGTCAGCGCAATTGTCGGAGGACGAAGAGGATGCGGACAGATAATGGGATTGGACAGGCAGGACACTGGAGGACGCGAGTGGGACCAGGCAAGTCTTTATTCTTTTTTTTTTTTTTTGCTACCCCGAGATAGCGGTTACCGCTAGCAGCTGTTGTTTTTTACCCCAAGCCACACTCGGGGTTACCGCTCAGGAGACTAATTTGTAGTGATAAAACATTGTAGTTTTTTATTTATATATTTTAAAGTGGGGAAAAAAAAGCTACGTACTCACCTGAAATAAACGTAGTTGCAAACAAACAATAAATGACCGATTGTTCACCAGCATGTTCTTTTTGTATCACACAGGGCCCTGATTTCCTCAACGTCATTTCCTCCTGCGCACGTCATTTCCTGCATCTTTCAAATGATTGCATCTAGTGTCTGTACATTATTGGTCAAATATCTTAACGTTCCTATCGTTACAGCATGTACAGAATCATGCACAATACAATTGTTCAATATTCGTTAACAATAGTTCATCTCTCGTTACTCGTTCGTTTTCCAATGACGATTATCTTATGTGTGTACGTAGCTTTGGTTGGGAAATTGATGAATACAGATTGTACTGACTGTAAATGTTTATGTAGGAGAGAAGTGTGGAGAGCTGGATGACAACCAGCCTGTGTATAAGCATGAGGATGAGTAATTCGTACAAGGGAGAATTGCAAAGGCTATATATAAGAGGAGTGTGGAGGGTATGATAATAGATAGAATAGGCCTGGTTTATTAAAGCTCTCCAAGGCTGAAACGGATACACTTTCATCATTGAAGCTGGGTGATCCAGCAAACCTGAAATGGATCTGGTCCAGGATTCAAAACATTTGCTAGAAAATTATTTTGAAGAAATCAATTCCAGGATTGCTAGATCACCCAGCTTCACTGATGAAAGTGTATCCTCTTCAGCCTTGGAGAGCTTTAATAAATCAGACCCAATGTGAGGGGAAAATGTATAGTGGTGGATGCAGAGGTTCTTTTTATTACTTTGCTTAAAAAATGATTTAAACATGACTCATTTAAACTGTTTATTACAGGCAAGCATAAGCATGTTTGAGAAAGTGCTTGTAATTGAGCAGCTTTGCTAGACATGAAACCAAATGGGCGTGTTATTATAGAGTCTGAGTATATTTAAAACTTGGTAGAAAGAGTCTCAAGAAGATGTAAACTTTTATCTGTTGTAACAGCAGTAGACTCTGTTGTTTGAAACATTAAAAAACTTGTTCTTTCATCTTTATGGCTGCTTGAAATACGGCTGACACTTGCTTCCGAATTCTATAACCTCTATAGAGTGACTGAATTTTCACAGCTGCCCTCTGTGTCTTCAGGGTTTGTCTTAATATAAAGCCCTTCCAATACGATTGGATCAGAACAACTTCCTTTACCAAATGCTGATAATGTTTGCCTCCTTTGAAACTGTTTTCCTCACAATTCTCCCGCTGAACTAAGGCTGGTTCCATAGCATTCTCAGATTCGGGCATATCTTTATTACTAGCTATATTATTATTATCCATCCCTTTTTCTTTTGAGGGGGCTTTTTCTGAAAGCTTGCTTGTACAGCTGTCTGCAATGTCATTTTCAAAGATATGAGCAGTAGACATAGAACTCCATTGTTTTGTAGGACTGGATGTTCGAACAGATTTAATTTTTTTCTTATAAGGGTAACATGGGGCAATATTAAAGCTGACACTCTTGGGTGAATACTTGTATCTCCTTGGTTGATACTTGGCTTTATTATGTATTTGTTTTTTGTTTTGTTTGGAATAATAGTATAGAACAGATAGATTTTGCATTTTTACTAGATTCTCTATTGCCTGAAAACCAGCCTTTGACTTGTGAGTGTTCAACAAATTTCTCCAGCTTGAGTTCTCTTCTAAGCTAGTTGCATTTGCAGATCTAGTCTCCTTGATATTGTTTTGGACTTGGTTACAGGTTTTCATAACAGAAGCTTCTATTTTCAGATTACCTATTTTTCTTGCTTTGAATCCCATTAAATGGATTTGATTGGAATCATTAGTAAGATGCCATAACATTTTCCTAGTTAGGTAACCTCTCCATTTGGCTTGGATGATAATTGCTGCATTATTAAAAATACAATGTTTGTTTGATATCTGTAAATGATAATGACCATGACAAATCCTACAATATGTATGATAGCACTGATGTGAATACAGAAAAGATGTTTGCTTATTTATACTGTTATCCTCTGAAGCAGCCATCTTCAGCACTTTTGATGGTTTAAATCTGGAATCATATACGCACCTGCATCTGAGACATGGTTTATAACAATTAATTTCCATTAACAGTCTGAAAAAGCAAAATATAGAGCATTATGTTTAATATTTAGAGCCCTAGAAAAAGGGTTTCCTAAGTACAATTCAATAATACTATATCTTTAATAAAACCATAATAATATATATTTTGGACCAGATTTATTCCAGTTTAGGAATACCCAGGTTCTCCCAGGATAGTCTGTCTTCTCGAGCTTTATTAAATAATCACACACACACATATATTTATAAACTTCTTATGTAACATCTCCAACATACCAACAATATTTATTTTAAACTGACCCTGTCATCTTGTCATGCTGTACTGTACAGGAATCAGCCTTGAAAGTTAGCTGAGTGAGTGGCGCTGTTAGCTAGAAATATATATTTTGTTTACAGGTAATAACAATAACGTAGTGAAGTACATTGGTATATACAGTTAGGTCCATAAATATTTAGAAAGAATTGTATTTAATTTTGGTTCTGTAAATTACCTCAATTTTAAATGAAACAACACAGATGCAGTTAAACTGCAGACCTTCAGCTTTAATTCAGTGGGTTCAACAAAAAGATTGCATAAAAATGTGAGGAACTAAAGCCTGGACGTCCACAGAAGACAACAGTGGTGGATGATGGCAGAATCATTTCCATGGTGAAGAGAAACCCCTTTCACAACAGCCAACCAAGTGAACAACACTCTCCAGGAGGTAGGCGTATCGATATCCAAGTCTACCATAAAGAGAAGACTGCATGAAAGTAAATACAGAGGGTGCACTGCAAGGTGCAAGACACTCATAAGCCTCAAGAATAGAAAGGCTAGATTGGACTTTGCTCAAAAACATCTAAAAAAAGCCAACACAGTTTTGGAAAAACATTCTTTGGACAGATGAAACCAAGATCAACCTTTAACAGAATGATGGCAAGAAAAAAGTATGGGGAAGGCGTGGAACAGCTCATGATCAAAGCATACCACATCATCTGTAAAACATGGCGGAGGCAGTGTGATGGCTTGGACGTGCATGGCTGCCAGCGGCACTGGAATACTAGTGTTTATCCATGATGTGACAAAGGACAGAAGCAGCCCAATGAATTCTGAGGTGTTCAGAGACATACTGTCTGCTCAAATCCAGCCAAATGCAGTCACATTGATTGGGAAGCGTTTCATAATACAGACAATGACCCAAAACATACAGCCAAAGCAACCCAGGAGTTTATTAAAGCAAAGAAGTGGAATATTTCTTGCAGTAAAGGCCTGGCAGAGCATGAAAAAGGAGGAAACCCAGCATCTGGTGATGTCCATGAGTTCAAGACTACAGGCTGTCATTGCCAGCAAAGGGTTTTTTTAACCAAATATCAGAAATTACCATTTTATTTTCAGCTTTTTAATTTGTCCAATTACTTTTGAGCCCCTGAAATAAAGTGATTGTGTTAAAAAAGGCTACTGGATATTTTGTCCACTGTGTCTTATAAATTAATGCTAAAAATTTAGGGTCTGTACCTTTTTGAGTGTAATGCATTACCAGCTTTACTTATTTTTTTAAATAATGCAGTATAAGAATTGTCCTTTGTGATCATTTTATTTGACACAAAGAAATGTAGATGTATGCTGTGTTTTATAGCATTCATTAGTATTAATATTTAAATGGTCATCAATATCAGTTAATATTTCATTAAACTCCTAAACAAAAAGGTATACTTCTAAGTGTGGTGACAGGTTTCATTTTCTTAGACTTTTTAAAATGTATTTTACCTGGCAATTTTGCCTGTAAACTTTGCCTGTAAAAGGAATTTCCTTTCTTTGGGTGACAATGATCACTTTACTGTAAGAAAACAAAATTGTCACCCTAGGGCAGAAAATGTGTTAAGACTACAAGAAAATCCCCTCTTATCTCCATAGGACAGAGGGGAGGAGTTCTGTATTTACACAGGGAAGCAAGCAGAGCAGATAACACTGCTGAGTACAAAGGAAAGTACTGATTTAAAATTGACCCTGATTTAAAGTTTAAAAAATTGTTACAGTTTATAGATACTTTATTGGACCCTATATGTTGTCAATCAGATCAATTAATCTATCCGACCCTCATCTGTCTATAGTTTGATTGCTTTTTATTGCACTTGTATGTTATGCACTGTAGGGCAACTGAAAATATTTTGCAGAATGCTGGAAAATATTTATTTGTGATTTTTGTTACCTTTTATTTCTAGTTGCTACAGCCTGCCATCACAATAGGATCCTTTGGGGAGGCTGTACAGAAATCTGACATGGGCCCTTACTGGGAGCTTTGACTTGGCAGTTAACATGTCAGACCTCTGCAAAAAGATTACCACTTCCTCTCAGAAGGGATTAATTCCAATCTGCAGCATGGAGACAGGAAACAGGCTTTTCACTCATGGCAGACTTCTTGGTTGATTTATAAAAAAAAATAGCTAAAGCAAAATAAAAAACATTTTGCATTCCAAATTTGCTTTCCATTATTTAACAAAAATGGCAAAACACATGTTAGAATTGTGTTTTATTTAGAGAAGGCTTCTGAAATGCTGGAACACCTTCAGTAACTTCTTGAATCAGTTGTCGGTCATCTACAACACCCACTCCCCTCTGTGTTCTGGAGAAGAGGGGTAGGGGTGCTCAGTCATATTATTGATGTCCTCATAGGTTAGGATAAGTAAGTGTTGTAACCCTAGCCAAGGCAGTATTTTTTGTCAGGATAACAGATGAAAATAAAAAAAGCTCTGAAAAAACTTTGCAACCACCTACTCTAAGAACTGGTAAGCTGCAACACATTACGTTTTTGGTTTTGGATATGGGTATGCTTTTACAGGGAAACAAAATGATAACAGAGAAATAATACCATGAGATAATAGAAGTCATCTAGGTCAGCAGTTGCCAACTGGTGGTCTATAAGAATTGTTTGGTGGTCCACAGTCTGGCCAGTGCGCCCCCCAGCAGGGTAAGGAGAAGGACTCCGCTGGGGGGGGGGGGGCGTACCGGTCAGAGCTGCGGACCATATCTCCCGTACAGATCGCAGGGAGGTGGGTGGGTTGTGTCTCTGGACTGCGAAGCCTGCAATGGGAGAGTGGGCAGGTGCTGGCATCATGACATCACTCTGGGGGAACTTTCTTCCCCTTTGAGTGACACACAGCTCCCCGCGCATGCGCGGTCCAGAGCAAGGGAAATTTATTTGTCTTTAGGTCCGAAAACGTTGGCGACTACTGCTCTAGGTATCTAAAAAGACTTCCTTTTCAACAGCTCCAAGACCCTCTCTGAACCTCAAAAGAACTGAAATCATAGATCTTTTATGCTGTATACTCTTTGTCCTTTTATATTTTACACTAAAAAGGTTATTCATATTATTTATAAAATATTTATCATAAATGTATGAGTAACACTCTATTCATGCTAAACTTTATGCATTTTAATACAATATTTTTTTCTCTGTACAGATTTGTTAAAATTTGATAATTACTGATTATATCTGCATTGGAGGGTGCATTCTCAATGCAAGAATATATGGTAAGTTATTTTGTAGAATGGACCGAGTTTGAATAATAAACACTTATGGTTTTAGGACAGTGTATTTATGTCACCTGACACTTTATTTAAGTGAATTATTCTACAGGATCACATTTGCTCATGTTTACATGAGTGCCTCCCTGCATGCACATGTACTAAAGCAAGTGGGGTTTTCTTAAAAGTATCACTGCTACAGCCAAGTGCAATAAGATATATAAACAAAATATATTCCAGTTTAACCTTCTTAGTTAATCAGCCCCAAATAACTCCTGCCTCTTCTTCTGCATTTCTTATGGCTTGTAGGCTGTACCTATGCACTACAATGATCCATGTGTCAGCTATAGTATGTAAGCTGTAGATAGATTTTTGCAGCATGTAAGCCACATGCAATGCATCCACTTATATATATACTACCACATTTTACATCAGCAAGACAGAAGAAGATGTCTAAGCTTTTAGTTGGGGTTTAGGAAACAGGTAAGCACTGTTACTGGGAATGTCAATGTAGTGTTATTAAAGGAATAAAATATGAGTTAAACCTGCTACTACTTTACTATTTTTTTTTAAAAAGCTAACCTTTTCCCTCCTGGCAATAACAAAAAATGCCTTTTAGGCTTAGTCTACGCTGACATTTTCCCCAGTGTTTAACCTGAGGCTTTTAAAGCCCATGTTTGAAATTCTCATGCATTCCAATGGGCTAATCTACACAAGGACGTTTCCTTAAGTCACGTTTATGAGCTTTATCTTAAACGTTGCTTGCAATCAAAAAGTAAACACATTAAAAATGCAGGAAAATGCAAAAAAATCACAAGCTTTAAAACGCTAATAAAAGTGCTTAAAAACGCATTTAAACGGAATAGAAACATTTACATGTGTTTTTAAAAACGTCCATCTAGACCTAGCCTTATATAAGTCTTCGGTTCATAAAGTTAGGCAAGCAACGTTTAAGATAAAGCTCATAATTATGTTTAAAGTATTCCTTTTTTGTTCTTTTCTGTGCTAAAAGGAACTGTGTATCTAGTAGGGTAGGCAGGCACCGATGTCTTATACCAGTATATCAGCCATGTTTTGAAAAACTGACAGTCCTTGTTTTATGCTTTTTCCTATTTGTAAGCTGCATTCATTGACAAAATTGTTGAGGACCGTGGCAATCCTGGTGGACTTAGATAAATTGAGGCAGCCATTGTACATTTTTGTATAAAGCCACAAATACAGTATTTTTTTCAATAAATGCCCTCTGAGATAACCTTGTTTACTCCCATACATGTCAAATAAACTAAAGTGTTGCATAAAATATCTGAATTTTCTGACTTCACATTTGATCTCCCCCTAGCAACAACTAGAATTGTCAATAATCACTCATAACTGGAGAGGGAGGCAGAGCTTTTGTAATAGGAGGTAGAAGGACTTTCATAATTTTCCATAAAAAGTATACCATGATTTTCAGGATGCAAGGAGGCTTCTAGCATAAACATAACGTTTCACCTCATAAAGCATGACTCCTTCTCACATCTCTTCCACTTTTTGTCTTTTCTTACTTGCCCTTTGCACTGCACAGCCCCCACATTTTTGTGTATGAATTACCTTCACAGTGCAAGTACAAGAAACTACCCAACTTTTCTACTTGCTGATTAAACTGCATATTGCTGACATACAGTCCTCTCTGCCACCAACCCTGTACACAATTTACCTCGCCTCCCAGCCGCACGGTCCTGCTGTCCAGCCGCACACTCCAACGGCCCGGCTGGCATCTGCATTCCCTGGCTTCGCATTCCCAACATTCACACACCGAGAAAGCAGATGCCGGCTGGCATCGTCAGGGGAAGCTGATGCCGGGCATCGCTGGAGGACGCAGAGGGAACGTGTGGGGACCACGTAAGACTTTAAACTCTCTGGCAATTCCACCCCGAGTGTTTCGGGGTTACTGCTTTTGGTACTGAAAATTACCCCGAACCACACTCAGGATTACTGCTGGGGAGATTAACTAAAGCTACGTACACACTTCCAATTATTATCGTTGGTAAACGAACGACGAACTATCCTGCACGATATCTGCGAACGATCGTATAGCACCGATCCTGT